>NC_050487.2:2491250-2802656 GCF_012460135.2 Molothrus ater
GCAAAGAGAACCACATAGGTAACAATCTCTCTTATCAAAGTTTTGGCAAAGTTGCTCAGGATACAAAATACTATTTTCTTGGTTGTATACAGAATGTCAAAACAGCAGAGCTTGAATGTCTTTCTGTCACGGAGCCAAGAAGAAGGAAGGACTTTTCTTTCCAGCTCAAGGACAGCTGGAAGTCTGGTGATGTTTTGAGGGTTAATGAAGACAGCACAAAGAACCACCAGGCAAGTTTGTCCAATCAAACAAGATGAAGCAGCAGCACAAGCCAATTGCAAGTGACAAGCCAGCCAGGGAGCTGCATTGCAGGTGGCCCAGTGGAACAAAGGGACAGCAGATCAGGGCCTGCAGCTCCAGGATTCTCAGCCCCCAGGGAAAGAGTGGGGTTTCAAACACAGCTGGAAACAGCACATGAAAATTTCATTTCTTTAACAGCTACATTTGGCCCTTGAGGACTCTGGGGAAATTCCTGTCAGAAGGGTATAACTTGCACTGCTGGAACTTACACTTGTGGTATTGCTGCACCCCACTCTCCATTACAACCACGTTCGCTCAGCCTCTGCTGCATACTTAATCCACCTGAAGTGAGAAACCCTTTCTAGCTGTGGAAGTGAGCCCAGTGTCCCAGAGGATTAGAGTCTACAGGATCTGAGTGAATTGCACTCTCTGGGCAGACTCAGGCTCCGATGGTCAGTGTCCAAATGAGGAATAAGTAGCAGGGATGGATCAGCTCTTCAGAAACAGAAGGTCCCATTTTCATGCAAATAGCATTCACTAGGAAGAACAGTGAAGGACAAGTAAAGAAAAGTCAGACAAAGCAACAGAATCCTTATGGTCTGAAGATTTTTAGGATGTATCAGCTGCTCCTTAAACTATTAAAAAGATTTCAGAGGGGTTTTGTATTTCCTTTTGCATCCCTGGGTGGGAGTTCATAGATGCAACCAAAAGCAAGTGTCCAATTTGCTTTAACTTCAGTTTTTGTCACCTAGATGCTATTCACACCCACAGATGGGAACACAATTCAACATCTGTTACCCAACTTCTGAAGGAGGAAGAAAGAATAAGAAAAAAAGAAAAAGGAGGAAAGAAAAATGCCATAAAAAGCAGAAGGGTGGCAATGCCAACAGCTTTCCTTGGCAGGCTCTGGCTGTGAAAGGGGCTCCTTTGGAAGATCTTGGCAGCAGCACCCTGGGCCCAAGGTGAGTGAGTGCCAGGAAAGGGGTGGTGGGATACAAGGGAGGCCTGAGGGAGCCCCAGGCACAGAGAGCTGGCAAGCAGTGGGACAGCAAGGGCTGACACCTGCAGCACTGCTACATCCCTGGGGAAAACTGCAGGCCTCAACTGTCACAGAGGGAAAGTGCCAGGAAAATGTATATTCAGTGATAGTTCTTAGAATAAATCACAATAATTAATATATTGCTTTGCAAAATTTTCCATGCTAAGCCTTGGTGACAGAAGACATCTTTTTGTTTGTTTGCATTTTGGTTTGGCTTGTTGTTGTTTGCTTGCTCCACTGACACCAGAGCACACCAAGAGCACACCACATCCAACACATGAAGAGTTCACTACTGCCCAGCATTTGACTCCAACCATGCCAGTCACTTTTAGCACATTTTTTGAAATGACAAAGCAATTACAATGCCACCCTTCATGGTGCCACACATCCCTGAGTGCAATCTGCAGCCTCAGCCCTTTCTCCTGCTCCTGTCACTATGGTCTGACAACCCACCCTAAAGGTGCACCTTCCCCTTAAGGGTGGGTCATCACAAACAGCTGTTTGTTCCGTTTGAAAAACAAACCAAAGCACCATTTTAAAAACAAACCAAAACCAACCAAACAAAACAAACCACCCTCAAATACTTTCCTAAATGCACCACCACATGCAGGATTCTGCCTCCACAAGGTGTCTCAAGGGTCCTGTTTTGCAATGAGCCAGGAGCCCGTGGGACCTGAGGGCACTCCCAGCTGCTGGCAGACTGGGTCTCAATGCAGCAGCACCAGAGTCTATTTTAAATATGGACAGCAAAGGATATTTAACTTCCTTCTCCTCAAAGCCATTTGCCAAATTCAGGAACAGTTTTGGATAGAAAAGCAGTGTTACTTTTAAACACCCCCTGTGCCCAGGGAGGATTTTGTACAGAAACACTCCTAGCTCTGGAGACAAAGTGCAGCCTCTGGTGCCTCATCTCTGTGAGGGAAAACCACGGGTTTGGACATTAAAATATTAATTTAAGCTTTTAACATTTCCTATGTGTTTGGGTGAGTGCCAGGACAGGGCCACAAGTGAGGGCAAGTCCCCGTGTGAAGGAGGGAGGACGTGCAGGTCCCAACCCCTCCTGCCTCCCCTCAGTGCTGCCACCTCGGCCACCACCCAGCACCTCCATGGCCCAGCTGAGGCAAGTGGCAGCAGCAGGGCCACAAAACCCACCATGAGGGGGTCCCTTGATGAGATAACACCATGTTAATGCCAGCAGTGCCACAAAACCTGCCATGAGAGGGTCCCTTGATGAGATAACACCATGGTAATGCCAGCAGGGCCACAAAACCTGCCATGGGGGTGGTCTCTTGATGAGATAACACCATGTAAATGCCAGCAGTGCCACAAAACCTGCCATGAGGGGGGCCCTTGAGGAGATAACACCTTGGTAATTCCAGCAGGGCCACAAAACCTGCCATGAGGGGATCCCTTGATGAGATAACACCATGGTAATGCCAGCAGTGCCACAAAACCTGCCATGAGGGTGTCTCTTGAGGAGATAACACCATGGTAATGCCAGCAGTGCCACAAAACCTGCCATGAGGGCGTCCCTTGATGAGATAACACCATGGTAATTCCAGCAGAGCCACAAAACCTGCCATGAGGGGGTCCCTTGAGGAGATAACACCATGGTAATTCCAGCAGGGCCTCAAAACCTGCCATGGGGGTGGTCTCTTGATGAGATAACACCATGGTAATTCCAGCAGGAGCCTCTCTGGCACAGGGGCCGGGCAGGCCTGGGCCCCGCTGGCTGGGGAGGCCTGGAGCCACCATGGCAGCAGTCACCATGGCCTCAGGAGCAGGCAACATTATACCTTAAGATTTTAGCCTTTATATTTTTCAAATCCTGTGCTGCATTAGTGCATAACTCTAAACGTCATATAAAGTGTTAACTACTCTCTTCACATTTTGGTCAGACAAAACAATCCCTCTGGGCCTGGAACCCAAGGACAGCCCACAGCCTCAGGCCCTGAAAGTACAAACAAAAGTGAATCAGGGGGGAGCAAACTGAGGGTAAATGACTTCATTAGCTGAAGCTGTAATTGGAGGATTAACCCCTGATATGTAAGTGGACCAAATTTATAATTGTCTGAAACACTGGTGCCCATTGTCCAGCTTGGGTGTAGCCTCTGGGAGGCTTTTGCACTGCCCAGGGTATCTATTGAAGGCCTTCAATAAATCCCCACTTTATTCTCTGAATCTTGTCTAGCCTCTGTTCTAGGTAGCCCCCCCCAAGTCATCAAGCAGACACAGAAGCCTCTCCTTGCCAAAAACCACTCTTTTTGGCCATGCAGGGGGATGTAAGCAGTGCCAGGATACCCCACCACAGCTGCGTGGGGTAGGATTACCCAGCACACAGCTGAATGGGCTGACACACACAAATATTAGAAGGCCTGAATCAGTTTTACAGCTCCTGCACACAGCCCTGCACAGTGCTGCCCTTCCAGCAGAGTGTAGGAACAGTGGCTGTTAATGAAACATGTTGGGAAAGAGGCAAACTGAAGATGTAAAGCCCCACCAGCTCCCTGTATGGACGAGCCAAACATGCTGCTCTGGCAGAGGCAGCGTTTCAGGAACAGCTACAGCAGATGAACTCAAATTGTCAAGGAGATTGATATCAAGTATTTACCTTTTAGGGCAATTAAGCAACTTCATCAAAAGTACTGAATGGAAGCAAAGTGCATTTCCTTTGCAAACCTTTTTAGAGACTTGTCATGCTTTCCTCTTCCCACTTAACATTTCAGCCAGCCATTTGATATTTGGTAGCTGCTGTTATAAAGGCAACTTGGTTTGAGTTTGCTTATTGCTGGCTCATGCATTTCATGGGCTAACACTAAAATACTGGGTCAGGGAGAAAGAGTGAGCATTTCTATCCATGACATCTTAATTTAAACTTTTTTAAAAGCTGTTATAAAGCACAAAAGAAAAGGTCCAAAAGGATTAATGCAAACCTGCTTCATGCTTCTGAGGGGCTCAAGCTACGTTGCAACTGTCTGTAGTTCTGCAGCATTCATTTGTCTTGGAGAGGGGGATGAGTGTCAGTTCTAAGCACCTCCTTTCCAAATACAGCAAAATGCTTCTCAAAGCACTTTGATCAGGCAATTCTTTTTCCCAGCCTGCTGCTGCCAAGACAGGAGCCCCTCCTTGCAGTGCTGGGGATCTGGATGTCTTCAACTGAATGGGGAACTGAGACCAAAATAGGGCAGCCGACAGAATATGCTTAAATGGCCCTCATTTCCTTCCCAAGTCCTGGGCTCAAGCCAAGGCAAGACTGACAGCTGTGACCCTTCAAACAGGCAGCTGTCCCCAAAATACAACTGAGAGCTTGGTAAGGACCTACTTAGGGCCGTGTCTGTGGCTGGCAGGCCAGAGAGGGAGCACAGAGACAGCCAAGGCCTGGGGCTTGGGATGGAGCTCAGTGCTCATTCCCAACAGTCGCCATCCCGTGTGACAAAGGCAAATGTGCTCCAGAGCAGCTGCCATTTCCCTGGCCATCCAAACAGCCCCCATTCCCCTGGTAATCCAAACAGCTCCCATTTCCCTGGCCATCCAAACAGCCCCCATTCCCTGGCCATCCAAACAACTCCCATTGCCCTGGTAATCCAAACAACTCCCATTCCCTTGGCCATCCAAACAACTCCCATTGCCCTGGTAATCCAAACAACTCCCATTCCCTTGGCCATCCAAACAACTCCCATTCCCCTGGTAATCCAAACACCGCCCATTCCCCTGGCCATCCAAACACCGCCCATTCCCCTGGCCATTCAAACTGCTCCCATTCCCCTGGCCATCCAAACAGCTCCCATTGCCCTGGTAATCCAAACAGCTCCCATTCCCCTGGTAATCCAAACAGCCCCCATTCCCCTGGTAATCCAAACAGCTCCCATTCCCTGGCCATCCAAACAGCTCCCGTTCCCTTGGTAATCCAAACAGCTCCCATTCCCCTGGTAATCCAAACAGCTCCCATTCCCCTGGCCATCCAAACAGCTCCCATTGCCCTGGTAATCCAAACAGCTCCCATTCCCCTGGCCATCCAAACAGCTCCCTGCCTGGGGCTCACCACATTTCCCCTGACCCAGACCCTGTCCTGGGGCACAGTTTCACAACCACCCTGCCCACAAAGGGAAACACAGCACGTTTAAACAGTCCTGCCAGCAGTGGGGTGGAAAATCACCTGTTTGCTGTTCCCAGCCACATTCACTGCCTGCCGTGCATTGTCTGCCACATTCACACCGCGGGGCTGCACGTGGTGTCACGGGATCTTTCCAGCATTGCTCAATAACTGGGTGTGCTGTTGGTTTTTAAGGAGGATGTTGTGTTATCCTCTCGTGCCTCAGTGAGCAGCCTCAGAGGCAGGTGCTGCCGCAGCCCTTCTGGGTGTGTGCCCCATGGCGACTGTGTGCAGAATGTGCTACAGCCAAAGGGCCATCTGGGATGTGTATAAAGCTCCTTATAACCCAGGGACTCCTCAGGAGCACTGGAGAAGGCCAGGGATGGGGAGTGCTTTCAGAAATTTGGAGTCAGCATCCAGCCCACACAGTGACCCCCCCCTCCTGCTCCCTGTCCCCACAGCTGGTCTGACAGCCCTATCTCACTCCAGATCTTGCTGAAGTCATTACAAAACCAAAGGCAATCAGCAGCACAACCTGGAACATGAGGCTGCCAGCCCACACAGCCTCCCCTGCTCCCCTCCCCAGGAGCTGGGGCTGCAGATGGCCGTGCAAATCCAGCCTGTAGATGTGGGTGTCTGTGCATGGTCTATTCCATCCTCGGCTTTTATTTTTTCCTGGATGTTTATGCAGTGACCTCCTGTGTTTATTCTTAGCTTGTATAACAAAAATGCAGCAGTTTACTAAGCTGCTCCCAAATATTTGACCTACAAAACGATCAGTCCAATTTGGAGAACAAGCTGAACTCAGCCAAGTCATAAAATGCTGCCTCACATTACTACTTGCAGTCCTTAAAACCTAAACCCCCAGCTATGTCAGATTCAAGCCTTTCTCCAAAGGGTAACTGCATTGGCCTCTATTTTCCTACACACCCCCCAGAGGCCATTAACATGGTGCTGCTGCTTTAATTGCCACAAAGGCTCCTGTACATTCAAAACCACTGAGCTGTAAATCCTTCATTTCTCAAATCCAGCTTGCCAAATTTCTTTGTGCATTGCAAAGCACAAAGTGCCACTGCCCACTTGCCCACAGGTGCTTCCCAGGCCTCCTCAGTTCCACCAGACCCAGGCACACTGCAGGAGAGGGTACCCAAGGGCCAAGGACAGCTGCAGCTCCCAAAACCTCTGCAGAAGGTATTGCTCTGACGACACTGCTGACACTGGGCCATTTTCAGATGGCAGCTCTGGGTATCCATCAGCTTACAGATGCTTCTCTGAGTTTTACTTGCAACAGTTTTCAGAGAAGGGAGATAGGGGATTGACTGTCGTTCTGGCAGTGGCAAGCACATAATGACCATCTGAAAAGGGGGAGAAATGAGATGGGGCCTGACCCAAAGCCTTTCCTCTTACTTCAGAGAGAACAAGTTACTCCATGAATAACAATTGGGGGAACAGAGTGACATTTCAGAAAAACTTCTTGGAAAGGAAACAAATTTTAATTTCAGAGGTTTTCTTCATCATAAAGTTGCCTTCTTTTTGGAAACTTCTTTCCCAGTCAGACCAGGAGAATATTCAATCATTGCATAATGCGATTTCAATTCAAAAACAGATCTAAAAGTTCAAGTACGAAATTACACACTTGGCCTTTTCACATTAATTAATCTAAATCAGTAGAGTAACACACTGGCTTTCACTGGAGAACATCTTTGTGCTAGTGAGAACAGTTAATTAGAGCTGGCACAAACACCTTCCATATCCAGCATGAATAATAATATTCCCAGAGCAAATTTTCTCAGCAAACTTGAGGAGACAGTTGATTCTTGATTCTTCAGCCCACCCACTTCTTCAAATATTTTAATTAGGGAGAAGGAGTTAATTGAGGAACAGCCCCTGTGCTCTTCCTGCAGCAGCTCCAGCCCCTCCTCTGATGTGAGCTGCCAACACCGGAGGTGCCCCAGCCTGTACAATCAGTCCCGGTGCCAAGGCTGCCCTGCACGTTGTGGCACCTCTGCAGCAGCCTCCTGCTGCCTCCACAGGACATCAGCCAGTGGCAGATGGGCTCAGGGCAGGGGCTGAGGCTCTGGGATGTGCTGCACCACCCAGATCTGCTCCTTCCCCTGAACTGGGGCCTGGGGTGAGCTCTGCCGTGTGAGACCCACCTGGGAGCACCCATGGAAAGGGGAACAATACACGAAAGGAGATGATGGGGAAGGTCACAGTGATCAGCTGAAACTGCTGTGGAGGTAACTCCAACCTAAATCAAGAGATTTTCCTTTCATTTGACACCAAAAGCAGCAGCCACACAGGGACAACCATTTCGGCTCAGCACTCCCCTCCTTACCTGCAGACACAGCAAGTCAGAGCCAGCCGAGCCCTAAGGAGGCAGAGAAACACAAGGGGTCATGCACACAGCAAAGCCAGGGAGTGTCACCCTGTCCTAAAGTCAGTTGTGTGCTAAAAAATGCCACTCCTCCGAAGTATCTGACACACAAGGGTGTTCACACTGTCTAACTGAAGTGACTCAGATACGCAGGAACTCCTCAACTGAGCAGTCAAAGGTATCCTCTAGGAGATGTCCTTACTCTCCAGAAACAAAGACTCCTAAATTAAATATGACAAGCTGGATGGTCCAAACATTGCTTCAAGCTCCAGTTCTCTTCCCAGTCTCATAGGGCCCTGCTGGCAAGTTGACCAAAATGTCTACTGTTTTGTAGACGTTTTGGTCAACTTAAATGTTTCTTTTAACCCAAGATGAACAGTGTTTCATTTATTCACATGCTACTTCACCATTTTAATTCAGCATTTTTGGATAAAATTTATTTTGAAACAAGAAATAATTTAATTACTAAAATGTCAAAACAAATGCTTCAGCTTAACATCAGGAAGTTTGGCTGCTTCCACTCTTTTTTATACTATTACTTTTTTTTAACTGGAAATATTCACTAAAGCTCAACCCATGTGTGTTAGATGCTCTGTTCCCTCACACTGCTTTTTGTTCATTTAACCCAGAAAACATTCCCTGAGATGGAGCTGCAGCACCTCAATGATTTCACTGGGACATCAGGAATTGTACTTGCCAAAAGAGCAAGAAACGGGCATTTACCTGTGACCTGGGAAGCTATTTTTGTCTATCACATAGCTGTCCAAACACGCCTTTTTCTCTCTGGGGAGCTGTGACAGCACTTGTTCTTCTAACATTCCACGTGGCATTCAGGAGAGCAGCAAAATGCTTTGGGAACAACCTGCACATCCTAAGGCACACGGATGAGCACAAACAGGAGAGAGAACAGGCTTTCCTTAGCTTGGCATCATAACACACAGAGAGCTGGTCCTGTTGGGCTGGAGTCCATCCCCAGCAGGGACATCTGGCAGCTGCTGCCTGCCCAGATGCTGGTGTGACACAGGAGCAGGATGCAGCCATGCCCCCACCAAAATGGGTTCTCCATTGTGCTGGTGGAAAGCCAGGTCCTTAATTCTCCATCAGGGCCTGGACACTCCTTGGCCCAAGGCTGCAGAGATCCCAAAGGGCTGCACAGCACAGGATGGGACTGGACTGTAAATGCAACTGCAGAGAGCTTGTAATAAATAAAATGAAATAAATAATATATGAAATAAAAAAATAAATAGAAAAAAATTAATAAAGAAATAATACATAAAATAAAACATCCATTTTTGTTTTATAGGAGACACTAAGGTACCTCCCCTCAACTGCTAAGTTAATAATTTTATATTTTTTATTTATATAATTTTTATATTATATTATTTAATTATTTTTATATTATATTATTTAATTATATTATTTAATTTATTTATATTATTTTTATTTATATAATTTTAAAAAAAGACAAAAAAACCCCCAAAAAATCCAACAAAACAAAGCTTGGAGGTGGGTGCTCCTAGAGCTAGACCAGCTTTGACTTACTGTGCACTGCCTGGCAGAGCTAAACACCTGCCTGAGCCATGCTGCAATATGCAAGTATTAGAAAGTAAATTATATTAGATGCCAGCCATTATCACAGTGACCCATATTTTAGGGTTTCAACTGCATCTCTGCCAGTCTTCCTAAAGCAGGTTTTATTGCCAAGCTTGTATACGTGCCACTGTCCAATCAAATAAAGCAGCCTTCTGCCAGAGTGTGAGCAAGATTAGGAAGTAGAACTGATTTAAGTTCTCTTAAGAGCAAGGGGCAACAAATACAACCTCAGAAAATGAAAATCTGAACCTAGAGGGAAATTTGGAAAATACAGTTTCACAAAACAAGCTGGGTTTTTTTTGTAGTGGACAAGTCTCAGTTGCTGACTCACTGCTATCTGGATTTATTGGAATGCATCAATCACCTTCTCAGTATCAGCATTTCAGCCTTCTGCAAAGGGTAAGGCATGTCTGAAAGGTTCAGGTTTCCCACAAAGAGCTGCAGAGTTGCTTCCTCATGCAGCCCAGAGCTGATGGAAGAAGAGGGCAGTCAGGCAGAACCAGCTGGGCAGGCCTGGGAGAAGAGGCTTTGGCAAACACAGTCACTGTAAGGTGCAGCTCCCCTCAGAACCCCAGGATGGACAAAGCACCCATGCAGTGAAGAGTTAAATGCAAAATGCAGCAAAAATGACTGTAACAAGTGAAACATGAACTTCCTCCCTGACTGACCAGAGACTAACTGTGGAAAGAGGAACAGTCAAGGTCAGGAAAAATATTCTGACACTTTCCAGCCAGAAGGATGAAACAGGGGGAGAAAGCCTGGGAGGACACCAAGGAACCCCCATTGCTGTGTTGTAGCGAGGAAAGGCAAAACCCCAAAGGCCAGCCCACAGAGCCAGCCAGAAGGCAACTGCAGGCTTAGGTCATGTTGGACACATTTCCTGTAGAAATCAAACAGCTGGAGAAGCAGGGTTGAGCACAAAGATCCAGTGCCCACGAGCCACCTGAGCAGCAGAGCTGTCTGTCTGCTTCAGAGACCCGAGCTGGGCACCTTCCCTGCACAGGCTGCCCTTGGGTGTCCCAGGGATGGCAGAGGGGAAGGGCCCTCAGAGCCTGCAGGCATGGGCAGCTCCCCAGCGGGTCAGCCACATCCCCACAGCTCTCCCATCTCCTTGGGAAGGGCTTCCCCACTGCAGCATCCATCCCACTGGGCTGGACCCCCCAGCTGCTGCCTCCCATCAGCCACAGCTTTGTGCAGGGCATGTGCTTCCCATTCCAGACCAACACACACTTCACAGATCAGAGGTAAAAGACTTTATTATCCCATGGGTTTTTCCTAAGAAGTAAGATTCCCACCAGACAAAATATACAAAGCATCTTATGTTTTCTTTCTACAACTGCATTCTCACCCTATGGAACAGTGAGCACATGAGCTGACCCCAAAGAACCAAGGTTTGTCCTTACAGCTGCGGGACTGCACAGGTAGCACATCCAACGACCAGGAACATCATGCAGAACCAGAGGGGAGGGCAAGAGGCCTGTGTGGCACCTGAGTGCAGGCTCAGGCTGCTAGAAATGAAGAGAAATGAGGGCTTAAATTTACCAGTTACTTGCATGAAGTGAACCAATTCTCTGATCCACTTCTTGTCATCCTCTTGGCAATTAAAGGCTGGGGCTAGCAGCAAGTTATTGCTGGGAAAACACAATGCTAGAAAAGTAAATACCCATCTGGCAGTGGGAAACTTTCCACACCAGCCTGCAAGAAGTGCACCTAATTCTTCATTTTACATCAAGCTTAAAGCAGAATGAAACCAAAGTGTCCTCCTCTACTTGACAGAAATTAATATTCATAGCTATGTTTATATAAAATAATAAATACTCAGCCTCTAATGATATACTAATTCCTATTGCATTACATGACCATCCTGAGATCCTGTTTTGTTTTCACATAATTAACTCATAAAATTAACACTCAGAAGTTTAAAATATATTAACTTTGCATTTTGGTTGTGCTGAGTTAATGATTGTACTTGCATTTACTTTATCCTTCTTCTTCCAAAACAACAGGCTCATATCAACAGATGGTGAACAGGTCCAGATTTGCTGGAAACCAATTAACAAGAATGTGCCAAGTTGAAACTCACCCCATTCTTTCAAGCCAAAAAACTGCCTGCATTTCAAGAACCTAATTAGTTTTAACTACATTTATGGAATGGAGGGAAGAATATTTAATTACTCTGCAATTCTTCTGTCTGATGATCAATAGAAATGCAGTTTTGTTCAAACAATTTCTCTGCAGTATATTGATCAGCTGAATCTTGCCTTCTGTCAGTATCTGTCCTCCACTGGTGCCTGCAGATAATGTGATACACAGCTGGATTACAGTGATCACTATCAAAACAGCTTTCACTGGAGGAGTTACACAAGAATACACACTGTTAAAAGATTTGAAAAACCTTCTTCTTGACTTGCCAGTAACTACCAGTTCTGCTGCTGGCACCTCCTTCCCTCTGCTGAGCTCTAAAACTGCCCTGTCTGTAGCCTCACAACTATTCCTTTCCTAAGTGCACCTGGTTTAGGTCATTCTATCAGCCCAGAAATGGAAATCCTCCTCTTGTGCATACATCCTCTGTCCCAGTGCCATGGCAGCCTCAGAGCAATATCCCAGCCTGAAATTGCTCAGCCAGGAAAAGAGCACCTATTTCCAACATTTCTATTTCTCTGCCATCCCTTCTACCCAAACCTGCTTCCAAAGGAGATTTCCATTCTGTTATGTGGAAGAAGCTGCATCTACCCCCAGTTATCTTTGAGCACTGTGTAAATTTAAGCCCAACCAATGTCTTGGGTAGGTAGCAG
Organism: Molothrus ater; assembly: GCF_012460135.2. NCBI lineage: Eukaryota > Metazoa > Chordata > Aves > Passeriformes > Icteridae > Molothrus > Molothrus ater. The sequence goes on from NC_050487.2 coordinate 2,503,388, forward strand.
GGAAGAAAGGGCCACAAAGGACCCCAGAAGTTAGAGCTGCACAAGCTGGGGGGAGTATAAAAAGTAGCCAGATTACCATGTCTAAAGAGGGGGCTGAGAGCATGTGTGTGCAAGCAAAGCCAAGGAAGGTTACATCTGGAGAGTGCTTCATGACTTTTGGCAGATAACAGTTTCGACCACAAAAGTGTTTTCAAAGTGACGAATGCGATGACAGTTCCCAGCCTCACGTCGACTGATACCTAGAAGTGATTGAAAGAGAGGAGAGAGGTGAATCAACAAATGAGAATCTGTAAGAACCAAAGCAAGGAGGGGAAGGAAAGCAGAGGAGATGCAACTTCTGAACACTGAAATGGGGGGACAACATAGCCCATATGGAAAGCAGCCTTATCTGGTCTTTGGAAGAATTAAAAACCTCCTCTAGGATACAGTCCTGCAGTAAGAGCTGCCATGGGCTGAAGTGTGACTGTGGTCACAAGGGTTTTCAGGATGAAGAAGAGATGAGAATGTTGACTCTATGATCAGAAGGCTTGATTTATTATTTTATGATATATGTTACATTAAGACTATACTAAAAAGAAATAGAAAGGAAAAGGTTTCTTCAGAAGCTAGCTAAGCTAAGAATAGAAAAGAATGAATAACAAAGATCTGTGTCTCAGACAGAGAGCAAGAGCCAGCTCTGCCATGAGTGGTCAGGAAATCTCAACATCTACAGGAGACCAGTCACGGCTCTACCTGTTGCATTCTACAGCAGCAGATAACCATTGTTTACTTTTGGTTGCTGAAACTGCAGCTTCTCACAAGGAAAAATCTTAAGAAAGGATTTTTCATGAAAGATGTCTGCGACACTGAAGGAATCCTTGGCAACAGCTGGTTTCAGCTGACAGCATCTCAGCGTTATCTCAGGGACCAGAAAGCCTCAAGAAACCAGCAGAAGTCACAGGCTTCTGGATGCAGCCAAGAAGTGTTTAAAACACCTGTTTGCATCCCTGTGTGCCTGATCCTGCTGTGGCCCCAGCCTGGGGCAATGCTTCCCCCTGGCTAACACTTCCCCATGCCCTCCAAATGCAGGTCCTCAGCTCTGAGCAGCTCTGCTGGCAGCTCCTCCCCCCTTACAGCAAAGCTGGGGTGCCCAATGACTGCCAGGGCTCCATGGCAGTCAGTGCAGCTCCCACTGAAAAGCACCATCAGCTACAGGCCATGGGGACCTCTGCACCCTGCAGCTTCCCCAGAGACCCCAACCCCACTGACTGTAGCTCCATGTTCCAGGGAAGCCTTAAGTATACCTTAAAAGCAAATTAATACAAATACTCATATTAAAGAGTATTTTGCAGCAATGTTACCATTGCAATATAAGATACATATTGCTAATTTCCATGAAATCATTTTTACACAGTCCAATGTTCCCTCTTCACAACACTTTCCATACTATTATGAACTTAATTAATTAAAGGCAATTTGCAGATCTAATCTGCTCTGAATAGCTGCGACTGAATCGGGTGCCTTCATTAGGGAAATTTTCCAAACAATTCCCAACAGCACTGCTATCAGTTCAGCCCCAGGAGCCCACGTGGAAATGAATTGCTGGCTCCTGCAATCATTTCTGCAGGATTTGTATCAGGCTGATGGATGACACAAACACAGCACTCAGCACCCGTTTGCAGCAGCATCCTGAAGTTGGGCTTGGATTAACTGGATGGGGAAAGGCAGAGCCCCAGAGGAAAACCCAGCTCTGGCCATGAAGAGGCCAGCATGGCTGCACCAGCCAGAGAGGGGCTGTGATGTGGGGTAGGGAACAGGGTGCAGGGCTGTGATGTGGGGTGAGAAACAGGGGGCAGGGCTGTGATGTGGGGTGAGGAGGATAGGACAGGGCTGTGATGTGGGGTGAGGAGCAGGCAGGTTGTGATGAGGAGGAGCAGGAGCAGGCAGGCTGTGATGAAGATGAGGAGCAGGGGCTGTGAGGGGCTGAGGGGAGGCAGGCTAGGATGAGGAGCAGGCAGGCTGTGATGAGGAGTATGAGGAGCAGGAGCAGGCAGGCTGTGATGAGGAGGATGAGGAGCAGGAGCAGGCAGGCTGTGATGAGGAGGATGAGGAGCAGGCAGGCTGTGATGAGGAGTATGAGGAGCAGGAGCAGGCAGGCTGTGATAAGGAGGATGAGGAGCAGGAGCAGGCAGGCTGTGATGAGGAGGATGAGGAGCAGGAGCAGGGGCTGTGATGATGAGGATGAGGATGAGGAGCAGGCAGGCTGTGATGATGAGGAGGATGAGGAGCAGGGGCTGTGATGAGGAGGATGAGGAGCAGGGGGTGTGATGAGGAGGAGCAGGAGCAGGCAGGCTGTGATGAGGAGGATGAAGAGCAGGGGCTGTGATGAGGAGGATGAGGAGCAGGCAGGCTGTGATGATGAGGAGGATGAGGAGCAGGAGCTGTGATGAGGAGGAGGATGAAGAGCAGGCAGGCTGTGATGATGAGGATGAGGAGCAGGCAGGCTGTGATGATGAGGAGGATGCGGAGCAGGCAGGCTGTGATGATGAGGAGGATGCGGAGCAGAGCAGGCAGGCTGTGATGATGAGGATGAGGAGCAGGCAGGCTGTGATGATGAGGAGGATGCGGAGCAGGCAGGCTGTGATGATGAGGAGGATGCGGAGCAGGCAGGCTGTGATGATGAGGAGGATGAGGAGCAGGCAGGCTGTGATGATGAGGAGGATGCGGAGCAGGCAGGCTGTGATGATGAGGAGGATGAGGAGCAGGGGCTGTGAGGAGGAGGATGAGGAGCAGGCAGGCTGTGATGATGAGGAGGATGCGGAGCAGGCAGGCTGTGATGATGAGGATGCGGAGCAGGCAGGCTGTGATGATGATGAGGATGCGGAGCAGGGGCTGTGAGGAGGAGGATGCGGAGCAGGAAGGCTGTGATGATGAAGAGGATGAGAAGCAGGCAGGCTGTGATGATGAGGAGGACGAGGAGCAGGAGCTGTGATGAGGAGGAGGATGAGAAGCAGGCAGGCTGTGATGATGAGGAGGAGGATGAGCAGGGGCTGTGATGAGGAGGAGGATGAAGAGCAGGCAGGCTCTCACGCCGCCGGGCGCCGCGCCGCCGCAGCCGGTAGGTGTCCTTGCCGCTGCACAGGCGGTAGATGAAGGAGCCCAGCTGCTCCATGTCACTGACGTGCTCCGTGGCGATCATCTCCTCCTGGATGATGTACGTCTGAGGCAGGTATGTCCCTTTCTGAAAGAACAGAGTTTCCACTGGAATAAGGCACAAACAGCCCCTGAACACAACTGTTTCACGCAGAGCACCATGAACAACCAAACTGTGGAAAACTCATTCACTGCTGAGGCTCAAGCTCCACTTACTGAGGCCAGTTAGTGTGTGACCTTGTCCTTGCAAGAAACTGTCCCTTGCTAGTAGCACAGTGCACACAAAATAGATGAGATCCAAAAATGGAATGTTCACATAAGGGGTGAAGGCAATGTAGGATCAACCCTGTTATAAACTGACCCAAATTTTAGAGCAGGATGCCCAAAACTGTAACTCTGAGAGTACAACAAAGCCATCTGGAGAGAAATAAAAGCTTAACCAAAATTCCAGGAACTCCACTGAAATGTGCACTCTACATTTACTTCAAAAGGGAAAAACCCAAAACCACCAGCCCAGCTCAGATTTCAACCTTCTCCTCTCCTCTCTGGTCCATTCAGCAGAGCCACAGTGATGTCCTGCCCTTAGTGCCCACAGGAATGGGGACTAGAGATGGCCATGGGCAGCACATTCAGAGAAGAACTGAGCTCCCCACACACCTTCATTGCCCCAGGAATGTCTGGGGCAGTGACATCCCTGCTGTTGGGGCAGAGGCCACTATGAAGGCCAGGGTGATGAGTGAGGTGTCATGGCAGAAAGCTACCAGGGGATGGATAAAACAAGGTTTCAGTGTGTCCCCCAGAGATGGAGGTCTCATCTTCCCCTGCAGGGAAGAGTTCAGCTCAGCACTGGAGACTCTCTGCAAGCTCATTCCCAGGTGCTCAGGGCATCTTTCATGTTGGGACATCACTGTAGCAACGAACAGCTGTGTAACAAGGGCAGCCTGGGCCAGGGGTACTTGTGAGCAGATGCTAACTAGATCATGAAGCAAAGAATCACTTCTGGTCCCTTTTCCTTAAGAAGAGTCAAAGAAATAAAAGAACTGTCAGACCCTGGGGCCAAGGTAAGCATAACTGTCTCAAGCTGAAAGGTGTAGGTGAGTGTGTGTTCTATTCCCATCTGTCAGAGCTGGGGCAGTTCTCTGCTGTTCTTTGGGCAGTTTTTTCTTTCTCTCTCCCCCAGCCACTCCTCCCTGCAGGAGATCTCTGCTGTCCATGGCCACTGAGTGTCCCTGCAGGGCTGATCCAATTCCAGCATCCCATGGGGAGATGCTGCGCCCAGGGCAGGAGCCAAGCATTCCTACCTGGATCCAATGTGAGCCTGGCACAGCACAGCAGCCTTTGCCCAGGGCATTGCCAGAGGAGCAGCTTCTGCTGCCCTGCATGGCCAGAGGGAGCCCAGGCCCATCTCCAGCAGCCCTGGAGCTGCAGAGGAAAACTCCCCCCTTGTGCAGGATCCCTGCTCCAGCAGAGCCACAGCTGGCACTGCAGGAGGGCTGAGCCCCCATGGGATGGGGCTGTGCCACCCCCTGACACACAGGGGGCAGGGCATGCTCTGACTCTGTGACTGTTGGGTTTTTTGTACTATTGTATTTGTATTTTAATTTTCCTAGTAAACAACTGTTATTCCTATTCCCACATCTTTGCCTGAGAGCCCCTAATTTCAAAATTATAATAATTCAGAGGGATGAGGTTTACATTTTCCATTTCATTTTCCATTTAGCAGACATCTGTCTTTTCAAACCAAGGCAATAATCAAGGTGAAAAGCAAGCAATAGCAGCACTATTTCAGGTATCACCTCTTCTGTTTCCCAGGACTGGTTATCTCCACAGAGACACTCCTGGAAACACACTACCTTAACTCAGTGCTATGCTGCTGAGCTGGCACAGCCAGGTAGATCAATAAGGCTGTCCTCTAACACTGCAGGATTAGAGAATTAGTGCCAGTTTGTACTGCACTAACACTTCAGTTCTGCAAGAAATTCCATTATTGATTCTCAGGGGGAGAAGGCAGGGGGGCTGTGAGATACGTGCAGCTCCTGGCAGGGGCTGTCACAGCCACAGCCAGGGCTGGGGCTCAGGATGTGCACACCCCTCTCCTTGGCCTGGAGAGAGGGCTCAGAGAGACAGACATGAGCACACAAGCCAGTTTCTTCACTGTCTCAGACTGAAAGAGCTGTGGCAGGTGAAGGAGGAATCACCACTCCTCCATGGCAGGACTGGGGAATAAGGACAGTACCTTCAAGTCTCTGCCAAGAACTTTCAGCAAGCTAAAGCTCTGAGCATCTTGTGTTCTGCAAGAGATGTGGATGGTCCATCATTTAACTGGGTCACCTCCAGGCTCCTGCTGCTGCAGGATCCCTCCATCCTTTTGTGTCAGACACTGATGCAGGCCTGGTCACTGAACTGTCACACCTGTGCAGAATAAAGCCTGAAAGAAGCAGGCACAGGGCATGTGGCAGCCACTCTGCAAAGGGGCACCCTGGCACCAGGCTGGCCAGGAGGAAAGAGCAAAGGAGGCTCCCCAACTCCCTGTGCTGCCCCAGTCTGCTGGAGCAAACCACTGGTGTTAATTGCTGGACTGTGATTTGATTCTAGAAACAGGAATGTAGTCACTGAACAGATCCAAAACTAAACTTTCTGCTGGGAATAATTCTCATTCATTAGGGACTTGACTGCATTCAGAGATGCAGAGAAGAAAAAAATCTCAAAGTCCAAGGACCAGCAAAGCTCACCCAGCATCCAAAAGGCAGCAGTTTTGAGCAGCAGGGCAAGTCATAAGGTCACAAAGATCCTCCCTGTAGCAGGAACAAACTTGAGCTTTCTGTCTGATCAGCAAGGCCACCCCTCCCACATGTGGCCATGAAGATGCCAGGCCCATAGGATCACAGTTAATTCAGCTGGAGAGGGACCTCAGGACTTTATCCCACCTGGTCTTGAAATCTTCAAGAATTTCAAGGAGACAGCACAACCTTCCTGGGTACCCTGTTCCACTGCTTCACTGTCCTTGTGGTGGAAAACTTTTTCTGAGCCCAAAACCAAGCTAACCATTTTAAAACAATGTCTCTAAGGTACAGGTTAAAGCCTCCAGAGACAGACTGGACACTACTGAACCATCTCAATAATCAGGAGGTCATTTAAACTCACACCTGCTTTGGGCTCCTCACATATGACCACATATGTGCTTATGTAAGCATAAGCACATCCCCTTTTTAAATTCAATGACAATGCATCATTTTCACTGACTGTGAGTTTATATCTGTTATTTTAGGATGTGACCAGCATTCCCAATCTCTCAGATGTTTTCTCTCAGCTTGTGCAATCCTGCCTTTTCCATTTCCCTCTGCCCCAGGGACTGGTCACCTGCCAGGGTCAGGAGCTGTGACAGGCCTGGATGAGTTTTAAGTAAACGTGTGTTGTACCCCAGTGGGGTTCCCAGCACATTTGTCAGACAGTCACAGTGCATGGAATTGTGAGGACTGCAAGGAAACAAACTGGGAGTCTGACAGGGACTGGAGGTCAGGCTCTCTCCAGGCACAACTGTTTATCTCTGAGTTCACACTGCAAAGTTCACCATGCTGCACATAGTAGGAAGCGAGCAAAGAGAATTTAAGAAAGAGTAAGAATTACATTGTCTTTTTTCCCTCTTTCTTTTAAACAGACCCTCACAGGAGTGATAAAAGACCCAAGCTCAGTGCCTTGATTTACCTGCAGAAGACTGAGACAGATATGTACCTTTTGCAGTCTGAAAAATCCTGTGCTTTTTTCCTGCTGTGAAGATTAATAGTATTCTATTTTAGGATGGCTGCTTTCAGCAGCACAGGCTTCTGAATTGAACAAAATCGCTGGTACTAAACCAAATTAATGCTGGCTGTGAGCATAACTGCATGAGCCCAAGCCTGGTGCTGCAGCCCAGAAGAGAGGGCAGGACAGATTCCCCCAAAAAGGTGAGTGTTGAAGGCCCATTCCTCCCCAAGGGACACTGAGAGCTCTGCAACTGGCAAACCACAGTGCAAAACTCAGAAGGGAAAGGAAGGAATTCTTTCTTTTTTCCCTTGATTCCTACAGTCAGTGAGCACCAGAGGGAAGGAACCTGCTGCTTCTCTGTGTCTCCCTGGTCAGGCTGATCATCGTGCCAGCATTACTGTGCTGTCTGCACAATCAGTACTTCAGCTAAACCTGCTGAAGCCTTCACTCTACGTGGAGACTCAGGGCCAAGGCTCACTTGCCCAGACACAGCAGTTCTGATTTGCCAGGAGCTGCCAGCTGGCAGCCAGGAGCCCACTCAAGGAAAGCATGCAGAAGCAGCAGGGCTGCAGCTGTACCTTCACATTGACCAGCAGCTCCCACAGGTTGCGAGGAGGCATCACGATGGTGGTGTTGAGCTCGATGACGTAGCACTTGTCCAGTGTAATGTCATGATACGCTGTCAGACCCTGCATGCCAAGCACAGGAGTGACACAAGTGAACCCTCTGCAATGAGCCCTGACTGGGAAAATGGGTGAGGAGAGGGAATTTGGGGAAGACAGGACACTGTGTTAAACAAACCTCCCTACCAAGCAAGCAGAGCGGGTTGGAAAAGCCCAGAGAGGGCCCCGGGCAGGAGGGCAGCTCAGGAATAGATGCTGTGACAACAGTGACAGTGCTAGGCCATGACCACAGAGCTGTGCACCCAGCTCAGCCCCATGCCTGCCCCCACAGGCCCCAGGGGCTCCTTACTCGCTGGAAATCGTGGATGATGTCCGCAGGGTCGCTCCCTCCAAACTGGGGCACGGGGACATTGATTTGCTCGTAGTTCTCCTCAATGTAGATCTTGACATCCTCGTGCAGCTCCAGCTGCCCTTTGAAGGGCGAGTACAGCGAGTCTTCGTACAGGACACCGCAGTGGAACACGCTCTCACGGGGCAGCTGTGGGGTACAACACAATCCAGGCAGGGCTGCACCACCACCCCCCAACAGCCACAGCAAACATGGGCAGGAGTGTACCCCTGCTGGCTAAAACACTCATCAGATGCTTGAGGATATTTTAAGATTAAGCTTTTTAGCAAAAAACATTCTTGGTGAACTTAGTGCAAACTACCCTTGTGAAATGAACACATCTCACTTCATGCTAGCCAGGTGTAGCTATGATATTTTCTGAAAAATCCTTTCCTTAGGATTTTTTTTCTCCTGAGAAGCTGGGAGGCCTCAGGAACAAAATGTAACCAATGGTTATCTGCTGCTGTGGAATGCAAGAGGTGCATCTGGGATTGGTCTCATGGGGTTGTTTCTAATTAATGGCCAATCACAGTCAGCTGGCTCAGACTCTCTGTCCCAGACACAAGCTTTTGTTATCATTCTTTCTTTTTCTATTCTTAGCCAGCCTTGTGATGAAATCCTTTCTTCTATTCTTTTAGTATAGTTTTAATATAATATATATTATAAAATAATAAATCAAGCCTTCTGAAACATGGAGTCAGATTCTCGACTCTTCCCTCATCCTCTGTGAACACTGTCACAAGCCAGATCCAAAGCGAATAAAGAATTCCCTGTTGGCTTTTATGAGGACTAATTCAGAGAGGCAAACTGACTGCCTGCAAGCTCTTGTATTTCCTCCTTAGGCTGTTCACATCCCTCCATAGCCATGGCTCCCAGTAAATGGATTTTTCTACAGGAGGCATAGAAAAAATGGTGTATTTTCTAGGAGGCATAGAAGCTTGGGCTGAGCAGAGAATCATTTCTAGAGGCCCCTGTAGCTTGGAGTGGCAAATGCAGCAAAACAAAGTGGATTCACCTCCCAGCAAAACAGGAGCTGCTGTTCTCTGAGCAGCCTGGGAGGTGTCCCTGCCAGGACCTCCCTTGGGACCAGGGCTGCTTCTCCTAGGGAAGTGCCTCCACCAAAAGCCCAGGGACAGGTGCCCTCACCTGGGACAGGGCTGTGTGAGAGGGGGGAGCAGCCCTGGGGCTGTCACACCTTCCAGATCAGGTGTGAATGAGAACGGCTGATAAAGCACGGATGATTTCTTAAAACAAAACTGCAAATTAATTTGACAGCAAGAAAATTTATGGAGAAAAGGAGTAAGTATATAAAAAGACTCTTGTGCTGAGTGGATAAGTGCTGGCTGCAGAGGTGAAGGCAGCAGCAGTCCTGGGAGAACTCATTCACTAATAACCACTCCACAGCACGAGGGCTCCAGTGCAAATCAGTGCTCTGGGGTTTCTTGGCTAAACACTCAGCAAGCCAGAGCTCAGCAGTTTCCTCCTCAAAAAGCAGCTCTGCCCTGTCTCATTCCGTGTCCTGACCCTCCACAGTGCTGCCAGCCCAGTGCCTTGGCCAGGCCGGGCCAGGCTTTGCAAAGACAATGTGGAAGAAAAGGTGCTGAATTTAATGGAGGTTGAGCGCTCACTTTCTACATCATCTCCCACTTTGTTCTTACTTCTCTGCTTGCTTTATTAATAGCAGCACCTATTTTTGTCACACCTACAGAGTTTTTCTGAGCTAGAGCCTACAAAACCTACTGCAAAAAGCTGTTCCCTTGCCTGTACCCCCCTGCTCTCTCCAGGCTTGCTCTCCCCCTCACAAGCCATGCTTTCAGGCTGCTGTACCCCATGCAATGTGGTTTAGAAGGTACAACTGGCAGGATATTTTTATGCAGTTAATAAGAAAGCAAAGCAAATCCATAAGGGAAGGAGAGGGTTTCTGGAAGGCCCTTCCTGGCATTGGGAATGGAGGGTCAGCCTGAGCCTACCACTTAAGAAATGCCTCAGCTGCAGTGCCCAGCAACCTGGCTCCTGAGTTAGCACAGTGCAGGGCAACAAAAACCACCTCCCTCAAAGGTGGTCTGGCTGCTCGGGCTGATGGAGCCAGAAGTGCTTCCCAAGTCTCTCCTACCTGGGTGATGAAGAAGTATCTGTAGACGTACATCGATGCAAAGACCAGCCCCAGCAGCAGCACGAGCAGGCCCATGGTCAGGTAGCACACCCCGCTGAGCGACGAGCGGCGGCCCTGCGCCGCGGGGCCCGGCTCCTCCTGGGGACAGACACCGACCTCAGAGGCTGCTCCGGGCCACCAGCAACCTGCTGGGCCCTCAAAGACTGCTCCAGGCCACCAGCAACCTGCTGAACCCATCGAAGGGTGCTCCAGGCCACCAGCAACCTGCTGAACCTATCCAAGGGTGCTCCGGGCCACCAGCAACCTGCCGTCCCCTCAGAGGCTGCTCCAGGCCACCAGCAACCTGCTGAACCCATCCAAGGGTGCTCCAGGCCACCAGCAACCTGCTGTCCCTTCAAAGAATGCTCCAGGCCACCAGCAGCCTGCTGGGCCTTCAGAGGCTGCTCCAGGCCACCAGCAACCTGCTGGGCCCTCAGAGGCTGCTCTGGGCCACCAGCAACCTGCTGAACCCATCCAAGGCTGCTCCAGGCCATCAGCAACCCGCTGTCCCTTCAAAGAATGCTCCAGGCCACCAGCAGCCTGCTGGACCATCCAAGGGTGCTCCAGGCCACCAGCAACCTGCTGTCCCCTCAGAGACTGCTCTGGGCCACCAGTAACCTGCTGGCCCATCCAAGGGTGCTCCAGGCCACCAGCAACCTGCTGGGCCCTCAGAGGCTGCTCTGGGCCACCAGTAGCCTGCTGTCCCTCAGAGACTGCTCCAGGCCACCAGCAACCTACTGTCCCATCAGAGGCTGCTCCAGGCCACCAGCAACCTGCTGCCCCTTCAAAGAATGCTCTGGGCTACCAGCAACCTGCTGGCCCATCCAAAGAAGTTGTATTGTGCCCTGAACAGGCACCATCCTGCAAAGCTGCTTCACACCTGGCAAGAGTAAAACACTTGTGCATTTTGCCTCCCTTGCCCCAGATACATAAACTATATACATTAAATACCTATATATTTATATGTATTGAAAAAAAAAGTGTCTGTGTGTGTTTGTGTGAACATACACAGACATATGTATCATCAGCTTCCCACCAATTGTTCAGAACAAAGACAAGCTTTGTTTCAGTGGGAGGTAAGACTGACCAAAAATAAAAAATAAGATCAGGAACTCAGTTCTTGGTTACTGAATGTAACAGCATTTATGTATGTATAGTCAAAATTTTTAGTTGAAATGCTGCCACTCACGGCAGAATTTCTCATTGGAAATTTTTGTGATGGGAATTACTGGTACCTCCTGGCCCTGCTGGGGTGAGCTGACACAAACAGATGTGCTGATCTCAACTTCATCTTCAAGCACATTGCAGCACAGCTCCAAAGGAAAATGGACAGAGCATCAGAAGAAAACAGACCTGTCCTCTTCAGAGTGCTGCCTCATCTATACAGACAGCTCAGCTTGTCACAGCCCTGACAACAGAGGGCAGTGCAAAGGCAGGGTTACCTCCCAGAGACAGCTCATCCCAACCTATGATGCTCTTGTTTTTACTACCAAAATAACCCTTCAAATGTTAAGCAGAGTGATGTAAGGCCTTTCAGAAGCAGATGAAAGAAGCTGGTTCAGAGATGCCCCAGTTTCCACACAGAAGAGCTGAAAGCTGCCCTCAGCTGAGCAGGCAGGCTGGGGAGAGAGGCACCAGGGAGGGCTCTTGCAGATTAACTCCCTCTGTGCAGTTTGAGATCTGATGTGTTTGACTACAGACACTCTCCACAGCTACTTGGAGACTGCCACCAATGGGAGGGTGACTGGAAAGCAAACATCAGCCTCTCATTTCTAAGGTTCCTCACCTCTTAAAGGAAGAGATGTTTCTGCAGAATAACGTGGCCAAGACCCACAGGGTGCTGCCAGTGCTGAAGCCCCAACAGGACAGGCCTCTGTGCCCCTGCCACCCTCTGGTGGCATCAGACCAGCTCTGCCCAGCCCAGCTGGCAGCAAACACCTCTTTCCCCTTTCCATACCTTGCAGCAGCCCTTGCAAGAGCAGCAGCTCAGTGCCAGGCTTGGAGGCATCATTCCTGTCCCAGACTGGGACACCCCAGCATCACTGAGGCACCCATGGGGACCCTGCCAGGTGGGGATTCCCTGCTCCTGCCCTGCACCTGAGCTCCTCTGAGATGCAGGAACAGGGGCAGAGCCAGGAGCCTGCAGCCCCTCTCCTACCTGCTCTACTCCCAGCCAACAGGGACTCCTCCAGATACTGACTTTTTTATTCCTAGCCACATTCAACCTGATAACTGCCAAGACCAAATTGTTTGGGGGAGTTATAATTCCAGCACATCTCCAGGAGAAATTAATCTACATTTATTTCTGCTTCATCCCAGCTGCTGAAAGACCCACAGCACCTCGATTCACCTCCAGCTTCCTGCACTGAAGGATCACTGTAATCAGTTTGCTGCTGCTGCTCCTCCAGCAAATAAAGGGATGAGCAAGCTGGAAAATATTACATTTTTCCTCTCCTTCTGCAGACAATGGGCAGCAACTCTGACAAGTCACAAAGAACAGAAAAAAAGAAATCACATTACTAGAGGAAGTTTAAAGGCTCTCTGACATGAACCGCTAGGACAAGAAAGTCATGCTAGATGTCAAGTGTCTCACAAAAACAGCTTTCCCCAGCCACTTGTCATCACAGGGAGAGTGCAGACAGTGGGGGTGAAGAGGAAGGAGAAGATCTCCTGACACTGAAGCAAGGCTGAGAAAACGCTTAATGCTCTGCCAGTGAACCATACCCAAAGGGTGCCAGGTTGCTGTGGTGGTTAATTGTTGAAAATTGCAATGCAAGATGTTTTCAATTGCCATCTGTATGGCAGATTACCTTTGTCAAGTGGGCAGTTTGCCTTATCTCTCTCTTTGAGTGACCACAATCACACCTCCCTGGGGAGGGGACATCTGCTGATAACAGCCATTGAATGTCCCTGCATGGCTGATAAGAACTATAACATCCCATTGGGAGATGTGAGCCCAGAGGGAGGAGCCAAGCATTCCTACCTGGATATAATCCAGAGGTTTGGAGACACCAGCACGGCTTCTGCACGGGATTCCCAGAGGAACAGCAGCTGCCTCTCCTTCCCCTGGATCTTCAGAGGCAGAATCCATCCTTCTCTACAGGATCCCTGCTCCAGCAGAACCAGCCCTGACACTGCAGGAGGGCTGAGCCACAATTCCAATGGGACTGCTGCCAACAGCCTGACCCACAGGGTGTCAGGCTGGGTTCTGACTCTGGCAGTGTTGTTCCAGTCTACTGCATTGTTTATTTTATCCTTTCATTTTTTCCTTCCCTATTAAAGAACTGTTATTCCTGCTCCCATATTTTTGCCTGAGAGCCCCTTAATTTAAAATTCACAGCAATTCAGAGGGGTGGGGAGGGTTTACATTCTCCATTTCAGGGGAGGCTCCTGCCTTCCTTAGCAGACTCCTGTCTTTCCAAACCAAGACATTAATGCAGCACTGCTCCTGCTGGGGGCTGCCAGCGCTGGCTCCAGGGATGCCTGGAGAGAGCCTTCGACACAGCACCAAAGGGCAAAAAAATACTCCCACTAAGAGAAAAGCTGTGTTTGAGGAATGGTAGAGAGGGGAAATCAGCCCACAGGGGTTTGCTACTTGCTAGGGCAGCTCTGTCTTCTTTACATGACCGAAGACACTGTGAGACATCCCACCTCTTGCTGCCAAAGATGGGTTCTGCTCCCTACAAAACACTCCTGGCTTCAGGAAAAATGCCAGAGCTTTGCCCTGAGGGAGAAGGTGGGAGAAGCAAAGCAGAGCTTTTTTCTGGAAGAAGTTATTAAACAAACCCCCAAATTCTGAGGGAGGAAAGAAAAAAATCAACAGCAACCATTCTGAGAGAGCAGCAATTTAGGCAGTGAGGTTAAAAATGCAGCCAGCCAGGCCAAGGGGAACAGTTAACACAGTCCTGCAAAATACTGCATAAAAATCACCTGGAAAACCTGACTGAAAATGTGTGTCTCCATCCCCCAGCCCAGCAGATGGAAAGGCCACCAGCCTTTATCACTGTGAATAAATGACAATTTAAAAGCTGCTACATCAGTCTGGACCTCAGCTTGGGGCTGGAGGCATCCCCAGCACTGAGAGCCCAAGGATGGAGCAGTGCACAGCCTGCTCCAACAGCTCTTCACCCAGGACACCCCATCTGCACCAGCCTGCAAAAATCCAACAAGTTTGTTGGACAGGCTGCTGCCCTGCTTGTACCACTGCACACCTCCTGTCCCACAGGATCCCCAGTCCCTGCAGTAGAATACTCTAAAAACCAGAAAATCCATCACAGCTGATTTCCATCTCTTCTTGCCTAGGAATGCCTAGCTCCCCAGCAAGGGGAGAATCAGACTTGGCAGCAGGGTTTTCCTGAAGGGCAGTTCATGTCCTCAAGGTGTGTATTTCCAAAGGACAAAAATCAAAATATTAACACACAAAAACGCTGTACATTCACCAGATATTTAACAATGTTCCAGAGAATTCATTAACCAGGCACACTGCTTGCAACAAGCTATCCTATTAATTTTCTGCCTTGATCAAGCTTGGGTTTTTTTTGGCCAAGAGGAATGGGAAAGGTTGGGGTTAAAACCATCCCTGGGAAGAGGTAGGGACAGGTATTTCAGCTGAGTAAATGGGCTTTCCTCTTTTCGTTGTTTTAAACACAATATTCCAAGAGTTGGACGTATTTTACACAAAAATGAACATAAGGCCCTTCCTCCCCTCCCTGGGCTGAGCAGAGGACAAACATTTATTTGTTACTCCATGAAAGAACAGAAGGAAAAGCAACAGCAGTGTCAGAAGGGCAGCGTGTCCATGGTCCAGGCACTATAGATGTGCATGTGGGGAGGATGCACAGACACATCCCCAGCTCTGCAGAGCACCCTGCTGCCTCTCCACACACTGATCCCTTCTTTGCTCCATTCTCCTTGGCAGTGCCACTTTGCTGGCCCTACAGAAAGGGCTGGGCCAGCTCCCTTTCCAGGGGACCATTGCAGAAGAGGCAGTGGGTAGAGCTCCTTATGCTCTGCAAGCCAAGGGGAAGCCACAGCTCGCTCTTCCCCTGCATGGACAATGGGGGAAAAGCACTCACCTGTCACAAAAAGCACCTGCACATCTTGGTTTTTTGCCTGGCATTGTCCTGCTAATCCTTCATTCCACTGGGACAGTCAGAGGCAGCTCCACACAGAAGCCTGAGCTCCCAGACATGCTGACTCTGACTGTTGTCAGGCATTCAGCCCAGCACCAGCAGCAGACAGGATATTGGAATGTAAAAAGGAATTCCTTTCCTTGGATAAAAGGAGGATAACAGGCTCTTCACTATGACTCAGTGCCCTGTCAGCTCACAGGGCCAGCAACAGAGTACAGGCAGCAAATACACAGATGGGAAAGGATGGAGGCATGATACACACCATGGGGGAGAAGAGGCTTGAAAGTAGCCTGAGGGGTGGGGAAAAGCCCTAATTCAGTCTTTGTGGATTTTCTTTGGAATTTCAGGTCTTGCTGAGGACATGACAAAAATGGATGGTGTCCTGTTATCCCTGTTTTGTACTGAATGGTTAAGGAACAGTTCTCCTCCGAGGGGGTTGAGGGACAGAAACCTGGCTGGGCACAATGTCTGGTTCAAGGTTTGAAAATCAAGTTCAAACAGTGTGTCAGAGCAGGGAAACCTCCCAGACACCTGTGGCTGAGCCAACCCCCCCAGCTTCACAGCACTGAGCCTTCGGACACAGCACTGGAGGAGCTGTTCACAAAAACCATGCCTGGTGAGATGCTGCCTTTGGAATTTCTCATTAATACAGGAGAAGGTTATAAAAATAGAAATGTGACATTATTGCTCCTTCATCACCCATGTCTTGCTGAAGATGACAGAAGTGAGAAAATGAAAAGTGTCGTGTCATGCCTTGATCCCTTCCCAAGTCACACATTGCCTTGGCAGAGATGGACTCAGCCCTGGGCCTTTTTCTGCTCCTGCAGCTTCAGAAACACAGGAGTCCTCCACAAACCCTGTTCCCTGCATTTCTGAAACACACAGGTTTGAAATCTTTCATTTTAGGTGCAGCAAGGCCTGACAAACTGGGGACAGAGATTGGCAAGTGTCTAAATATACACCCCCAGCAGGAAAAGAAGCGTGGGGTGACTAAAAATAGGAGATGTGATTTTGATGACTGACAAGTGAGGAGAGAAATGCAATGCAAAGGGATGCAGTTTGGAGAGCAGTGCCATCTAAAATATGTCATTGCTCTCTGGGACACTGTTCAAGGGAGCAGCAGCCTGAGCTCTCAATGTTTGATGCACTGACATAACTGCAGACACTGCCATGGCTTCCTCAAAGGATGCAGGCTCCAAACTTAAGAAACCCTCATCAGAACAATCTAACTTACCTTGCTGTTTGCTCATTTCTGCTAGCCAAAGGTCAATATGGACTATGGGGAAAGCAAAAACATCAGTTCAAGGTCACTACCTCCAGCACATCAAGTCCCACATTCACAGCAAAATCAGTTACTGCTCTACAAAACATAAGGACTTACAATAGTGGCACCTCCGCCGACTTCAAGTGGAAAAACCCCACAGCTGATTGTTGGAAAACTGCAGTGCTGCCACTTACAGCAGGTGTAAGCTGGAAGGGACTGAGCTCTCCTCTGATGTGACAGCTCAGCTTTGAGTGTCCCCTCTTGGGGAAGTGACCCCCATGCCTGCACCCAGAGCCTGCTCTCTGTGCTTGTGAAGCAAAGCCCCCACTCACCCACCCACAGCACTGGCAGCACCCCTACTACGGCAGGGGCTGGGCACTCACTGCTGCTCCCTGCTCCAGGAGAAGCACTGCAGGGTTTGTGCCATCCTCTGTAAGGTGAAACAGGGCAGAGCTGCCTCCCAAAGACAGCCATGTCTGCACTCAGGAATGCCAGCACAGGGGAGCTCCGTGCTGGAGAGCCCCCAGGGATGGCCAGAGCGAGCTGGGAGGGCAGGCAGGGCCCAGACTGCAGCACCTGCCAAGCTCTGCAGAAGGGAGGTGAGAGACTACACACAGGGAAAAGGCAAAGGAAGACAAGGAGAGGGAGAGGAACAGAGATAAAATATCACAGCAAAGGCATCCTGGCATCCATCAAAGCATCCCCAACACTCCAAAGAAGGTTCCTGTGCCAGATGAAGAAAAAATGAGTCCTGTCCTCAAGAGCAGTTTTGCTTGGAGAGAGGAGAGGAAGCAAAATGAGGAGAATACCGGGTGAGCCGGTGGGAGAAGACTGCCTGAGGATCTGCCCTCAGATGAGAGGGGTCAGAGCTCTGCACTGGCAATGAGAGGCCTCTCAAGGCACCCACGCTTGGAAGGAGACTCCTTCCAGGCTGAAGGGCATTTCTGATGCTCTAGGTCAGAAAAGGAAACATGTGCATGCACAGACAGAGAGGAAAACACACACACACACACACACACACACATATATATATATATGTGGCACACAGTTTCCAAGGCAACCAAAGTCCCTGCTCACAGTCCTTGAGCAGTGCTTGCACTGGCCACCCGACAGCATTTCCACAGAGAACACAACTGATGACTTTTGGACTCAAAGATGCCTGGAAGCAAAGAAAAACCCAAAAGCAAGCCAGTAATTAAGAGACTATCACAGGTGAAAGCAAAAAAGTTGCAATAAATGAATCTACTCACACCTTTGAGTGACACCACAGCATGTGACTAGCAACAAAGCCACCTGCCTCAGGAGTCACTTCACAGTGCTGGAAATTAGAATATCAAAAACAACCACTGGCTAATTAAAACCCCCAGCATTGTTGCTATACGACAAAGACAGCAGGATGTTAAAAATGCAGCCTAGCATGTGGGAGCTCCTAAGCACTCAGTGATCATATTTTCCTTCTCCCTCATTGGCAAGAGAGATATAAATCCCCCTCTTTTCTCCTTTTTTCATCCCTTTATGGAACTAAGGGGCTGTTTCTCCTCCCTCTTTGCACAGGGGTGAGGAATTAATTTCCATATTTTTGTTTTGTTTTGTTTTTTTGGCAGAGGCACAACAACTTCCAGCTGGAATGATTCCAGCCTCCCTCTCCTTCTCCCAGGAGTACAACCATTCAGAGCATTAGCAGAGCCAACAAAGCCCCTGCTAAAAACAAGACTGTTCTTACCACGCTCACAGCTGAAACCCTGAGCATCATGTTGAACAGAGAGGCAGGCAGAGAGAAAATAAACAGCTGAGACAAAGTGGCAAAAAAAATATCCCAACCTGGGCATTTAACAGCCTGACTGCCAAAATACTGGTTCTGATAAACACAGCCTGATTTCCAGGCCACTCACTGCAATGATGAGGAAAATCAGTCCCTGCCATGGAGCACCACCACAGCTGAAAGGCTCTGGAGCACCTGGGCAGACCTCACCTGGGAGAGAGAAGGAGCCAGCACAGCCATGTGAAGGCCATGGGTTTTTAGGGTTTTTTTACAAAAGACTCCCTGAAGTGGGAGGTGGCATTAAAAGAATGGGAATCTTCCCCAGGAGAAGAATGGAGGTTAAGCTTTGGCACTGGGTCTCAAACCTCTCTAGAGCACTGATAGGCAAAAGGCAGCTCAAGCAAGAGTGAAGCAGAGCAGCTGCTCTGGGAATAGGGGAAGCTCTTAAACTGAGAGGTTGGCAAATTTAAAGAGAGCCTTGACTCAAAACTAAAGACATATGCAGGTGGGCAGACACCTGACTCCTTAAAAGACCTCTCACAAATGCCAAAAATACTCAAGAACACTGTGAAACTGAGGTAAGGAAATGCCAACAGCTTTCAGCTTGCTCTTGGTGTAGCTGAGCCTTCCTTCTCCTCCCAGGTGGAGGGAAGAGAAGCTGCTACCAAAGCCAGTCTGTTTGCTTCTACCATCATGCAGGGCTTGGAAGAAGCAAGCCATGAGCCTGGGTCCCCACCAGAGTGCTGAGCTGTGCTGTGGGACACACTCCCCTTTTCCCAGACTGCAGCTGTACAACTGCTGCCATGTAAAACAAACCCACCTAGCAACCCATGCAAGTGGCCCTGGGCACAAGCCAAGGGAGACAGAGGCTGATTCTGCAAGAGGTGTGAAGGACTGGGTGCTGTGGCAACACATCTGAAAGCAGAAAATGTGACAGGGAAAAGACACATCAAAAGGTTTCACATGATTTCACCTGAAGCTTTTCACCTCTAGTGATGCCTTTGGAGGCTAAGGAAGCACCAGAGCAGAGCAGTAGCTGGGCCCAGGACTCACCTGGACACTGCCACTGGGCTCTCACTGCTTCCCCCATGTCTGGAGAGCTTTTGGGTGTGTACAGTTTAAAATCACAGCACCCACCTTGGAGCTGGTACAGTCAAGGCAGGCAGAGAGGGTCACATCAGGCATTCTGGATCTCACCAAGAGCAAGGCAAGCACCGCTGATCTGGCTCTGGCCAATGAAGCCAGCTGTCCCTCCTCACTCTTCCTCTAGATGTGACTGATTCCCAAAAGCTGGCAGAAGGGACACAGCCATGCCCAAGATGCCTAAGAACATCCTGCATTCTGCTGGTTCTGCAGACAAGAGGGACAGTCCCAGCCAGAAACCTGCACTGATCACTGCAAGCAGAGGGCCAGAGTCCAGCATCTCCTGTCATCTTCAAGGAACCAGACTTCAGGTTACAGCATTTGCTTCTTCCCTGAAAATCAGGACTTGCACAGTGTCACACCACAAAATGAAGTCACTGCTCCCTTCTGGAACACTGACAGCTATTATCTTTTCTCCCAGCAACAGTATAGGAAAACTCTGACAGTCAATCCTACACTTGAAAATTCACCACAAAGAAAAGGTGTCTAGTTTAACAACAGCAAGAGAGAGGAGGCAAATTTACCCTTCTCTTTGTTGTTCAAACTGACTTCAAAGGTAGGGCATGGCACCAAGGAAGACAACTCTGAAAAGCAAGTGCAGAGAGATGAGTGAAAAAACCCAGCACCCTCACACTGTCCTCCTTCAAATGGTAACACTGGCATTAAAAAAAAAAAAAAACAAACATTCCCACACCACTTGGGAAGAAAATATGCACCTACAAGTGAAGATGCCTTTTTCATCTCCTGTAAACCTGGTAGTGAGCAAACATTTGGTAGCACAAAATCAGGAACTGCAGAGCAGTGCATAAGGACACCTCATCCTCCATCTCTCCAGACCTGGCTGCACTGCTCTGCTGCATGAAGCTCCCTTCTTCTGGGCTTCTGTCCCATACTTACTTTTGGTTCATTTGTACCCTTTGAAACTCTTCTGTTTAAAGATATTTCTTGGTTTTCTGTGTTTAGCCAAAAAAAACCTCACCAGAACTGCTGTGCCCAAAGCAGGTAAACACAACAGGTTCTTCCCACGTGAAGAGCTCCTCCATGCAAAGCTGGGCTGGCTCCAGCTCTGCCCCAGCTTTGGGAGAACACAAACCTCTGCACAGCTATTTCCAGTTCCTCTGGCTCCAGCTCTTCAGTCTACATCTCTTTGGTGAAAGACAGCTACATGTTTCAAAATTCAGTTGCATTTATAATGTTTCTGCTTGGAATAGATACTCTCTGTCCTAATCCCTCTGCCAGTTTTTAGTCAGATCCTTTGTCACGCTCAGCTGGAATATCAAATATTCATGTCTGGAGTCCAGTAAGACACTGAAGTCTAGTATTTCACTAGAGCAGATCCTGCAAGGGGTCCAGAGACACCTTTTTTTTCCAATTCAAACCTTTTCCTCTGTTTCCAAGGCATCCCCAAACCACAGAGAACCAAAACCAAATGACAGTGCTTCTCTTTAAGCTGACAACTCCATATAGGCCACAAAAAGAAATCACCATTTCAGCCCATGTGGTTTTAGGAGGGTTGGGCAAAGACCAGGAATAACCCTCTGTTACAGGAGGCTGCTTCTTAAAATTAGATGGATTAATTCTTAAAATTAGGATCTACCATATTCAAGTCCCTAAGGCTGAACACGGTGAGAACCCACACAGCTCAAGAGCCTCAAGGCTGGACTCAAGCCTGCAAACATGTCAATGAGCACAATCAATCCACATTGCTGCCAGCAAGCTTTTCCTTCCTCTCTCTGAATTTACAGCTTGCTTTGTGAAAAAGCCTCTTTTTAAAGGACTCTTCCTCACATCCCCTTCCCTCGCCATCTGTCTCCCACCTCACAGCATTGTGCAAAGGAATCGCTCACAAAACCCAGCAGTGCCCCGGCACAGCAGCACCCACAGGTTGGTGTGACTCTGCTTTATGTGCCCAAAGAGCCACTGCCCCTCCACCTCCCCTGAGCTGGAACCCAGCTCTGCAGCATCCCTGCTCAAGGTGCACCAAAGCCCTGGGAGAGCCACAAGTGGCACTGCTGTCCTGCTGCCACCACAAAGCGCTGATCCTCTTGGGCTTGCTCGGGCAAATGCAAAGCATTTCCAGCCCAGCATGGCCAGCTGAGCATCAGGAAAGGCAGGAGAGCAGGGACAGGGCACCAGCCCCCAGCACTGAGGCACTATCTGCCTGTTTAGGAGCTCCACATCCACAGCAGAGCTGCTCCCCACAGGGGAGATGTTCCTCGCAGGGAACAGAGCTTCCTGGGCACCAGAGGGGTCCTCAGGACTGTGCTCCCCACGGGTTTCCAGGCTTTGCCCTGCTATTTCTGCCAGGCAGGGCAACCACGCTGGGCGTGGGAGCTGTGGCAACAAGGAGGGGGCTGGGACAGCTCAGCTGTCAGCCAGGAGCTGGGGCACCCAGCAGAGAGAGGTCCTGAGGGGCAGCCACAGAGAGACCACCCAGACACAGAGGGGTTGGATGGATCCAGTGCCAGGCAGCAAGCAGCTCCTTGTGGGAAACTTCTCCATACGAGGAAGGGTGGGATCCAAAGACCACTGAGACTTTGGGAATGCAGATGGGATGAGAGACATCAAATCAAAGCCTGGTATTACTGAAACCAACCAAGAGCAAAACATCAGTCACAGCCTGCAGACAGCATTGTGTGCAGCCTGGAAAGCCCCTTGCAGCCCCCGGGGCTGTGAGGCACTGCCAAGGTGTTCCCAGCAGGCCCACCAGGCTGTGGATATGGAGAGAGCTCTCCCAGTCCTGCCTGGCCCGTAAAACCCTCCTCTCCCACCAGCCAGACCTGAGCAAACACTGCCCTGCCTTTGGCACTCATCCTTACAGAGACAGACAGGACAGCATGAGCAGTCCTTTCCCAGAGGCAGGACAAGAGGCTCCTGTGAAGGCAGCCCCTGGATCAGCTAGATGTGTTCCCTGCAAACCCCCCTGTCCCCAGAGAGCAGCCTGTGCTGCAGTGTTGGCTGTAAGGCACCATTTCCCCAGGCAGCAGCACCGAGTGCCAGGCACAGCCCCCGGCCAGGCCAGAGCCCACTCTGCACAGAGACAGGGCTGAGAGCTGCCCTCCTCTGCACACTCTCACCTACACCAGGTCAGCCTGCAGCTGCTAACTGAACCCTTTCTCCTCTGGCTCTTGCACTGTCTCTGCCAAATAATGGGCAATTACTAGAGGGATGCACAAGGGATCAAAAAAACCAAAAAAAACCCAAAATACCCAACCCACGTTTTGAGTAGAGAGCTCCAGCCATCAGTTTTATTTGCTTCCTGTGGATTTCAACATCCACCACAATCACAAGGAGCACATTTCCCAGTGCAGTTACAGACACAGCCTATGTGTCTATTTATTTCCACTTTAGTTCAATTAAAACTTACTGAATACTATTTTGCATCTGAACAAATATTTCCCAATGAACACAACGGATTATTTTACTGGCTGCATAACCTCAAGCTGCCTTCTGCTCAAGGCTGCTACATCCCCACAGTTCCTACTAAATGACAGGATTGTTTCTTCTATAATCTCTTAAAGTCTTGCAACAGTCTCAAAATTACATGGATTTTTCTGACAGGAGTTTAAATATTCTGCATATTCTTCCTGATTCAAGCCAAGCTGTGCAGGGAGAAACAAGGTTCAGCACATGCAGGCTTGCTGTCACAACTGCTCACCTACTACTTTTCAGGACACATTAGCATTACAGACATCTTCCTGCCTGCTGCATCTTTGCATTCACCAAGCACCTGCCAAAATCCCCAGGCTGCAGAAGCTGCCGCTGAATCATTTCCCAGCTCTGGCTCCTATCACTGGGATTGAAGTTATGAGATCAAAGAGGAAAGGAATGCAGAGCATCTTGTTTGCATGTCACCAATGCCATTTTGCTGTGAGGCAGCTAGAGAAAGACACACACACACAGACAGAAATTATTGGCAGCAGGAGTGTGGCAAAAAAAGCCTGGCTACAGCAAGACCAACGCCACGAGCTGGGTGTGTGACAAAGGTAAAGGTCCAGCTAAGCCCAAGCACAACAAAGAATCCACTGTCATAGTCTGAAAAACACCATCAGGAAGAGGCCACCTGATGTCAGTGGATGTGCTGCTCCCTGGACACCCTCACACTGCACAGACTCGCTGTAACCCATTGCTGCCCTTATTTCATGGATCTTATGTTGATGTTCTTACATGTCTGTCTGCTGGAATCAAGAGACTACTGAGGAGTCTTTGTTCTAAATTCATGGTTTTAGGTTCCTTTGTAGCTCACAGAGGTGGGCTTAAAAGAACACCAGCATACCTCCCATGAGTCAGAGGAAGGCCCAAGGCAACATAAAAACCCCAAAATTTATTATTTGCTACCTAAGCCAATTTCATACATCTGGCAGGACCTGAATCAGAGTAATTTTGATTGTTGGGATCTGGCAGCACTAATGATAGAAACAAGCTTCTGTCACTTCATTACTTTTTAAACTGCTTTTCTCACAGTGCTCATGAGAAATGGACGGATCCTGCCTGAACTCATGCAGGATCAACAGAAGAATTGAGTTTCTGGCTGTGGAAGGCTGGTTTAATGGCAGGGTGAGCTGGAAGCCCAGTGTGACAGTCAGCTTCCAGGGCTGGACATCAGAGGCAGGAAGAAAACAAGCACCTTAGTTTGTAATTAGGAAATACAGTCAGGAAATCACGGAGAGGTCACAGTCAGCCACGTTCCCCCAGGTCTCTGCAGAGCTCCCTGGTGTGAGATTAACAGATGCAATCATGACAGACTGAGCACAGCCAGACCCTGGCAGCAGAGCTGAGAGCTGTGAGCACATCGTGTGTGATGGGAGAGATCATCATGGTCTCACTCCCTGAACTCTGCAGAACAGGGCAGTCTCCTGAAGCTCCTGCTGCAAAGCCCTTCTCCAGAGCCATTCCCACTTGTTTGCTGAGGCACATGAGGAGGAACACTCTGCACTGCTGCAGGAACAGAGCAAAACCACAGATCTCACATTGTTTTTTGAGTCAGAGAGAGACTAGGGTTCAATAAATGATCAGATCACATGCACAGCCTAGGGACTTATGAGGAATACAGAAATGCCATTTAGGACTCGTCCTGTGACACGGGAGTGCTGTAACAAGGCAGAGTGGATGCCGTGGGTCAGGCCCAGCTCAGGATGACACCCTCACACTACACAGTGTGGAATCCACCCAGCAGGTCCACCCTCGCAGCAGGGCTGGCAAGTGGGGCTCTCCAAACACAACAGTGCCTGGTTCACTGTCCGTGCTGGAAAGGGGCACTGCCCGTGCCACCGCCGGCACTGCCCGGCAGCGCCTGGCCACGGCTCTCACAGCCCGGGAGTGACCCACGCAGCTGTGCCCAGCCCCAGCGCACCTTCTGCATCGGCTACGGGTGTTCCAGTGCCTTCGCTCCCCTTGTGCCTGACGGGATCCCAACCCTGCAGGCATGAGCTCCCCTCTCCTACCCATCACCTGGAGCCAGCAGAGCAACCCCATATCACCGTGTCAACTCCCATCTGCAAAGCATCTAGAGCTCCGTGCCCTCAGCCCCTTGCTTCCCATCTTGCTCCAGCACCATCTGCTTTCCTCCTCTTGCCTCTTCCCCGTGCCAACCCAAAGCCTTCAGAGATGTTAGGATTTGAAATCCACCCGTGTATGACCAATCCGAAATTACATTCCCGCAGGCTAACCCGCCCGAAGGGATGAGTTCTGCTGCCCCTGTGTGCGCTGGACATTCACTCCCGTGCCCAGGGACGGCTGCTGGCGCCACGGCGCCGCTACCCTGCCCCATCCCCTCCCCGCTCCTCTGAACTCTGGGCGCCCACCAAGCCCCCGAAGCCGCCGGTAAAGCCGGACACCTCTGCCGGTGCCTGTCCGGAGCAGCATCACAGCACCCGCACCCCTCGACCCCCGCCGCCCCTCGCCCCCGCCCCACTCACGGCGCCCGGGGGCAGTAGCACGGCGCCCGCCACCCCATCGCCCCCCGCCGCCTTCTCCTTCTCCTTGTCCGGCTTGAGCGCCGCGGGCGGCTGCTGGACGCCGATCTTCACCATGGCCCCGCTCCGCCGCCACCGCCGGCCCCGGCACCGCCCCGGGGAGGGGCCGCGCCGCGCCCGCCCTCAGCGCCGAGCCCGCCACGGGCACCGGGCGGGCACCGAGCCCTCAGCACCGCCCGCGGGCACCGAGCTCTCAGCACCGAGCCCGCCACAGGCAACGGGCGGGCACCGGGCGGGCACCGAGCCCTCAGCACCGCCCGCGGGCACCGAGCCCTCAGCACCGCCCGCGGGCACCGGGCGGGCACCGAGCCCTCAGCACCGCCCGCGGGCACCGAGCGGGCACCGAGCCCTCAGCGCCGAGCCCGCCGCAGGCACCGGGCGGGCACCGAGCCCTCAGCACCGCCCGCGGGCACCGAGCCCTCAGCGCCGAGCCCGCCACGGGCACCGGGCGGGCACCGAGCCCTCAGAGCTGAGCCTGCCACGGGCATCGGGCGGGCACCGAGCCCTCAGCACCGCCCGCGGGCACCGAGCCCTCAGCACCGCCCGCGGGCACCGGGCGGGCACCGAGCCCTCAGCGCCGAGTCCCCCCCGGGCATCGGGCCCTCAGAGCCGGCCCGGGCCCTGCCTCCCCGCGGGGCCCGGCTGCCCCAGCGCCCCGGCAACACCGTCCGGCCCCGCTGTGACCGGCCCGGCTGCGGGACACGGAGCGGCTGCAGCGGGATCTTGGGTACGGCACGATCAGTACTGCCCGTGGCGCTGCTGCCATCGGGTCAGCAAAGGGGAAAAAACAAAACAAACCAAAACAAAATCCAACTACCCCCGAGCCTGAAGCTGCATCAGCCTGCAGCAGATGGACACAGAGAGCAGGGGTTACTCCTCGCTTGGAGGCCACAGAACAGGACCCGAGGAGGAGCTCGGGTGGCCTTTCCCCAGGATCAGCTCGGGCAGCACCGCAGATGGTTTGCCTTCATCGTGGGTCATCCACAAAATTGAAAAATCCATAAAATCCACAGTGATCCACAGAATGCCCCGTCTGCCAGAAGCAGAGTGTGGCATGCAGAAGAGAACTGGGGGGAGGGTTGGGTTGCTTTTGTGCCACCAGATGATAGCTGGGGAGCAGCAGGGAGAAGAAGTAAACTTCCCCAGCAAGAAGTAAAAAACACATGTTGACAGTTTTGTTAAGTAAAAAAGGGAAAAAAAACATTATCAAAACCCTGTCTGCCAGTTACAAGTAATAAGGAAGGTAGGAAATTGTCAGTGGATAAACACAGCACTACCCTTACATTGATTTGGTCCACTTAAACATAGTATTTATTTATAACAAAGTTGTTATGAGCATTTTCTTTTGATCCAGATAGGTTCATTATGTACTGAGCGCTTTACATCATGTTTTGAACTAACCCATTGATAAATTAGTGCTAAATTTTATTTGTAAAAGGCATCTTTGGCAAGCATTCAACATTGACTCACAACAACAATTGCTCATAGTGCTGACTTACATTGTTCAATATTTGGAGCTGTTTAGTTCTCCCAGCATCCCACCCTGTGGGAAAAAGTTACACGGGGATTACAACTTTTATCTCACACAGAGATAAGGGGCTGAACGTTTCCACAACAACCTCCAATTTCAGGAGCTCAAACTGAGACAAGATGGTCCTGAGTTTATGGAAATTGGACTGTTTACAGCCAGATCCAAACATCTCACAGTCACCATGCAAACCGGGAGACAGCCCAGCAGGGCGTTCCCTGCCTAAAGCTGTTAGGCAAATGCTAACTCTGCTAATAACATTTATGCTGTATCACACAGAGCCTTAGAGCAAGGAAATGTCCAGAACAGGGCAGAAATCCCTCCTCTTTTAGGTTGTTTAGCCCACTCTTCTTCAGGGACAGCCCTCTGTGTGACAAAGCTGCCTAACCTCCTCTCCTCCAGCCCAGTGCTCTCTGGGCAGCTCTTGTCTGAGAGGAGAAACCTAAAGCCAGGATGCAGCTGAGGAAAAATGATTACAAAGTCATACATCTAGTAAAAGCAGAGAAAGCCTGACACTAAAACCTTCAGTTTAAAGGCAGAAGATAAAGTTAGGGTTTGTTCTTTCCATTTATGTCTAAGGTGACTCTGGCCCCCAACCCTCAGTCAGTCAGTCTGTGGGACTAGTGGGACAAGTGTGCAGGCAGGAGAGTAAAGCATCCTCTTCTAATATTTAGGTCATTTGTGACAGATACTGAGAGAAAGAGGCACAAGGCTCTTGATGTTCACCAGGGCTCCTGGCAGAACTAGTCTATTGATTTCCTCAGAGGCAAGCAAATGGGAAGGCAGCATCACACCCTGGCCAAGGCAGCAGTGCAGCACCAGGAGCAGTGACAGTGTGACTCTGCCCTTCCTTGACCAGGTGTGGAATCAGCCTGGGTCCTCTCCAGAGCACAAGTGATTTCCTGCTTCAACTGGGGAGCAGCATTGATCAGCTGTGTGAGACTGACATCAGAGTGTGGTGTGGGGGTGTCCCCAGACTGGCTGTTCCCCAGCAGGAAACCTCCCCTGGCAGCCACTGCCCTCCCTGCCCTGCACAGCATCAGCTGGCTCCAGAAGGACACCCACAGCAAGAACTGCTCCTGGCGAGTCACAGAACCTGCAGGATGCTGTTAATGTCCATGTGTTCTTTAAAATTATTTTTTCTTTTATACACAGTAATGTGCACAAGTGCCTCAAACAATCCTCAAGTGTCACAGACATATTTTATGAAAAATCCTTTTGCTAGGATTTTTTCTCCTGAGAAGCTGAGAGGCCTCAGGAACAAAATGTAACCAATGGTTATCTGCTGCTGTGGAATGCAACAGGTGCATCTGGGATTGGTATCATGTGCTTGTTTCTAATTAATGGCCAGTCACTGTCCAGCTGGCTCAGACTCTCTTGTCAGTCACAATATTTTATTATCATTCCATTCCTTTCTATTCCTTTCAAGCCTTCTGATGAAATCCTTTCTTCTATTCTTTTAGTATAGTTTTAATATATCATTTTCTTTTAATATAATATATATCATAAAATAATAAATCAGCCTTCTGAAACATGGAGTCAAGATCCTCATCTCTTCCCTTGTCCTGGGACCCCTACAAACATCGCCACACTCGAGTTTGCAGTATTTGTGAACATAGCTGGAATACTAGAATATTACTTCTGCTGTACCATAAAAAAACTGCAGAGCTGACAAGGAAGGCAAATTATTTTCAGCATAACGATGAACCCAAAACAAGCAAAGGAAAATGTCTAAATAATTACAAATTGGGTCAACATTAAGGGTGCAAACTGTTAAGCATCTTGACTTATTTAACATTTCATGCCTGGGTCTCAGTGCAGCCACAGTGTACTCCGGATTTCAATTACATCCCTGGATAAATGGCTTTGCAAGCATTAAGAAAAATCACCCAAGTTATCACAGGCCAAGTTTCAGACTAAAAGATTTCTCAGTAAGAAATCTGCAGCTAGAGGCTCTTCAGCTGGGGGCTTAGAGGATGAACACTGACAATGAACTCAACATTTCTAATGCTGCTAAAAACCATCTTTCTTGCCCTGCAGCAGAGAAGTGACATGCTGCTTACAGAACATCTCCCTCAGATCTACTGTCTTTTCTATTTTTAAGCAAGCAGGTTTCTATTTAAAACTGCCATGTTACCGACTTCCTTAAAGCCATCTGCTGGTTTATTAGTCTGTGACAATAAAGTTTCCATCTCTGAATGTAATTAAGTAGAATCCCACGAACAATTTAGTTGTCTGACCTTTCATTAAGAATAGCAGCATGGTAGCACTTCTCAAGAAATGAAGAACTGGGACCTTTATAAACCTTTATTAAACTGTCCTCTACCTTGCCACTTCTCACTTTTCAAAAAAGCACTCATATAGAAAAACCCCAAACAAACCAGTATTACAGAAAGAGCACAAGATAACTGCTTTAATATATCTGAGCCAACCAAAATGTTTGAGCTGCATCTGTTCCTGAGGTCTGCCTGGTGTCTTAGCTGTCGTCCCTCACTGTATCAGACTGGAAGGAAATGAGAATTTTAGAGTCCTTAAATCATTCTGCTTCTCCACTGCAGTTCCAATAAGGGCTTGTCCTAGAGAGCATGCCTAAAAATGAACAGAACTCTGTAATGTGCTGAAAATATTTTTATTTTCCCTTCTTATGCTTGATGAACTGAACAGAAATGTTTAGGTTGGGCTAAAAAAAAATAAACTGTTAAAAAAATCATAATCACTCTTAAAGGAACAGACCACAAATGCAGAGGATGTACTCATGTTTTTTTGTTATTCCTGACACAATTATCACACATAATTGCATGAGGTATAGCAATTACCTGTAGCCAAAGGTAGAGAATCAATCCAGTGGTTTCCATGGAAAGCTACAGCTTTCACCTGCAGCTGAACTGAGCTGAATTTCTTGTCACTCCTGGGTACCTGCCCCACCAGCCAGGGCAATGTGTCAATCCCTGGGACAGCTATCAGGGACCACATCCTTTATTCTTTCTTTTCTTTGAAAAAAACCCTGATGGTTCAGCAGCAGCAGGATGCCTTGGGCTACCTAGGAGGGTAAATGGAAAACTATTACCATTATGTACTTCAAAAATAACAAGAGAGTAATTTTCTCCTAATAGTAGAAATTATCCTGGATTAGTCTCCCTCCTGGAAACTAGCAAGCTCCAGGTATCTTGGCTTTCTCTCTTTTACAAACTCTGGTGTATAAAAGGCCAACACTTGGCATCCTTCAGCCAGTAGCTGAAAAAAAGTATTCACATTTCTAAAGGTGTGCACAGCCCAGGTGCACAATGGCTTTGACCTGAACAATGCTCAGTTAACCACGGCTGGCAGGACTGCTGAGAGCCAGAGCCAGGGGCTTGTTAACATTTGGTTGCCTGTTGTGGCACAAAAACCCCTTCACACGATGTGCCAAAAAGTGGGGAAGGATGGTAAGAATAGGAACAGAAAGTGTGGTTTGGAGACAGCACCCAAAAATAGCCAAGCTGGATTTTTATGACATGAGATAAGCAGGGAGCATACCCAGGACAGCAAAATTACCAGGAGTGTTGTAGTTTATACTTTTTATGATTTAGAGGGAGATTTTCCATTGAAGTATCCACAATTTACCTGGAAACTTGTTAGGTGTTCCACAAATCAAATTACTTCAATTTTATATAATTTCTGGGACCAGCAGGAGGGAACTCGAGTTGGTGGGGAAGCACGAGTGAAAAGAACAGGATACAAGCCCAAGAGCTAAGAAAGCCCCACAAGTGGGAAGGGCCCTCTTTCCTACCTTTACATATGAATGCAAGTGTTAAACCACAGCTTAGGCACCGGGGAGAAAGGGACTGGAGGGAGATGCTGGTTTAGGATCAAAGGCTGGGGCTAGATTTAAGGAGTTGCTGGAGAAAGTGGGTGTGAGGTCCCCACAGAGTTCAGCTGCATTCCTGCCCCATTCCTCAGAGCCCCAGAGGCCCAGGTACAGGAGAAGATAACCTGAGCTCTCCCTGCCCCTTCCCTTCTGTCACCTCAGTTCTAGTTCTGTACTCCAGACCTGGGCTTTTTCTGTACCTGCACCAACCCTGAAATATTCTGCTTGTCTGCCATTGAAAGAGGCCACAGGAAAATCACAGACTGACCCAAAGCCCCCATCCTGCCTGCCAGGGCCTCAGACCAGAAGTGGGGAGGCTGCCTTGTGCTCCCCCCACCACAAGGGCTGTTATCTCCAAGTCATTAGGCCTGGCAAAACCCATCCTCTGGCAGGTGCAGGCAAGTGTTCCCTCAGTGCCAGAGCAGTGTCTGAACCAACAGAACCATCATGGGGGCTGCTAGTGCAGATGCAGCACAGTACCTGCCTCACACGTGGGGGGTGAGGCATCACTGGCTCCGGTTTCTGTGGTGCTGGGTGCCCAGCCCCAAGAAAACGTGCCTGCAATTTCAGTTCTGAGCACAATGCATGTTTTAGTCAGCTGCAGAAAAGCCAGCGAGTATTAGCTTACACCAGCAGCCCCCAGTCTTCACCAGCTCAAGCCCATCCATCATGCAAGTAATCTACTGTGAGCAAAGGCCCCACCTTTTTATTTCTCAGTGTTCCTCTTCTTCAACAGGGACTATTTACAGGTGTATGGAGTGACAGAACATGGGGCAATGGCTTCAAATGGATGGAGGGCAGGTTTAGACTCAGTTTTAAGAAGAAATTCTTTACTGTGAGGGTGGTAAGGCTTTGGAACTGATTGCTCAGAGGAACTCTGGATGACCCATCCCTGGCAGTGTTTAAGGCCAGGTTGGATGAGGCTCTGATCCAGTGGGAGGTGTCCCTGCCATGGCAAGGGGGTTGGAATGAGATGATGTCTAAGGTCCTTCCACCCCACACCACCCTATGAGTCAGGATGTGCTAAGAGAGAGTGACCACACTCAGCCTGAATAAAATGCTTTATGGCAAGAGCAGAATACACTGAAGGGAAAGGAACATGACACTGAAAACCAGCAGCATTCTCCAGCAGAGTTTAGGCTGGAAAGGAGGAAAGTGGCATCTGCCAGCAGCTTGACTGTTGAAGAGCTGCTTTGAAATCTCAGCTATAGTGACTGTGGTGCTCCATGACAGCCACATCCTCTGAGGAGTCTGCTGCCTCTTTGAATTTGCACTCTCCATGAACACCTCAGGAGTTTATGTTACACTCCTAGAGAACTATCATTGCCTTGAACCCAAGAGGGATGAAGTATCACAGGACAGTGTAACATACTGATAATTCCTAGGAGATGGAGCCTTTCCCCTTAACCAGGTGCAGGACTGTGAAAGGAAGAGCCTAAATCTCCTCTGCTCTCTTTCACTTCTGGCTCTGTTGAAATTTCTGTCTGATGCCCCATCAGTGCCCAAAATATTTGCACAGCAGGTACCCTCCTGCTTGCCCTGGTTTCTTAGATTCAGTACTTCAGTGCCTTGCCTGAATACACTCCTGAAAATGCACACCAGAAGATGAAAAAAACCAAGAACAACAAACCCACAGCCAGCATGCTAAACAGAGGTGCAGATTGAAGTGTGCCACTGGGGACACAAGGCAAACACCTGCTTGGACATCCTCAGGTTTGACTTCTTTGGGAGGGTGACTCAGTGAACAACCCTTTTGTTGTTCAACAAACAAACAAACAAACAAACAAACAAACAAACAAACAAACCTGCTTTGTCACACCCCAAACTGCTGCAGATCAGGTGATGTGGAAGGAACCTGCCACCCCCTCAGCAGCATTTGACATCCCATCATACCCATAACTGAGTTAATACCAAACAAATTTCAGCATTGCACAGCTGACAAGGAGTTTGCAGTGAGAGACAGAACCACTCCTGTTCACAGCATCAGCACATGTTTTACAAATTCAAGCAAGCCTGAAGTCAGCAGAACTGATCTAACCTTGCTGTGTAAGAATCCTCTGCTTCACAGCCCAAATGAAATAAAAGCCAAAGCAAGCAAATTAAATTACATCCAGTAATTGCCATGCTCCTGTTCAGAAGGCCTCAGGGACAGGGAATGAAGATAACATCTATGATGATGTTCAGTGATGTTGTTTCTTTGAAAACTGGCATGTGCCATGGAGGAGAGCTGCCCATTGATTAGAAGAGGCTCATGGGGTCAACTTAGACTCCAGCACATTTAGAAGTCAATAGTGCCAATGGACAAGCAAGGGAAAATACACTTGGGTTAGTTCTAATGCAGCTGATTACATGGGCCCAGTGCTCACACAGCTGGAACAAGCTCCCCACACTCTCTTTGTGTCCCCTACACTGCTTGACAGCTTTCTGCCAAGCAATGAGGGCAGCCCAAATCAGAAGTAGATGCCCCAGTTCACCAGCAAATGCCCAAACTACAGCACAACCTTTCTGCAGCCACCCTCTCTTTGGACTGTAGGCATAGCAAATCCAGATGACTTCATGCACAGAGCACCCTTTAGTGGCAGCTTCCTTTCCCTGGGTTTTTGTCTTCAAGGCCTACCAAAGTGTATCCCTGCCCACCAGCCAGCCCTGTTCCTGGGAATGTGCATTCCACTTCCATCCCACACTCGAGAAGCCATCAGCTGGCAGATCATATGGACACAGCTCGTGCCTGTTCTGCCAGCAAAGACACTGGTCTGCAGAGCAGTCAGAGTCTTGTCGCTGCCCAGAGGCAATATTCAATATTTTCAGGTTGCTATTACAGCTGGAGTGCCATGAACAGATATTCCTCTTGTGCTTTTTCAAAACACCCAACACAGCTGCAGCAACAGCTGCACAGTTGGTTGTGCCAAGGGCAGGCAAAGCAGTTTCAGTCCTGCAGGGTGGGACACCAGAACACTCTCCTGAATGTTTCAGACAGGATTGGGGTAACTCTTTGGGGTATTGCCACAAATTTGCCTCTAAGAAATGGGCTGCTGTATGTTGTGGCTCCCCATTTATATTGAGATTTGTCTTGGTGTAGTCCTGGGGTGCACATGTCGGCCTTGCTCTGCCTTCACGGTAAATCTGCAGTGCCCTTTGTGAGACAGAAAGTTGGCAGCCTCATTTTTAATCACTTCTGGGTTTGATTTCATCAGTGTTTTTCCAGATTTTTGTTTATACCTTGTAAAATTTTCCAGAAAGCAGAAAATCTGTTCAGTCAGGTCACATTGCGAAGGATATGCCAATTTGTCCCTCCACAAGTCACAATGACATACTCTCCCTTGTCCCGTTCTTCTCTGCCAAGAGGAACTTAAAAATCTCTTGATTTAAGGAATTAAAGATATATAGGAAATAAATATATATAATAAATGCTTATTTTTTAATTCCTATACTTACAAATATATAAGAATTCTAAAATCTCCTACTACCAATATTGTCCAAGTGGAAAAGTTAACACAGTGTGGGACTCCTGAGAACACACACCCAAACTCCTTCACAGTGATCAAAAAGAAAAACTCACACTCTTGTTAGGAGCTGCTCTCCCACTCTGTGCCCTCCTGACTGCTGGCCCATCTTCCCCAGATCTCAGGCAGACACCCCATAATATGACCCCATGAACATCTCCCACCCAGCAGCATTTCAGGGGATCCCTGGATGAACACACTGCACCATCCATGAGCTGAAAGCACTGTATGGATTAAAATTCCTTCTTTTCTGGGCCAAGAGAGATGCTGCAGTGCCCACAGCACAGGCCATACACAGAATATCCACATCCCAGACATGACCCTGGCACATCTTTGCATGCTGGCAAAAGAATGTGAGAAGCCCTTGTGAATACCTAGCATATTAGCATATATTAATATTTTTTTTATTTTATTTTTTTAATTGGCTCTAGCTCCTCTGAAACATCATCTTCCATAGTGAAGGATGGGCCTAAGAGGCAAGACTTCAGAAGGTGAAGAGCAATAGCATGTCTTTATTTTTTCAAACATCTCTATCCTAAGTTCAATGTTTGAGCATAAACATCATGTGTTTTCCAGGACACAATTTCAAGGAAAAAACAGACAATAAAACCTGTACTCCAAAG
The DNA here is from genome assembly GCF_012460135.2 of Molothrus ater. Lineage (NCBI taxonomy): Eukaryota > Metazoa > Chordata > Aves > Passeriformes > Icteridae > Molothrus > Molothrus ater. The sequence goes on from NC_050487.2 coordinate 2,538,204, forward strand.
TCTCATCTCACAACCCACGTAAAAATTTTAAAAGGGCAACAGACAGGGCAAGAGCACCTAAAACCAATCCTATTTGTAAAAATTTGTATTTGATGAGCAATGCAGGCTGCAGGTTACTATAGCAGCCAGATCCATCACCTAGGTGACCAAGCAGCAGTGATATCAGCATTAACCTATCCCTACACACAGCCTCACACTGTGCACACTGTTTGCAGCCTCCCCATTCCTTGGAAGGTTCTCCTCATACCAACAGATGGGCAGCAGCAGAGCATATGGACAGTCTGCAGGAGGGGTGACTCTCCTCACAGCACCAGCCTGCCTTGCTAAGGAGGATTATTTCTGACAGCAGCACCTGTGGAAGTGCTGGCCACTTGAGGCAACCCACATGTGTAACCTGATTTACTACCAGAATAACAAGTAGCAACTTGCCTGAAAGCTCTTTGGAAAAGCTTCTGATGGCCAGAGTCCACTGAACGTAGCAGAGGGCCTGAAGCAATGTCTGGAGGCATTGGCAAGGTCTCCCCCCAAGGAACCATGACTTTTGGGAAGCCAAACTTTCAACAAGGAACACCAAATCCAAAAAATTCCCAAATCAATACCTTACTTATTCAATGGGAATTATCTGTTCCAAGTAAGATGTTTCTCTAATGTTGCACTGATGCTGTTTAACTCTGGGTATCTGAGGAACACTCCTGAGTAGAGATGTGTTTGTTTACAACCAAGCAACACATCACTGATTACAGGGACAGATTCAACTCCAGACTCCTGGAAAATACTGACTTTTTTCCCTAACAGTACTACATAATTGGTAGCTTCTGTAGTCTAAAGGGATTTTGGTTGCTTGGGCTAAAGGAAATTAAATGGAATGAAGATTTTTTTCCCCCCTTTTGTTAAAAGCTGCCTTTATATCCCATCGAGAAATTACCCGAGACAGAAATCTCTTTTCCTGCCCTTTGATAAATAGGGATGACTCATTATTTCCCATTTTGCTTTAAATATCCTGCCATCCTTGTGGTTTGCTTTGTTCAGCTATTCTCTCAGCTTCACACAGCACCTGCTGTAATGGCACAGGAAGCCCTCTGTGGTTCTGGTGCCCTTTCAGTGCATCCCCTTATCAACAGAGCACTCTGACCTTTACACAGCCCTCACCTCACTTACCAGCAGACACCTGCAACCTCCCCCAGCCTTTCTTTGATCACCACTTCCTAGGCACCAGCAGATCACATTATCCTGGCAGAGCCAAAAAACATGTCCTACCTTTCCAAGCCTTTACCCTCATTGAAACACACTCAGATTTGGGGCTGCAGTTTAAATTGTCAAAGTAGACTGAGCTGTTGCAGCTTCACTGACAATTCAGGAGGTGGGGAAACTTCTTCAGTCGAATTGATTTGTTTGAAACCTAATTCCTTGTTTGCTTCCTTGTCTTTTGCTCATCTTTCACTGCCTATTGCCCCCTGTTCCTTGTGCTCAGCAGACAGTGGTGTCCTTTACCTGCTTATCCATGCACAGGTTGAGTAAAGACCATGAGAAGCCAAGCCCTTTGTAATCCTGGAGAAGAAAAGAATAACTGTCTTCCTGATAAAGCCAGTTTTCTTCTCTGTCTCTCACTGGCTGATGATGGGATAACACCAGCAAAAGAAAACAAGATCAAAGTCATAGTGCTGGATCTGAGAATATAAAAGAAAACATTTCAGAAAGAAAGGAACACTGGGCAGATGAGAGAAGTAAGAAATGCATTTCTGCAGCAAAGGGTATTTTACACTGAGGCTAGACAAGGGCAGAAGATTCTAGGGAAAAACAGGGCCTCTGTGTTCCAGGGAAGACATCTACTGGGGCCTGAAAGATTCAACCTCAACACAGAGAACACTTGAGCACTGGAAAACAAAAAAATAGGAGAATGGAAACGAATAAATGTTTTATTGTTAGCTGAGAACTGTACATTCTTTGTTCTTGACAGATGCAGCTTGAATTTTGCAGAGCTTTTTTATCTGCTTGCTTTCCTCATGAAAACTCCCTTCAGAGGTGATCCAGGAGTGCCCAGGGGCTCCCACCCTGTCCCTGCAGAGGCTGGAGCTGCCTGGGGCTGAGGCTCAGCCTCAGTACACGAGCCAAAGTCCAGCCTCTGTCAGAGGGGGACATACCTGCCTTGATTTGCTGATGTCAGATAGGCAACAGTGTGACCTGGAAATTGCAGAGGGACTAGCAAGGTGAACAGAACACATGGATGCAGTCAACTGCTCAAGAAGCTCTCCATGTTTCTTGTCTGTGAATAATATTAAAAAATGTTTATTTAGTTCATATCCTTAGCAGTCCTCTTCAGAGGATTGGGTATCCAAGGTCAGGATGCCTTTCACAACTTTAATGAATAACTGCACGTTAAGCAGTGAATTTAATTAAAATGCATCACTACACTGAAGAAAATATCCAGCCCTTGTGACATTGTGCAATAGTGCACTCAGTGTAGAGATACAAGATAAACAAGGAACACTCCGACCTTGTGTATCATCCTGCATGACTTAACTTCCCATTACTTTTCACATTTTTTCTTTCCCAAATCCTAGTTACATTTATACATTTAGAAAAGATAACAGGCTAGGTGAACTTTGCAGAACTGCCAACAGCTGCTCAGGTGGAACTCTTGCCATGATGAGGTTGCAAGCATGCTCAACTGTGCAGAAAGAAAACTTCCTCATGAAACATCTCACTGGTCTTTCCTGCAGGAGCACTGGAACACTCAGTTGTTTCCAACTCCATGCCCCTGAGAAACTAAATGGGTCCTAAATGCTGTAATCCCATCTTGACTTTCACTCTTATCACTCTCAAACCCAAGACTGCAGCAGGAGAAGGCAGCAGGATTTTGTCTGTTGCTGCAAAGTGCAAAGAGCAGCTCAAGATGGCAGCTGAGAGGCAGGAATGTAAAGCTTTCTCTTTTCCATAATGACAAACAAGAGAAATGTTATTCATCTGTGTCTGTGGGGGGAAGGCTCACACTAGAGAAAACCCAAAAAACCAGGAGAGAACTGCTTGAAGAGATCATGAAAGGAGACCTTCAAAGGCAGGGGGCAAAGAACCTTTGGATTATTTTTTCCCTTTTTATAATGCATAGAGGACATTAAAGAGGTTTTTCAGTAGTTCTCTCTTATTCTAAAAGGATTTTTTTTTGCTCCTGCTTCTTTTTTACATTAAAAATTCAAGTCTTGCCTTGACTAGAAGGCTCTGAGGCAAACAGCATCAAAGACATGCACAAGTCAGGATCAAGTACATTGGTAAGGACATTTGGTTTGTGCCCATCTTGCACTGAATTCTTAAGGTTGCAGATAAAAATCAAAAAGTTTGAAGATTCAAAAACCAAACCAAATTTAGTTCAGTTGCAACAAATACTTGTAGAATAGAAAAAAAAGTTAACATCCTTAAATTACTAATGGTTTAATTAAAAAAAAAACATGTGCCCCCAAAAAATCACAGCTGTGTTTGGGCAGAAGAAACCTGCCCTTCATACTCAAAGTGAAATTAGTGATAAATAAAAATAGCGATAAATAAACCACCTTTTCATTGCCTTTGTGTCATGGTGAATAGGGTCTAAGTTACCTTCTGAAACAGACTTGTATCCCACACCCCTTTCCTGCTGAAGGGAAAAATACTTCCTGAGCCAGCTGCTCTCTTTTCTGGGTAGGAAAGCAGCAGCAGAGCTGTTGGACAAGGACTGGAGATCACTTCTTGTGCAACAACAGAACCAACTCCAAGTCTGTTGTACCTACAATATGTGCCTACAAGATGATTTTCTTTACTGCTCTGTAGGAGCAGGAAACCTCTCAGACCCTTGGGTGGTGAAACTGTCTGCTAAAAACATAAAAATAAAAAAGAAAAGCATCTTCTTGTAACACAAACATGTTGGATTTGGAAGTCAGCAAGAGGAAGCAGAGATGGTGCATCTGATGACAGTTTCCCAGTTTCTTTCTCAGGGTAGATCTGAGCTTTCAATCCTGAAGTGTTATTGTAACACTTTTTCCCTGTTCTGCATATGTGGTTTTGGTGGATTGCCTACTGAATATTGAGTTAGGGATGCTGAGAGCCTGCCTGTGTTCTCCAATTCCTGTGGCTATGTTGCCCTAGTCAGAATTAAATGATACATTACACCCTGAGTCACCCTCTGCTAATGCCTGCTAGATGTTTTCTGGCATCAAGGTTTAGAATTGGAGCTCACTGGAAATTTTCCATAGGGGAGATTTTCTGTTTCTGAGAAAACAGGAATTTTCCATGAGGGGAAAAAGAAAGGTTGTTTCTGCAAAAAAAAAATTGAAAAGGTTTGTTTGCAAAGAGGATCAAAAGATAGTATTTCATTTTGAATTGACCTGGACTAACCAAAGTGCTCAATGCCCCAGGTGATCCACATGAATTTTGGATATTTTCTGGTGGAGACAGTCCAGCCTCAGACAAAGAGGGGGCTGTGAGTGCAATTTTCAGAGGGCCCCGTGTGACCGCTGATTTCTGACAGCCACGAGTGTCACAGTGCAGGGCAGGGCAGGGCAGGGCAGGGGTGACAATGGCCCGGTTACACAGCAGGGTTCCAGAGCCCCATGCAGCATCTCCAGCACTGAGACACAGACCCAGACAGGTTCTGCAGTGAGGGGGGAGGCACTTCCAGTAACCCCCAGCTGCTTTCTGAGCATTTCCACCTCCAGACCTTTTCTTCTCTGCTGGAAACACTGCCTCCACTCTTGCATCCCTGTTCCCTCCCAGCTCCCACCCTCTTTCCTCACCCCTCATACCCCAGGTGCCACCCTGTGACAGCGTTCGCAGGGGTCTGAGGATGAGGGAAGAGATGAGGATCTGACTCCATGTTTCAGAAGGCTTGATTTATTATTTTATGATATATATTATATTAAAATCATACTAAAAGAATAGAAGGAAGCATTTCATCAGAAGGCTGGCTAAGAATAGAAAAAGAAGGAATGAATAACAGAAGCTTGTGTCTGGGACAGAGAGTCCGAGCCAGCTGGGTGTGATTGGCCATTAATTAGAAACAACCCCATGAGCCCAATCCCAGCTGCACCTGTTGCATTCCACAGCAGCAGATAACCATTGGTTACATTTTGTTCCTGAGGCCTCTCAGCTTCTCAGGAGGAAAAATCCCAAGGAAAGGCTTTTCCATAAAAGGTGTCTGTAACACTCCTCAGTGCCAAGCTGCTGCTGCCCCTGAGCAGCTCCACACTGGAGCTGTCCCCTCCCTGCCTGGCTGCCCTCACCCCACAAAAGGGGCACAGACTGTGCCCACCACACCTGTGCAGCCAGTGCTGCTTCCCACCAAGAACCTGAATGGGAGACAAATCCATTGATGCTCTCCAGTCCTTTGCCCCTCCAACAGAAGTTTCTCCTACAGCTGAAAATGCTCCCAAAGCTTGGTTTTCATTTGTTTCTTTTTGTTTAAAAACAAAACCACACAACCTCTCATACTTGTCTAAAAGGAGGCCCCTCCTCTGCCCTCCCAGTCCCATCAGGAATGCCCTGAGATCTGGAGTGTCTGGACTGTCAAGCCAGCAGTAATCTTCTTTCCCTGTTTCAGTGGGCTCTGGCTCAGGCCACAATATGCAGATAAACACCAAGGAAACAGATCCCAAACCTGAATCTGCTCTCACCATGGACAACCAGTGCGTGACCCAGATCTGGTTCTGTGACTTTGCTGCTCTAGGGGCAAAAAGAGATGGAAAACTGCCCACTTTGGAGCCTTCTCTGAAGTGTGGAGAACCTCAGATCAGAGCTTCCTGTACTCTGTCTGGGTAGGGACCTTCTCACTTACCTTCTGCCTCCAGAAGTGAAAGGCCACACAGCAGGATAAGGACATTCAAAGTAACATCTTCTGGCTGTCACTGGACTTCTGTTCCCTGGTCTATGAACTTCTTTCTTCACTCCCCTTCAAATAAAGCAGCACCTCCCTGCACCATGAACGAGACACTGCAGACCACACATGTCCAGCAGTTCAGCAGCTGCAGGAAGGCTCTGAAGGAAGCAGAGCTTTTGGGCAGCACTGATTCATTCCCAGCAGCCTTCAGCCAGCTCTGAACTGTGCCAGGGGGAAAGGCTGAGAGGTGTCACATGCTGGCACAAAAGCAGCTCCTAGCAAGCAGCAGCTAACAGTGACACAGCTGCCACCCTCAGTGCCCTCCAGGGCAGGTGCAGGTCAGTCCTGGGCACAGCCCTTGTGGAGCCCTTGAGTTTGGGGAACTCTTGGAGCTCCTTTGTCCCTCTGCTGGAGCAACTCAAACACTGCTGGATTTGCCTTTGCTCTCCCTGAGAGTGCTGAGCAATCAGGCAGGCAGCACTGCAGGCTCTGGCTGATGCACTGGAGCTGCATGGGAGCTGCAAGGGTCACTCTGACCAGGGCCATGGGGACAGAGGTCACTCTGACACTGCCACTGCTGCTGGCAGCACGGGGCATCCAACAGCTGCAGCAGAAAGGGCTGGAACTAATGGGCTGAGAGAAGAGTATCAGTGATGTGATCTCTGTCACAGGGTGACACTGGCACTGTCTGACCTGCCAGCTGGCCTGACATCAGGGGACACTGTCCCAGCCACCCCCTACAGCCCAGAAGGCTGCAAATGTCCCTGACAGAGCCCATCCCTGCCCTCAGAAGCCAGAGCTGAGTGCTCATACAAACAGGGCAGCAAGCAGAGTTCCTAAAGCACTGGCTGCTTTATCAATCTGTTATCAGCTGCAGGCACTGAGTGCCCCACACAGCTCTGTGGGGGTGTGGAGAGCACCAGCACTGCCTGGCACCAGCCACACACCAAACCTGTCAAAGCAAAGGGGCCCTTGGTCAAACTGTGCCACTGCTGCTCCCAGCCCTCTCCTCATCCCCATGTGCCAGACAGGGCTGAGCCCCACACGTGCAGCACCTGGGATCTGCTCTCACTCTATGTTCTGATAACATACAAGTAGCATTTCCTACAGGAGATCTTGTTACCTGCAGCAATGATACTGGATGATAAACTCTTTACACCCAGAATAAAAATGATCAGACAAATGACTGCACTTCTTACAGGCAATTACAGAACAGTTCCTCAAAAATACAAAGAACCCCTTGAAAAATGAGCTGAAAAGACAACTGGCAGAAATCAGAAGAGAAGGGCAAGAGTGAAAGATGTGATTTGCCAAGAGGATTGGGATTTTCTAAGTGTAGAATCAGACTCAGTAAGAGAGAGATTAACTAACAGAAAACAGAAGTGCAGAAAATATCCTTGATGGACTTGGAAGTTGAGAAGCAAGGTGTAGGAGCATCAAAAGAAGAGCTAAAGGTTTAAACCATCTTACATCCCCAGAGCAGAAACAGCTGATGAGGCTGAGCACACAAAGGAGTCAAGGACAGGTAACACAAAGCTGCTGCTCTGCTGCAGAACTGCATCTTTGCTCAGCCTTCAGTGCTTCAGTGCCCTGTCCTGCTCCAGGCTCTGTGTCCTGCTCCAGGCTCTGTGTCCTGCTCCAGGCTCTGTGTCCTGCTCCAGGCTCTGTGTCCTGCAGGTTTGAGCTCATCTGTGGCATGAGGCAGGAGCCATCAGGTCAGCCTGCACAGCTTGGGGCAGCTGGAGCTCAACCTTCTCCTCCTGGGAGCTGCAGAGCCTCCAGAGCTGGGGGCAAAGAGCCAAGCCCACAGCCAAACCCACAGCCAAACCCACAGCCAAACCCACAGCCAAACCCAGCACTGGGCTCTCACCTGCCTGACAGGTGTTTGTCAAAACCAGACTTGAGTCTGCTGCTCATTGTGAAAAACCATCAGCATTGCACTGATCAATGCAAGCATTACCAACTCCTAGGTTCTGCACACCTTTATTAGTAAAATAAGACTTTCTTTTTGAAACTGGGATGTCTAAAATTGACAATGACTCACTGTAGCCACGAATTTTCCCATATGAACCTTAGAGCAGAGCACCCCACAAACATGACACTAAATGTTACTAATTACCAACCTGCCATGCACAGTCAAGTCACATAATTTACACCATCAAGGCTGACAGAAAAAGCATTGCTCAGAAGAAACATTCAGCTAAAAGAAATAACTCATAACTTAATGCTCTCTTAGAAGTTTCTGCACAAAAAATTCAATTATCCCAAAGTTAGCTTTCAGGTTACTCTTGTATCAAAGATATAAATGGAAAACCTTTTAAAATTGCAAAGCAGCAGTAAGGAATGACTTGTGTAGTATTTTAACATTTTCATTTTTCTCACCACGTCTCTCCCCTTCCACCTGCAGGTTTCACCCAAACTTGGTGAACACACAAGCCAAAGACTGGCATTAGAAATGTGCAAGCTGGGTTCCTGCTTCCCAAGTCACACCAAGAATCAAGAACACTTTCAGCATCTGCCCATCATAGCTTTTTCACACTTTGGTGCTTGTCAAGTACCTGTTTTTTAAATTAGATGAACTGAAGCCAAAATTCCAAGCCTGCCTGTATAGAGTGCAGCATATTCACATATTGCATTCTGATGGCCTTGAACCTAGGATTGCAACAAAAATCACTTTTTAAATTACATAATAGATATTTTCAAGCTACTGACAAGCTCCAGTGAACTCATCTTACACTGTTCCATAGGTCTGTAACTATCCCTGCTATGTTTGCTTTATCTGTGTTTTTTGTCCTTCTAGAACATCCCTCTGTATGATTTACAGCCAAGATCAGCCCTCACCTGCAGCTCTGTGTGTTGTAAGGGCTCCTCAAACCTGCAGCATGTGCAGCACCACCAACTTCAGCCCAAAGGATTTCCCCCCTGCAGAAACAGGAAAACCCTGCTCGGCCCATACTGGGTTTGTGGGACTGTTCTCCCAATTCAGGACACAATTGCTAGGGAAAAGAATGTTTTAGAAAAGGAGAATTATTGTAAATCCTTAAATGCTGTTTCCACATAATGTGGATGTTAGCTGGCACAACCCAGCACTCTGTAATTCCAGAGATGGAAGGTGAGAAATTCAGCAGCTGCAGGCTGAAGCTTCACAGCCAGGTGAACCTTTGCAGGTTTTTACTCTCTCCACACTGTATTTCTCAATCTGTCTGGATGCCCAGAAACCTGAATTACAGTCTGATTTCTCAAAATGTCACTTTTTCTTTTAATTCCATACAATCTGGAGATGCTGTTAAAGACCTGAGGCCAGGAGCTTGGCTAGCCTCAGTTTAAACAGTTTAACAGTTTAAACAGTTGTTTAAACTGTTCAACACTGCATGCCTTATTTAGATGCCCTGAATTATAGTTACAAAGGCTTATTTATTAATGTTGCACTAGACAACATTCTTAAAACAGATCTAAGAAACCTATATAGCTTTTATTCTTGTTTTATGCTCAAATAAATGCAAACCTAATCCTTCCTTCAAGTCTCTGAATAACACTAAGCATATTAAATTCAGTTCAACATTTTTGAATTGTAGAACCTTGTTAAGCAACACTCACATTTTTAGTACCCTGAGTTTCTCCTTGGTGGGATGTGAGGCACATTCCCAAAGGCTGCCATAAGAGGAAAAAAGAACTCTTAATGGGATCCTCCATGACAGCTCAGCACAAGGAATTTGCAAGGGAAGAAGTGGAAAAACACCTACTGATTATTTAATTTCAGCAAGGACAACAGACAACTGCAATCATTTATTTTCTTTTTTTTCTAAACATATCCCACTAAAACATATCTAAATTGTATCTTTCTATTACTGCACACTGTTGATATGTTCCCTCATTCCAAACATAGCCTCCAGGTGAATTCTGCAGTGCTGCCAGCATCAGGAACACCTTAGGCCAGTGGCACCCAGGTGCTGTCACCTCCAGCCATGGGACACCCTGGTTTGGTGCACATAATCCTGCATTCTGGATTACACAGCCCCAGCACAGCCCAGCTGCAAAACTCTCCTGCAATGGAAAACCTTCAGCCTTAAGGGTCCCTTTATGGAAAATGAGGGTATCAGCTCTGGCCAGGGCGTTTCTGAGCAAGGAAACAAAATATCCTGACTTGTGCAAATCAGAATCTCCAACAGGAGACCTCTAAAAAAGAGCTTGCCTTTCTTTTTTGTTGTGAATACAATACACTCACCAAAAATCTAAGCTGGCTGTATAACTTGGGCTTTTGTGGTGGCGTTTTTTAAAGAGAGGTGCATCAGCAGATATTTCAAAACAGGAAGCAGAACACAGAGGACCACAGAATGGTCTGGGTTGGAAGGGACTTCAAAGATCATCTCAGTCCAGCCCCCACATGGGCAGGGACTCCTTCCATTAGCCCAGTTACCACTTTTAGCCCAGTTACCAATTTTAGCCCAGTTACCACTTTTAGCCCAGTTACCACTTTTTGCCCAGTTACCACCCCCATCAAATCACCACTTTGGATTTGAAGCAGCTGCCTGATACTGACACTTTGTAGACGTTGTATGATTATTCCTCTACATTTCTATCCACTGCTGAGGATCTTACTCTTCTAGAATATTAATTACAATCGACTTCCAATCCTTAGAATCTGGTTTAAGCCTAGAGAAAAGTAATAAACATAGTCCTATTCATACTGGCCCTATCACTGACCCTAAGCATCCTCCATCCAGGGATGGGGCATCCACAACTTCTCTGGGCAACCTGTACCACTGCCTTACCACCCTTACAATAAAAAAATTCCTACTATCTAATCCAAACCTGCCCTCTTTCAGTTGAAAGCTATTCCCCTTTGTCCTGTCACTCCATGCTCTTGCAGGTAGTATCCCTCTGCATCATTCTTCTCTCATGAAACAGCCAATTTCCTTCAAAGAATGCAATAAATTGATGCATACCACTGCTCTCTCCTTTCAGCATTTTTCCAGGTTGTGATTTTTGGGATGTTTTGACCTGCCTCTAGTCACGTGGGATTTGAACTGGATCTGCCCTGGTACACTTGTAAATACAGATGATATATGCCAGAAGCAACTTTTCACAAGTTCAGTGTGCTCAGATGAAGCTAGACAATGATTTAAGGAGGTAACATGTGAAAGAACAGGGTAACATTTCCCTCATTATGATACTGACCATCACCTTGAATTGCAATGTGCTGGAAAGCTAAAATAAACAGCACTTAAAACTGTCTGACAAAGGCCAAACCCTTTGGGGAAAGGAATACACATGAATCAGAGAAATAACCACAAAGGTAACAGAAAATAAAAGCACTGCACCCAAAGAGATGGCACCAGTGAACAGCCATGGATGGGGGGAAAAGCAGCACAGGCAGGGAAATAATTCAACACAGCAGCCAGCAAGGGGGAGGGAGAAGGGGAAAAAGCAGAAGGAAAGCTGATGAAGTTGCCTGCAGGGAATAACTCAGAATAACAGAGGGAGACTCACAGAGAGCAGCTTTGTCCCAGGGTGATCCCACAGCTCCAAGGACAGCTCCTGCTCGGGCTCCCGGAGGTGCCAGCTCAGAGGGCAGGTCCTGCTCATCACCTCTGTGGGGAAAGCAAATTTCAACCAGTCAGGGCAACACCTCCTTGCATTTCATGTGCTTCCTCCCACCAGGGCCGTTTCAATCACCTCATCAAGTGCCCGACTTGTCCACTCAATTAACATTTGCCATTTGTCTGACTAGCTGTACTAATTACCCCTGCAATCTGGGATCTTCCTGTCTGTGAGGAGAGAAATGCCAACATTTTCTACAGAGGCTCAAACAGCTGTGGTCTCTGCTGGGTGCTACCAAAGACCAAATATTTCTGTCTGCAAAGTTAATTATGTTCTGAAGGGCAACTTCCTGTTCAGGAATGTTGCTGAACAAAACCACTTGCAGAACCTGCACCAAGAGCTCCTGAATGCTGTTTAAAACACAAAGTCTCCTGATGTTTGCCACAGTGCATGAGCTGGGGCAAACACATTACCTGTGACAGCAGCTCCAGAGGCAGCCAGGAGACCCCGATGACCAATTACAGACTCGGCTCCTGAAAATCAGAGAGAAGTGAAGGGCCAAAAATTTATCAACCAACCTTATCAGGGCCTGTCTCCAGCCAGGATACAGGAAACAGCATCTCCTCTTTGCCCTTGCCAAAAAGAAATAGAATCAGCAATAATAACACAACAAGGCAAGGGAGGCTACCAAAAATGAATTAAAATTGATTGCATCTTTAATACAGCACTTTGTCTTAATTCTTTAAAAATGTTTGTGCGAGCCAGAGTTTCTCATGACTTAAAATGATTTTGTATTTGAAAGGAAGAAAGCTGAGCCACTCTAAGGCAATAAGGGAGACCTGATACACATGCACAAGAAACTGATCCTCTTCAGTAATACAGTAAAGAACACACGTTTTTCTTCAAAATTTTATTTTAATTTAAATTATGGGGCCAGCCAGATTTTTTGGGTACGAAACATTTTCCTCAGGAGAAATGAAATGCTACCACGGAAATAGAATTACAATTGTATACATCTCTTATTATTATAAAAAAAAAAAAAAAGAAACCAAAACAAAAACCAAAAAAAAGCTTGCATTTAAATATGTTTTAGTAATACCCTTAAGCCTTCAAGCAGATAAGAAACCACTTCCAGAACAAGTTTTTTAATATGAACAGCACATCGAAGGAGCTTTAATTTAAATACAACTTCTTTTCGAAAGCCAACATTCAAATGTTTCCACATATTAAAAAAGTCACCATAGCCATTGATTCCAAGGCCTACTATAGAGAAACCTCTATCCCAGTCCAAATGTTTTCACTTCTTTACACATAGAAATCTTTAGCACATCTACATCTTTCTAAAGAGGAAGCCTTACATGTTATGGTGAGTAACTTGGCAAATAATGTTTCCTCCACTCAGCTATGATAAACCAAAATATAACAGACAGTTAGTACTGAGCTACAACACCACCTCATGCCAGCTCTGCCTGGCATCTCTGGGAAGAGTCAGCTATTTTCTTTCCTGTAAGCAAAGTGATTCTGTTTCCAAAGGACATATTAAGAACCTTTAAAAGACCAATTTTAATGTTAAGAGCAGTATTAACCAACTGAGTGAAAACACTCAATTTTCTGGAGCTCTGGGATTTTCCTTGTGAAGGCTTTCAAATCAGCTCAAACGTCACTGATTGTGAAATATTTCAAATGGGCAGAGGACAGGAAGCAAGAAACATTTTCTGTAGCATTCACAATCATTCAGTCATGCAGAATTGGAACTTCCAGACCCCAATCCACGAGTTTTTGCTTGGTTGTGATCTCAGCGTTACTATATGATGGATAGATACAATTTTAATAACATCATTTAGCTATATTTAGTAGATTCCTTTTGTATGGTCACAGTAACAAAAACATGGTGCAAAATCAGTTGGGTTTTCTGTTTTTATAAATACTGATAGTTTGCAGCAATAAAGAACAAAATCAACAAAAATGAGATCATTTTGTTATCCTAGGACACCTATGGAATTGCTTCTTGAGGTTGGAGGGAATGAAATCACTCACACAACTATTGTACTGAGTTATTTCCTGTCAGAAATGATGCACTGCAGGCTCCCCAGAAGTCAGAGGAATCAATATTAATTGAGCATAATCCTTGCCATTTGCAGAGCTGGTGAGCACAATGCTAGTGTAATTAAATAAGGCCAATATTATCTGGTCAGAACAGAGCAGAAAGGGTTCCAGTTCTCTGGTCCAGCCTACCCTAATTGATGGCACCCCATTAGATACGTGAATACAAAGGATTTGTTTGGGTTTGGGTGTTTGTTTCCTTTTAAATGCTGCAGTACTTAAGATTGTTAAATCAGCATTTCCATGTGATCTGAAGTATTCAATTACATGAGCATTCATTTTGCAAAACTCAATATTAGGTAATAGTTACAGACTAATACAATAACATTCCTCTGCTGTACAAATTAAATCATATTTTAAAGAAATGAGCAGCCTAGGAGTTATATACAAAAGAAACCAGCAAGCATTGTTGAAATGAAATGCAAAATGTCACTGCTAGGTCTACTGTCTGAAATACCTTTAAAGTAAAATTAACAAAACCCCTTAGAACATATTTCCAAGTTTACAACTCAAGTTTCAGAAAAATCAAATCATGTCCAAAAAAAAATTCTATAAAGCAGTGAAAGGCATATATACATTTTCCTTATGAACCTTGAGATTTCACTCTTTTAAAAGTTGCTAAGTTTCAATATCAGTTTATTTGCAAGACAACTGTTTATCCCAATAAGCTCACATCTTAGATACATTTCCCCTTTGATTACAAATAAAGCACTGCACATTTTTTTTTTTTTAAATCAAGGCATATAATCTTATACTATGGTGCCAGGTATGCACAGGTCACATTGTGCTCATTATCTCAAACAAGGTAAGTGCAAACATACAGATTTATTCAGATTTGCAAGCATGCAACCTGTTACTTAACTACATGAATACCTTCTCTCCTAGACCAAACTAGTATCTATATGTTTGCTTTCACGAACCTAGAATCTTTCTTTTCAGGACTCCTAAAACAAGCAGTGTCTTTGAACTCTGAAATGACACAAATATCAAGAAAGTCCACATTGTGCAAGAAAGCAGCAGCTATGTTTCTCACCTTGGACTAAAAATGAAAAGAGAAAAACAAAAACCGTTCACTGAACAGCAGATTAGCAGTAATGTTCCTCATGAATCGATAAGAGTGCCTGATGCTGAATATCTAACAGCAAATGCTGAATTTGGGTTTAATATTTTAAAGGTTTATTGGAGTTTTAAGCTTCTTGCTGTGCTGGTCTCTTCAAATCCCTGATCTGTTTAACTAAATAGGTCTTCTCATCATTAAATTGTTCGTCCTCGGTCCTGTCATTCTGAAACTTGCTGAGGAACTCAATAAGTTTGGTCTGGTTCTTTAGAAGGATGTCTAATATAGGCTGTGTCTTGTTAGGATTGGCTACAAACACCTGCAAGAAAATAAAAGGCATTGAGCACAACAGCGAGAAACAAAAGGTTAAGTTAAAAAAGAAATTATCTACCAAAATACTGATGATGATCAATTAAAACTATGTTTTAATTATTTCAGTATCCCACCAAAATACTTCACGTTTTTTAATAAAATTACTTTTTTTTTTAATCAAGGCATAAGCTGAAGATCAGTACCAAAGTAAATGCAGTCTGTGGGAGGTGACCAGCCTCAACAGCCTCTGCAGAAACCACTGAAGACACTTTATGGTTAAATTCTATGGCAGATGCACGGTTTCATATCATGTGCAGCATCTGATGGCAATCTCACACTTCACTGCAAAGTTTTAGACCTCCAGTTATAACTCTCAGCTGCCTGTCTCCTGCCAAAGTCAGAAGCCATCTGGCATAATGTTCAAATTACAATCCAGGTGACCTGACTGAAATACTGCTCTCTTTCAGACATCATGCAGTGTGACAAAACCACTTTTGAACTCCAGGATTTTGTATGGAATCATGCATCCCTCCTTATCTTAATGCATTCAATGCCAAAAGTTTCTGAGAGATGTTACTCTGACAACCACATGGAAGTCCCTAAGTGGTTTCTAAATGGTTTTCAAAAGATATCCAAGATATCTGTTTGTAAAGATGGATCATAAGCAAGCAAACATTAGTGCTCCCTTGATTTAATCACTCAGCAGACATTAAGGTCAGCTCCATTTAGGCTCAGCTAAGCAGTTTTCTCAATTAAACAACATCTGGTCAGATTCCTTCTGGTTCCTGGTGGGCTTTTGTCACATACCTTGAACACATGGAAGGCCTCAAACTGAATGTTACGACTCTTGTCTCGTAGAAGGTTCATCATTAGTTTGAGATTTTCAGGTTTACTGATGTACTTTGTCATAATTGTGAAGTTGTGTCTGTCCAGTAACAATTCACCGAGAAGCTGAAGGCAGAAAAGAATGAAAAATGAAAAAATTACTAACAGAAGAATCAACTGGTATATAAATGCTTTCAGAGCCCTGAAGTGGTGTGGGGCTCTGTGATGCAGCACCAGTGGACAGGAGATAAAGTAGCAACACAACTAAGTGCCCTAAATTTCCATGTGCAGGTGCACATTTTCCCCTCATTTCAACTACACAGTTTCTCCTTTTCCTCAGAAAGTGAAAAATCACACTGTTCCCCCTTGTTATGAATTGCAAAGAGAAGTCTTTCATTTTTTTCCCCCATGACTTCATTATTTTTTCCACTTATACAGAAGCTATACAGCATAGAAAGAATGCCTTTAAAAAACCTCAAAAACCCAATAAAACTGGTTACTATATCAAATGAAATACTGCCTGTTCTTTTGCTACCTAAAGGGTTTAAAAGGATTTTGCCCACAAGGATCCCCTTTGCTGCAAGCTCTGCATTACATTTATGTTCACTATTTCTTACCTACTTGAATGTAAGATCAGTATTGCTTTAAGCACATCATGTGAATCTTTGTTAAATTATTTAAATGTAACCAGACTTGTTGAAGGAAAAAAATCAACAAAAATAAAGAAATTTGAGGAGCCATTTTTTCATAGGGAGAGAAATTACTTTGGTCTGTGCTAGACATTAAGATATATAACAACTGGAATAAAAAAATTAGCTGATCCCAAGAATTAAAATGTCTGAAGAGTTAAAATAAATACTGTTCAAGGCTGTTACAGAAGCCATTTCAAATAAAGTTAACTCACCTTGAAAATAAAGGGAATCTCTGCATTTCAGAAGAAAATAAAAATGCCTTACCTTAAGTGACTGTCTCTTTGTCACGTAATTTTCTGAATGAAGTAACTTCTCATATTCACTGAAGAACTAAACACAGAATACAGAGAAGGGTTAGGACTTTTTCAATTGTCACAGGCATCTTCTTCCAAATTATTGCAACAAAGTGGAGAAGATGCAAATCCCTAACAAAACCAAACAGAATCTGAAATCTCAGTGGGTTCCTGTAAGTCACTACGCTGTCACTACTTAGGCTTTTAAAGCATATACAAGTTAAAAATTGAATATGCTTTAAAAAAGATGTATTTGCTTTTTCAAGAGACTTTAATGTTTAGATTCCCAGGGCAGGGGAAGGATTTTCCTCATTATTTCTTAGAGAAGCAGGCAGCCCAGAGCAGCCCCCATCCCTGAGTGCCCCAGGCCAGGCTGGATGAGCTGTGAGCAATCTGCACTTGGTGCCCCTGGCAGGGCTGCACCAGGGCAGGTTGGAGGGGACAGCTCCTGTAGCCCACATTCCTCCTCACAGAGAAAAGCAAGGCACAATTCTTCCCAAGAATATCCTTATCTCATCTGCTGTGCCTGTGTTTGTGCCACAGCAGACTGCACAGTTCTGGGCAGGGTTGAGTGCTTGGCTGTCCCTGACATCTTTTCTGAAAAATACCTTTGCCAGGATTTTTTCTCCTGAGAGGCTGAGAGGCCTCAGGAACAAAATGTAACCAATGGTTATCTGCTGCTGTGGAATGCAACAGGTGCAGCTGGGATTGGGCTCATGTGGATTGTTTTTACTTGATGACCAATCACAGCCAGCTGTGTCAAGGCTCTGAGCAGTTTTTATTATTCATTCTTTTCTAGCCTTCTGATGTCTCCTTTCTTCTCTTTCTTCAGTATAGTTTTAGTATATCATTTTCTTTTAATATAATATAATATCATAAAATAATAAATCAGCCTTTGAAACATGGAGGCAAGATTCTCATCTCTTCCCTTGTCCTGAGGACCCTCAAACACCCCCACACTTGGCAGATTCAGTTTAGATGCAATGGAACACAGTGTAATAGAATACAGAATAATATAGTATAACAAAGTCATTAATTAGCCTTCTGCTATCAGTGGAGTCAGATGCATCATCCTCTCCCCCTGGTCGGGGTTCCCTGTGAATTCCAAATGCTCCCAGTTCCCAGGGGCTCCCTGGAAAGCACAGCACGGGCTCCCTCTGGAGGAGAAGCCAGGCCGGCTCCCACAGGACCATGCTCAGTGGAAGACTCTGATGTCCTGCACTCACCAGAGCAAATTGATTTTTCAATCTGTGCAGGGCTTTTACAAATGCCCAAGGGACCAACTGCAGTTGCAATTCAGTGTGTCAAAACGTGAGGGCATCACTGAGTCAGGGAGGACTGAAATAAACATTTACCTTGCTCACTCTTTAGGTTTTTTAATATTGTCAAGTTTTACTATTCACGAGTAGTCTAAGTTTCAGGGCTGTTACATTGTTAAATACAGTTTCACTGTGACTTTTTTTAGAAATGCATTGATCAAAATCTCTTAAAATTTCAGAAATGATTACACAGCAAGAAGAACTTTGCTTCAAACCTGATGAAGAGGTGAGCTAAGTATCAACTCTGCACATCTAATTTCTCCAAGCCTCTTAATTGGTTCCCAAACAGTGCCTGAAGTATTCTTCAGTAGATATTTCAGGGCTAAAGCAAATAGTCAAAAAGGGAATAATAATTTTTGCCTCCTGTTTAAAGCTGAGTCACTCAGAGGAGATATTTGTGAATTAGTGAACATGCCTGGAGACAAACCTTTAAAAATCAATGTGATCCCAAGTTTGTTGGTCTTGGTTTTGTTTTTTGGGGTTTTTTTTTAATTGCTTGTGAAGTCTGGGAGTTTTAATCAGAGTAAAATTTAAACACTTTAATAACTTTGTGGAACTGGTTCCGAATAATCTGTTGAAAGGCAAAAGGATGGAAGTCATGTAGCTGAAAATGTCAGGATAAATAAAACTCTCTAACATTACTTGCTTTGGGGGAGGGAAACTGAACCCCAAGTACAGCTGATTTAGTATTGTGTGGAAATCCCCAAAACCAGAACTAAACAAGGGAAAAAACCAATTTCTTCAAATAAGATACACAGCACCAGAGAGCTGTAAATATGAAAAGGTGTCTGCTCACCCTATCGTAATGTTGTTCCAAAAATTCTGCACTTAACAACTTGTGTCTTGTAAGCAAATCCTGTAAGAAAGCACAAACCCAGCACTGTCACTAAAAACATTTAAACAGTACAAAGACATTCTCACACACGTAAGACATTCAATCCAAAATCCTGCTATTTCATTAAACACATTTTAGGACATGAATGCAATTACCTGGACACTGCTCAGGATCTTGGCATCCCTTAGCAAAGATCTGTGATGAGTTTAATTCACAGAGAAACAGCCTGTGAAATTATCACTGAAGAGTGCTATTTATGGACCAAGGCTACACTCTGGTACCACAACTGAGGTTAAGACCCACCATTTAATCTTGATTAATCATTATGCTTTGTTAAATTATTTAAATGTAACTTATTGTTTATAGTCCCCATAAACTGATTGCTTTAGGGACACAAAAATTGGGCCATAAACAATTTCCCCAGACAAAGCAACAGCATCAAATACCCTCAGGAAAAGCTGAAGACACAGATTTGAAGCCCCTGGCAAGGGAGCACACCTGCATTCAGGTAATGCATGATACAGCTTACTCTCCAGAACAAGATTTTGGGGAGCAAATGTACTGTATGTATTTACTCTGCACACAACTACACAGAACTGAGGTTAAGACCCACCATTTAATACTGATTAATATTATGTTTATTGTCCCCATAAACTGATTGCTTTAGGGACACAAAAATTGGGCCATAGACAATTTCCCCAGACAAAGTAACAGCATCAAATATCCTCAGGAGGAGCTGAAGACACAGATTTGAAGCCCCTGGCATGGCAGCACACCTGCATTCAGGTAATGCATGATACAGCTTGCACAGAACAGGATTTTGGGGAGCCAACATAGTGTATGTATTTAGAGGTGTAGCTTGCATTCTGAGAAATGAGGAAGAACAGAGTCCAGCTCACCCATGCACATCACACCTATTTTCCTCCCCTCTGCCAAGGCTTGTTTTCCCAGAACAGCACCCAGAGCAGGGGGTGCCCAGGGCAGAGAGCACAGGAGCAGCAGTTCCCAGGCTGGAGGAATTACCTTGAAGGTGGCGAAGGCGTCGGACGCGATGTCGAACGTGGACATCTCCACGTATCGGAAGAAGTCGTAGAACTGCTCTGACCACAAGATGATTTTAGCTAGTGGCTCATGCCTGATGCATTCTCTGAGCATTATCCCACAATTGAGAGCAATTTCTGGAGATTCGTACCTATTCACAAAACCCAACAGAGATTCTTTAGGAGTTTATAAATTTTCACAAGTTAGCACTGCAGCACCACATTGCTAATTCCAGCCTTCAGTACTACCCAGTAAACAAACCCATCAAAATCAGAGGTACTTATTTCTGCATTAAACTCCATTTTTAAATATTTCTACTAAATACTGAGGAAATAGCTACCAGTTACAATTACAGCCAATTAAAAAGGATTTTCACAAATGGGGAAACAAGACTAAATAAAAATACTTTCTTTGCTCTCTTGTTCCATACTGGTGGGATTGCAGACATCTGGAAAAGCAGTAAATTATTTGCCTTGAAAGCTGCTCACTTAAACATGACAGCAATTTACATAAAACCTTCCACATGAGCACGAGGGGTTAACAATACTGGACATAAATTCAGATCTCCTCTTCCATTAAACCATTTTTCAGCATCACTGGCTGCTCTGCACATCATGGGGTTCCAGCTTCTGGAGCAGCCACAGCCTCTCACATGCCTTTCTGCCTCACACCTCCAGAATGATCCCTCCTAAACCAGTGGGAGCTAATTGAAATTCTCCACAATTTCAGGAGAAAAGTATCATTGTGCATACTAACCATATTACCCTACCAAAAAATCCTGAAATAAATAATTTTCATTAAACCCTGCAATACTCTCCATTCAACCTGTCATGGAGATTTGAAATCTACTGACCTTTTTGCAATTCATGCCACAGTTTAAATTTACATAAATTTGTCTCAGCTGGATATCAGATGTAACATGTAAGCTGCGAAATGCCCATTTCAAACATCCTGACTCATCCATCTGAGTTTCAATAACCCCTGTGAGGATAAAGCTCTCTGAAGTGTTGCAGCCCCCATTCAACCATTTACCAATGAGAACATGCTGAAAAAGCAGTTTTCTCTCTCTGCACCTCAAGTATCTTTGCCTTCTTTTGTAAATTATTTTGAAGACACACTGAATCAATAATTTCTTTTGCATTATGCCACAACTAATATTTTCTTTTGTCCCTCTGACATTTAAATGACATTACAGGCAAGTAATGCTAACAGCAAGCATATCCCACTGAGATGAGTGGCCCTTTCATACACCCTTGAGTTATCCCAGAAAGTGGAATAAATACTCCACAACTACAGCAAGCTTACCCAGAAGCTGCAGCCAGATTTATAAATAGCTGTAATTTTTTAATTGTTTATTAATGTTTGATGAGCTCGTCTGTCCCAAAATAACACAGTGGAATTGCAATTTTCAGAACTTTCTTAATAAATGTTACTAGAAATGCAAGCAATTATTTTCTGCTTTCATGTTTGGGAGCTGTAGCTCTACATGTATTCAGTATGGCAGGACCCTCCAATATCCAGCACTGCAGATCTTACAAGAAGAGAGGAAGAAACAATTGTCTGACACAATATACCACAAATCATTCTTTTTTGGTCAGGTTTGTGGTGGTGTGTTTGTGTCAATACAGCAATATAAATCACTATGAATAAGAAGTCTAAGACAGGCCAGCAAACTGGAAATTATTGTGGTTAAAAGGAAAAAGAACAGCCTTCAACTGCTGATGAGAGTAAGTTCACAAGAGAATAGTTTAAAAAGGCTCAAATAGTATACTGAAAGGAAAATATCTTACTAGCCCAGTAAGAGTATTTCAGAGTACTAACAGTTCTCAATTTTCAGTTCTTTTTCATGCAAAAGTAGATGGTTGGGGTTTTACTTCTTAAATTTTCCTTTACTTAGGGGAATTACAGATCCCAAAACCAAGGAAAGAGAAAATAAAATGAAGCATATTGCAAAGAAAGAGCAAACTTGTCCCAACTCACTGCTTCTCTCTGCATTTACAAAGCCCTTACTTCATGTAAAAGCAGATTTATGCTTCACAGTGCACATACCCTTTTAATAGCATGAATAAGATATTCTGTTGAGTGCAGATGTATTCAACTGTGGGAGTTCTTGTACCAATCTGTCTTCTGAGAATGTTGTTGAAAATTTGCGCAACATCTTTCTTGCCCTGTCAAAAACATCAGCAGTTAAACACAAAATATGGAAGTCCACAGGCAAGCTAACAATGAAACATTATCATCACCTCGTGCAGCTGTACTGGGGGTTCTGCAGTTCAGGCAGCCTCCATACTCTGATCCATACCAGATTCTCTTTCTTTATGCCCGTTTCAAATATGCCACAGCACTCAAAACATGACACTACCTTGCAGGCAGATCACATTCAGAATTTACAGAATTCAGAATTTACATTCAGAAGTAAAGCCAGCTGATGTTTCAGCAGGTATTTCTATGGAGCATCAATGTCCTGGGCTCATTTGGTATTTGATTTTGCTAACAGCATAACAGTTTTTAACTGTGCTCTTGCCTGGGAAGTATATTTCTTCAACATTCCATTATCCTCTGCCCTTGTCTAGGGACACACAATGCCACCATTAAGAGTGTGCAGAGCATTTCCAACTGCAGTGTTAACTCCAACTTAGAACTGCAACTTATGAAAGTGGAATAAATAAATGAATGAATAATATACACAGAAATCTAAAATGCAAGTCTCACATTTTTCAGGGCACAACAGCAGTATAAATAAGGCCAGGATGCTGGAATTCAGCACAAATTATACACACAAAGATTCACAAGCATAGCACCGGACAGTGTAAAAGGAACCGGAAATGTTCTTTGTTGTATAAATACACATCTCCTGTTTATTTCTTCTGCAGGACCACAGCTGAAGATGACAAACTGGTAGACATCTAACAAAAAGGTGATCATAAACATAAACAGCTTCCACTGTCATTCAAATGCACCATTTAAACGCCAGGTTTCTGCAATTAAGTGTCCATTCTGGACTGCACAAAGACACCTCCAGGATTATGTTATCAGATCTAGTCCAGAAAAACACCAGGCCAGCTTGTAGTAAGCTTGGACCTGCAAATAAAGGCCTGTTAAACAACTCCACCTACAGGTTCCCTGAATGTTCTACACCAAACCTAGACGTATTTAATGTTTCTTGAGAAGCTCTAGCTGTGCTGTAAATCTCCTGAGTAACACCAGGAAGCTTTTGAGTAAAATGTAGGGCTTATTTAACTTGCAAGAATTTTAAAAACATCATCAATTATTTAAAATTCTTTCCATTTTCTAATCAGTGTAAAAAAGACTGCATGAGAAAAAATGAAATGTTTATGAAAACGTAGGAGGACTGGAGCTTTACAAATGGCATGTTTGCAAATTACCACAGACAGTTTTGCTGGAGTGTTGTTTTCAGGATATAAGAGATTGTTTGTAAACCCTTGTTTTCTCAATTACAATTCCATTGAAAGCCAGCCCAAAGCAACACCAGAACTCTTTGTTCTGACATGAGTAGAGCAGTGTTTGCAGGAATTGCTTTACTCAAACTCCACATAATATAATCATCAACTCCCATTCAGCAGCGCTGCGCTGCTCACAGCGTGTGCCTGCAGTCCCCAGCAAGAACAGCATTTCCTTCTCACCCACCCCTGAGCTGCCTGTGGCACACTGCAACCCCACAGCCAGGTTTTGTCACTTTCTTGTGCCTTGCCAAGTGATCTCATGGCCCAACAAGGCCAACAGTCACGACAGCCAGAGGTGAGAGGGACACTGTGCTTGTATTGTCTTCCCAGCAGAAGGATTCTGCTCCCCTGGGCAAAAGGCAGTTTTGTTTTGGGTGGGCTTTTTTATTCTTCATTTAAAAAATCCCAAAACAACAGGACAAGAAACCCAGTTTCACCAGGGATTCATACCATCTCTCTCAGTGCAAACCAGCAAGGAGGTAACTGGTGTTAGGATTGGTAAGGAGATGGTTGTGTTGACTGCTTTACTGGAAAGCAAGTTTCCAGGGAAGGGCAACACTTTAAACAGGCCTGGGCACAAGGCAAGAGCTGGACACTTACAGTTCTCTTCATTAAAACATCCCATTTGTTATTTTTCTAGTTTTTACTTTTTACTTTTCTATGGGTTGTTCTCACCATAGTACATTTGAGACAGTTAAAGAGTCACAATGAACAGTTCCTGTCTATTAATAAGCTGTCTATTCCTGTTCTACAAGGAAACCTTCTTCAGAAGTGAGACTGAAAGGGAAAAAGAGTTTAGTTTGTCACTGAATAACGTGCAGCTATGGTGTTAAAACCAGAAAGAAAAAAATCCAGACCCATTCTTCAAGTTTAAAAACCACCAGAAAATCGAATATGTATTTCCATCAGTAATGGAAAAAATGCTTCAAATGCAGTAAACCCCCACAGACATTTTGGATATCAAAGGCAACATCTGGCTGGCTTTGGAACAGCTGGGAAGCTGGAGCACATCTGGAGCACAGGTGTGTTGACATTAACTCTAGGTACCAACAATAGCTGGACAGTCTGCCAGCTGCCAGCCATAAAAAGCAGATGTGGTCCAGCCTAGAAAGCATGAATGACTCCTTCTCCCTCCAAGGGGAACCATCACATCCTCCTGAAACAGAGCAGCAGAACAGGCAGGAAACAACTCCCAATCCTTCCATGTCCCCTTAATGAAAAGCACAGCTCTCCTTAATGAGAGCAAGCCTGTGCAAATGGTTCTCATTCTTCATTACCAGGAGATAATGAAGGTTTCCTTTGCTAATAACTGGGCTGAGTAAACACCAGGCTGATACCAATCTAGAGGTCAGCAGAATCCAGATGACGTTTCATGATTTCCTTTCTTCAGCAATTAAAGGCCATCCAAGTTCAGCATTCCCTCTCAGCTTTCCCAGGTTTCCTTGCTTATTTAACAACCTGAATGTTTTATGTATGGTATAAACACTTGTGTGGGTAGGGAAAAAATACCACTGTATTACAATTAAACACAAATCAGAGGGAGTTATGGGTGGGGTGGAGGGGAGAGAAGAAAGAACAGGGAAGAAAGCCATTGTTTTTGGAATGTCAAATTACAATAGGACTTTAAACTGTTCTGTTTGTTTTGTGAGCAACTTGTTTATGAACAATCCCATTTTTAAGCAATCTGAAGTGGGATGATCTTTATGGTTGAGGCTGTGGAGTGAGATGCATGGATTTGGCTCCTTTCCTAGACAACCACACGGCTCTTGTGAGACCTCAGGGGAAAGAGAAAAATCCAATTGTACTGCAACATCTCATACCTAAATAGGATTTTTCTCCATGGTGCTAAATTATTCCATGTGATGTGGTGACAAAAGCCACAGAGGCATGTGGAGAGATACCTTTAAATATAAGTAAGTATTGCTATTTTCAATTGATCAATAAAAACTTGGGTTTGCCTTTTTAATAAACAGAAAAAAAGACAAGGAAATCAAAAAGGTTGCATCACTTGTTTCTAAAGAGATAGAAATACTGGACTATTAATAAAACTAACAGCTTTAAATTATGTATTTAAGCTTCTATAAATGTTACAATAATTCTATTATTTTTCCTACTAATTTGATGTAGCAAGATGAACATACAGATACATCTTGCAGTACTATGGTTTGTGTTCACCACAGGGTTACTACTAAGAGATTAACTCTTCTGTGTACACAACAATTCAGAATTATTCCATAATTTTAACAGAACTGTACCACCACATTAGAGGTTTATCTGCTTCAGATCCGTGTTGTTTGTATGTCTAAATTCACAGATTTTATATTCCATAGTTGCTCAGTCTCCTTCTAATGGATGTGTCATAACCACAAACTAAAAGCTGAAGACTGAAACATCTTAACCATTAAAGTGGTAGGAATTCAGATGTGTTTATTTTAACATATAGAATGTAAGAAATGTCAAACCTCCTCTCTTACCTCAAAATCAATGAGCTGCAAGTCAGCTACTAGGGTACTAAGAAGACCACTGTTGTACAGCTCCTGAGCAAGCTGTGCCACAGCTTCTGTTTGGGGCTCCTTTTCATTTGTGCCATACAAGATTTCTTTCATGGCAACAAGGTTTTTTGAGACCTCCTCTGTCGCCTAAAGAAAATGGGAAAACAATACAGTTAGAGAACAATGCCATTTGTCCTTCTGACTGCACACTCCTTTATTCTTAACATCTGCAAACTTCCACTGGGGGGGAGGAATAATCAGGAAATGACAATCTGGTAAAAAAACAATAGATATTCTTTCTGCAAATAAGACTGTTATGAGACTGGTATTAAAAAAAAAAAACCAAACCAAACAATACAAAGCAGAGGAAAGACATACACAATTTAGTTACCAAAGGTAAAAATCTCTTCCTTTTTACTGCCTTTTAACTTCCCATTCAAAAATCCCCTCAAGAACAGCAACAGGATGAAGAGAACCTGACAAAATTTCCATTCTATAAAACAGTTGTGTAGGATCAGACTGGAAAACATGACATGGAGCCTCATGCCTGTGCCTAGGGAACTGCTCAGAGACACCAAACATATTCCTCCTGTAGATTTTGCACACATCAGGTTTTGCCAAATACTAGGCTTCCATTCCAGTTACTGTGGGTGAAGTCTTTCCAACAAACAAAACCTCAAGGAAAACCAGCTTTAACTTTCAGGTTATCTCAGCACACAAGAACAACCTGGCCAAGAGACCCAGAAAGAGATACACTAAAAATGACACAATTAAAGGTCTAAAACCCTTCCCTGCCTGAAGCCAGACAGGTCTGACTTGTCACTTGTGAGGAATTCCTAAGTTGCCAGGATGAGCTGGAGCAGCATTTAGCAGTGGAAACACAGTTATTTCACAAGTAAAACTAAAAAAAAAATATAAATCAACAAGAATACTTCTAAACACCCACTTCTGAATCTTAAAACACAGTTGTATTGGACCAAAAAAGGAACTACTCCTTTCAATATATATGTTTACTGAGCTTGGGGGCAAAATGCTGAAAATGATCATCATCAATAGCTGGTTTAATTATAATGGTTCTTCACATGCCTAAAAAGTCTGAATGGTTTGTAAGTGCACTGATTTTTGGTAATTAGAGGACCCTGCCAACCAAGTATGCATACACTTTAATGTAAAGTATTCATGATTGATAGCTTACAGCAAATGAATAAAGTGAAAAAATGACCACTTCCTGGACATTGCCAGTCTTATAAAGAGTGTGTAAAAAGATTTCTCATTTGTGCTTTTTATCCAGAGAGGCTTTAGATCAGCATGACCCATGCACTATTCGAGCTAAAGCCATTCCAGCTTTGCTAGGTATGCAAGCAAGGATTCCATGACCTTTAAGGAGGCTCTGTATCATTTTTAGCTCCTCCACAACTTTCCATTCCCTGCTGCCTCCCTCTTCCTGTTACTTCAGAGTTCCTAGTCCCAGTTGTCTCCTCCTCAATCGAAATCCCAAGGGATTTTCTGTGCACTGCTGGTAAGACAGCAAGAAGCAGGTGCTCAGTAAGACCACTTTGATTCACAGCAGCTCCTGAAGAGGTGAAATGGGAACACCAGCTCCCCATGCTGGAGCAGAATTACACCACACAATTGTTCTCTGAAATTCAGAGGAAACAGCTCTTTTGTAGAAGAACAGGAACATCTGTCAGACATAGAGATATGAAGAGATATCTTTGATGGATGGCTACCAAGGGAAGAGGAAGCAAAGGCTGTCCCTGCACACTAATGTAGAAAGCAAATGAAAGAGGAAGAAAGGCAGCTCGAGGAACTCCTATTTCAGCTGAAACCATGGCAGTATTGAGGGCATGCCTGGCATTAAGAAGGCCAGTGGAGAATTTGTCCTACCAAAAGCCCAGGGAAGAGGACAAGCCTCCCAACCCCAAACTTCAATAACTGCACTTGAGGGCTCTCCCTCACTACCAAGACAGACACCAGCAGTGGAAATGCTAGCAAAGCAGGCAGAAAATAATTCAGTGTCTCCAAACACTGATGGTTTATGAAACCAAAAAGCCTTCTAGCCCAACATGAACATTCAGTTTGGGAACTTCAGTAGGAAACAGGAGGACTTCAGTGCTCCTCACAGCTGCCAAGAGCACCTGCACGTGCTTCACTGGAGCTGGGCATGGCACAGAGCTTTAGTGGGAAGCACCAGTTAGGGACACAAACCACTGAGGCACTGAGGCTGGGAAAGACCCTTAAAATCAAGGCTGCCACCAAACCACATCCCTCAGAAGCAGCACAGCTCAGGCTGGAAGGTACTGCCTTAGACTACTGAAATTATTCACCCAGTACAGGTTCAGAGCTATATATGATTTATCTTTTTGATGGATGTTTCCATTAATAGTGCAGTGTCTGGAACTGCATTGTCCATGGGGAGAGAACCCCCAGGCCCTGGGGTTCCATGGGCCTGGAGACTGCCAGGCTCTCTGGAAATATTTCAGGACTGGCCATGTGTTCTTTATCTTTTTCTACTGCTCACAAACCCCAGATAATCCAGCTGTACAACTCTAGACAGAGTATCTGGGGTTTGCACTGCTTACCATTGAAGGAAATGCTAAATTTTAGGGTATTTCACTGATCTTTCCAGAGACTGCAATAAACCATAGCTATAAAGATGTGCAGCTATTCTGGTGTAACAGTCATATGTGTGACTCCATGGTGTCTGCTTTTATTTTTGAATAGTATCTTCCTGTCCTTCACAAACACAGAGAAGTAAATACTTTGTTTATTTTCCTTGCTTTGCATTTCACTTTTATAGTGTGCCTTGTCCTCAGGTGGTACCTCAGGAGGCCATCAGGATGCTCCAGGCAGGGCCACCTCAGCCCTGCCAAGGTGCCCAGGCTGTGGGCAGCCATGCTCCCAACTGCTCCATGGATGGACACCCCACCACCTCTGCAGGCAACCTGTGCCAGTGTCTGACCAGCACCCATCAAAGCACCTGCCTTGCAGCACTCCAGCTCCATTTCTGGGAATCTTCTGGAAACTGAGGTTTTCTGGAAGTATTCTATCAGTAACCAATGTCCATCAATGCACTACACTTCCATAAAATGTAACATCCTTATAGTTCCTCTACTCCAAAATTCAACATCAAAAGGACGAGAAATAAACTCTGACAAACTTCTGGAACCTCCTTACTCTTGTATATTCCATGAACTCTCAGACATATTCCAAATACAAGATGTGCAGACCTATTTTTGCCATTTCAGATGCAAAATGGAATTTACATAGTTACACTGAAAAATATAATGCTACGTTAAATATTGGTGTGAAGAGCCAAGTAAAAAACCACTAAAAACAAACAAAATCAAGAAAGATAAGAGAAGCTTGGCTAGCATTACTTGCAAGATTTTCTAAGATACTGAGATCTAAATTGCCTAATGCACTGCTCTCTTTCAAGAGGGGACAAAAACTCCAGACAGAAAGATCAAAATACACAATGAGGTTCATCCAAAAACCCATGATCAAACGTGGAACTAACAATCAGACAACATATGTACAAATATATAAAATATACCCAGTACAATATATGCCCAGGGTGCATTTTATATATACAGAATACCTATACTCTCTATGTATTTTATAGGGAGTATAAGTATATATTTTATATAAGTATATATAAAACAGTATATATTTTATATGTTAAAATTTTAATTTTTAAAGTATTAATATGTATTCATATTTATATGTATATAATAAAATTTATAATATATGTATTTATATGTTCCCAACACTGATTAGGAGCAACCTAAATTTTAGAGAAAAATTTCATGGCAAGTCATATTTGAAATTTAATGGTGCCAGAAAATCAATACCATCTGAGGACAAGCCACACTATAAAAGTGAAATGCAAAGCAAGAAAAATAAAGAAAGTATTTACTTCTCTGTGTTTATGAAGGACAGGAAGATACTATTCAAAAATAAAAGCAGACACCATGGAGTCACACATATGACTGTTACACCAGAATAGCTGCACATCTTTATAGCTATGGTTTATTGCAGTCTCTGGCAAGATCAGTGAAATACCCTAAAATTTAGTATTTCCTTCAATGGTAAGCAGTGCAAACCCCAGATCCTCTATCTCGAGTTGTACAGCTGGATTATCTGGGGTTTGTGAGCAGTAGAAAAAGATAAAGAACTCATGGCCAGTCCTGAAATATTTCCAGAGAGCCTGGCAGTCTCCAGGCCCATGGAACCCCAGGGCCTGGGGGTTCTCTCCCCATGGACAATGCAGTTCCAGAAACTGCACTATTAATGGAAACATCCATCAAAAAGATAAACCAGATATAGCTCTGAACCTGTACTGGGTGAATAATTTCAGTAGTCTAAGGCAGTATCTATCACAACTAAAAAGCATTATTTCAATAACCACTTAAATTGGCTGAATTTCAAAATGCTTACAAAAACATACAATTCCATAAATGTATCAGTAACTACATCAGTGCAGCAGCACATCTAAAGGCCAAAAATTATTGTATGATTTTCCAGTGAACATATAGCATGGAGACAGCACAGAAGAGTTCAATTAGAAGAGAAGCACGTTGTCTCACCTGCCACTTCCTAAAGAAGGCTCAGCTTTACCCCTTGAGTACCAGCCCCACACTGGAGGCCAGGCACATGGCTTAACCTTTAGCCTTCCTTCAAGCACAGATGAATTGTACACACATGCGTAACAAATCCAGGATTTTACTGCTTTGTGAATGACAGCATTAACTCCCTGAATGAAATCTGACCTCTGGCAGCCTGGCACAGCTGAGCCAAGCAGCTCTTGGTGCTGCCACCACACAGCTGTGACATCCAGGAGAGAGAAGGCCCATGCCTGCAAGGGCCAGCCTGCCTGGGACCACAGCAGGGCTCCAAAGGGAGCTGTGGGACAGGGCAAGCCAAGGTCACAGGGTGGTGAAGAACAACTTGATTGCATGAGTAAATATTTACCTGCAGCACAGTAAATGTGTGCCACACACCAGGGGAAGTGGGGTATGAGAAAAATGCTGGCATCAGCCAAAGAGGAGGAAGAGATGTGAACAAAGACTAACAACAAAGACTAACTAATGGAGTAGATCAAGGGGAGATCCTGCTTATGGGAAAGGAGGTTTCCTTTCCCTTCCCTTTAGGCCCCTTTCTGAGAGAGCACAGGCAATGGAGAACAAGCAGCATAAATGATGAACACTTTTCACTTATAAAGCACTTGACATCTCATTTCTCTTTCCAAATACTGACAGACAGCAAGGCACAACCCCTGTGCTAAGCACAGCAGTGCAGCAGCAAGCACCAGATCTGTGGCACAGAGAGAGGTGGGACAAGTGAGCCACAGCCCAGCTCCTAAACGAGCACCACATGATTCAAAGACATTTCAAACCACCTGGAGAACTACCTGGTTAATTTTTCTCCAGTCTTCACTAAGCTCAAAAGCCAGATTAACATGTAACTAGGATACACTTGAATTTCAGATTTTTGATTATAAAACAAATTTTCCAGTGTTAGAGGGCAAAATGTTTCATAATTGAACAAGACATTACTATTGTTTTACCTCTTTTACTTTGAAGAATATCTTCTATTTTGATTATAAAGAATGGACAGGAACTCACACTGTCCAAGACTTAAACACCTTTATTACCTCCTTTGATTTTTTTGTTTCTGCTCAAAAAACATTAATGGTTGTAAATTTCAGCCTAAGCACTGAAAAAATGTGAGGAATTCTGCTCAAGCATAATTACACTTACAACTTCTGGGGAAAATTATTTATCTAATTTTCTTATAAATCTGTAATTCCAATTGTGCAACAAAACTGTCAAAGAGCATTCTCCATGTAGTAGCAAACTCAGTATAAGAAATGAAAGCATGTAAGAAAAGTAGGCAGTCCCTTAACCCAAATGGGTATTTTATAACCAATACTGGGTATTTAGCATGCTGACCCAGCACTGAAATTGCACCATTGACATGTGACAGGATGCAAAAGCATATCCCTGGATCAAACAGCAACAATGACAAGATTACTGAGACACACTGTATTTTATACACATCCCATCACTAAAAATGTGAATTCATAAAAACAAGAACAACTTTTGCATCCTTCTCCCCTTTTAGCAATTTTTGTGCTTCATGGAGAGTGAGTTTTTCTATTTCTGTCCCACTACTAGCCCCAGAACTCACCCTGCCACCAGCACAGATTTCTTCTCCAAAGGAGGCTAAAAAGTTACACAGCAGAAAGGATCATCATAATATTAGGGATAATGAAAAAGATGCCTAAATATTGACATATGGGCATAAAGAAATGTTTGTTCTTTTCTAATAAAGGCCACTGTCCTTGAACTCCAAATTCACTCCAGTCATTTCCACAGACTGGACAGGAAGAGGGCACAAATTCAGGGTGTCTGCTCACAGAGCTGTGCCCTCAAAGATCTGATGACTGGTCCATAGGACATTGCAGAACTTTCTCCATCAAACCAGCAAACTTCCTGAGCTAAGGAGTCACAACCAGAGCCACCTTCCTGAAGTCTTGGCTTGCCAAGGAAACAAACACTTCCTGATGAATCTCTGCATGGAGATGTGGGCCCTGGTGGTGTGGGTGCTGGGACTCATCAGCTCCTTTGTGAACAGCAAGGATGATGGGGAACAGCAGCACCATGCCCAGGCTCACTGCCCTGGATGTCAGGATTTAACCCTCCTCACACTTCACCTAGACAATGTGGGCTGCCTTTGTTCTCCTGCAGGCACAACGTGTCACCTTCTGTCTGACACAGGAAAAACCACTCCACAGGCTTAGCTTAGCATATTGCTTCTTGTCAGAGCAGCAGCCTCACAGAAATGAGGGCTTTCAAAAAGATGGAGGTGTGGGACCAAAGGCCAGCAAGAAGAAAAGGTAACACCCACCTCCAGCTGCAGCATCAGGAACACAGGCACACACCATGGGGTGAGCTGGTCTGCTCCCCATTAGGGGTCCCAGCAAAAAGAGGACACAAGAGAACACAGATTTTAAGACCACATCTCCAGGAATTAATAATGAGGCCAAGATAAAGGAGGCAGTGCCAAGTCTCATCAGAATGCACCTATCCCTCCTCTCCTTGCAGAAGGCTCTTTTAGAGATAGAATAGCAGCAGCAAATGAAAACCTTCCAGCCTTCACACAAGCCTGCAGAACAGAATGTAACATTTTTTTTTTCTACAATAGGAGAGAAAAAGCATCAGAGCAAACTATTGTGGTACACTGCAAGACACCTGGAACATACCACATGGTGGCAAAGGGGTAGAAGATGCTAATTATTAAAGAATAGCAGAACTAAGATGGCAATTTAATTAAGACTCTTAGAAGTAATAGTGCCAAATCTAGGTGAAACTGAATGTAGAAGAGCTGGCCACACTCTGCTTAAAAGTATAGGTGAACATGAAAAGATTGTGACTAACTCCAATATGGGACTCAGTGGATGCCAAGAGTGGCACACAATAGTTAAATAATTCTGGGAGAGGCTCCAAGGAGGGTGCTCATCTCAACCTCAGCCACACAGTTCACCAGGTGATGAATTTCAGGTGGGATGGAGCTGCACACAGGATGAACTCTGAGGTCAGTTCCTGTAAAGCTGTAAAAAAGCCAGAGTGCCAGTTGAGAAGGAAATGACTGGGGCCAGATACACAGCCTGAAGTACAAGACACCCATGAAAAGGAAATTGCACTAGCACAGGAACTTCTCACATCTTACTGTGGGCTGAAGAAGAGGCAGCAAAGCCTCTTCTATCCATGAAGACACAAAGTTCTTCAGCTTCAGGAAGAGACACTTTGCTCTGTAAAGATTTGCATGGACAAGCAGAGACAGAACTACTTGTGCAGTAGTGAAGGCACTGTGGTGGTCACAAGACCAGAACACTGTACAGCTGTGAGCTGTTTATTAAAGGAATGCAATGTCCTCCAGTGCCAAATCATTTTAAATGTCATTATCAGCTGCCAGTGGCGTAAGCCAACCAGCCAACAGGACACACACCTGTTCAAAGGTACATAAATTACCCTTTATCAGAGTATAAACCACCAAAATAATTCCTAATTGTTTCAGTTTCGACAGCTGTAAATTCCCCCTTTCCCCCACTTTCAAATATAGTTTAGCAACTGGAACATCCCAACTGTACCTTTTCTGCCTTTTTGTCAGAGATGTCTTGTTTTTCTAGAACTGCCATGCTCTCCTTCAGGTTTTTCACTATGTCTGCAGGAGACTTGTGGGACTTGCCAAAGGGGAATGGCATGATTGCAAACCACAAGGTCTTCCTTCTGTGGCTCCTGCTTCACCTGGAAAAGGAGGAGAAAGAAAGTCCATCAAAAATAGAAACCCGAGTTCTGCATAACACACACAAAGAGAGAGCAGCAAAGGTATTCATACATGGAACAAATGATCCTTGACAGGTGAACTAGAGCTTGCCATGACAAACTTAAATACTTGTATTTCTATTTCTTTGGAAGTACAAGATACACATTGAAGAACTCACATTAAGATAATCATCTTATGCTTCAGGAGCAAATTGAAGAGTACATGAATTATATCCAAAGCCACATACTGCACACAGGCCCCATATGGGCAAGACTTACAAGGATCAATTATTCCAATTAGTGCTGTCAAGCCAAATGCCTTCTCCCACGAGGTGTTTGACACACAGCTCCTGGTGCCCCAGGCCCAGGTACATGCTTTTCCCCAGGTTCACTCCCTAATGACTTTGCAAATGCAAAGCAGACCCCAAGGTGTGCACCTTAGTGCAGGACCCACAGACACGAGCAGCAGCCTGTTCCTGTCACACACCTGGCATGCTCACATCTGTAACCATACTCAAATACAGTCTCAGCCTCACACATGGGAAATAAAATGTGACACCTAGCAGGGATACATGCAGCACTTGAACACATTAAAACCAACACCTCATGTGTGTCTTTCTCAAAAAGATAAAACATGTCTTACAGGAGAAAGTTTCCTTCCCTAAAAATATCTGGCTCTTGAATCCAAATACATTTATTCTTCTGTATATTTACACAGATTTACTTTCACACATACACATACTCTCTTCTGTGTACAAAATAGAAAAAGTACTACTGGAATAAAGGAGTGTACTGAAGCTTTTGTCACTAAACACATACACCCACATTTAAACATGAAGTATACTTCTACAACTCTAATCTAGCCAGAAGAGAACAGGAAATCCTCCATTAAAAATGCTGACAGAGCTACTTCTGCTAGACACAAAAGACAGCTGAAGCTGGCAGAGCTGAGCAGAGCCTGCACTGTCATTCCAGAGAAGGGAGATTACCCTGAAAGGCGAATTTCTATCTCCCTGCAGTGTCTGTGTGGTGAGGAACAAGCCAACTCTAACCAGTCCATGGTAAAGGATCTTATCTGACACAATGCACTTTGCTCCTTGATTATAATACCAGCTCACCCACCAGGAACTCCACAACCTTACTCCTGATCTTACTCAACAGTTTTGATCAGGGATGAAAAATCCAAATGCAATGCTATTTTTGAGTTATTTTTATTTTTCAAACACATACGTTTGGTTGGCCCATGGGCAAAACTTTAAAGGGTAAGAACAGAAGAACGTGGATCTTCAGCCAAGTAAATTTCCATAAATAGAAATTTCAGGTAAGCGGTTACAGAGATCATACATTCACAGTTCCATGCCTACAAATGACTTAAAGCATAAGGTAGGTAGTTTTTAATTAGATTGCTTCCAGATAGAAGTATCAGCAGGAAGGCTGAAACAAGACCTTCCACCAGCCATTTCCATTCTCTAACAGATCACAAGGACTTTCTGTTGCATTTATTTTCTAGTATATGTCATTACAGTAACCTCTCATTCACAATCTGCATAAAGAAGGGTCTGTAACACTGAAATTACAAAAGCAAGAGATAAAAAGAGATCAAAAAGTGCCCACAGGTCTTTCTTTTGACAAGAGAATTCTATGCCTCAAACTTGATCACAGCTGGCAGAACAGAAACCTACAGCTAAGCAAAGCACCACTACTGACTGTTATTTAATGTAATGAAAATACAATGGCATTTAAAACAATATTTAAGGAAAATTGTGGTATTTTCACACAGGATTTTTTTTCCTAGAAAGAGGAAGTGTGAAAATAAACACAATTTCCCCACAACATAGATGACACACCTCAAGCATCACAGCAACATTTTAAATGTTCTCTTTATCTCTCCCTTTGACTACTACTCTGCCAAATGGAGATGAGCCCTAAAAACAAATATGGATTCTTCCATGTTTGTATATCAGCACTGACAGTAACAGTATTTAACAACTACTCTGCCTATTCATTCTGGGTGATGGCTATACCCATGTAACAGAGAAGGAGTGGCTCATCCAAAAACCCATGATCAACAGTGGAACTAACAATCAGACAACATATGTACAAATATATCAAATATATCCCAGTACAAAGAGAAATTGCCAGTCTTGATTCCTTGGATTAGGCATTAAAACAGAAGCAAATCCACTAGGAGTCAAAACAGCTGAGAGAGCAAAAACATCTGGAACCACAAAATCTGGTATGACAGCAATATACAAATAAAATAAACCAAACCAAAGAAAACAGCCCCGCACACTCAATTTCTGGATCAGAACTATGCTACTCCCAGAGTCTAAAAGACTATATGGATAACACAAAACCTATGGAAATACAGGATATTGATAAACAACTGTCCTCATGTGTGCCAAAGGTCTAGGTTTGCAAAACTTGATTTGCCTCTAGACAGTGCCCATTTTTTTTCTTTAAATTAACAATAGTCTGTAGCTTTGATTTATTCCTAAAACCTTCCAGGTTCTGTGTAAATCAGATACACATACATGCATACCCAAGTCATAACAAGCTTCACTCTATATACCAGCATATCTAGTAGAAAATAATCAATTAATAACAGCCCACCAGCATACATTCATATTAAACATTTTCTCCCAGTCCAGGTAAGTTCCTGTATGAACCTCTCATAAGCAATTTAGAAAAATCAGGAATGACTGTCAGCACCACTAAGAAGGAAAATCTACATCCTTGATTACTGAAGATGACATTTTGCCTCAAGGTATTTCTTTTATTATTTAAAATGGAGTAAATACACTGTTTATGCCATTTCAGTTTTATTACTGGAAGGAATGCAATGGCACTGCTGGGAACATCACCTGGGGCCTCAAGACTGAAGATCCCACAAACCCTGAAGCAAAATTCTGTTACTGAAAAACCTGGGCCACATCCTGCCAAAAAAAGAAAAAAAAAGAAAAAAAAGGAGAAAAAAATAAAAGAAAAAAAAAAGAAAAAAAAAAAAAGAAAGCAAGCAGGAGCAGTGCTTTGTCTCAAAGCTGTACTTCATGCAGGAGAACACAGCCAGGCTGTTCCTTTTTCAGCCCAGCAAAACTACCCCAGCAGCACTCTGGACACAATAGACAATGCCAACATCTGTGAGGGATCGGAAAGAGCTGCCACCACCACATCTGCAACACAACACAAAAAGGGAACAACATCAAATGACATTTTCTGTAAATAAGAATAGGCCTTACATCATGTCAAATGATAACTGATTCACAATACTAGCACCTGGTTGCCTTGCAGATTTAGGATAAAACATTGATTGTGGCTAAACAAAGGATCATAGGATTCCCGAAGGGTTAAACTGCCACAAGTCCATGGACAGCTCTGTGCTCTGCTGGGCTGCTTTGCTTCATCTTCCCTTCCCAGAAACCTCACCTCCATCATTTGTTACAAGAGACCATGGACAATATTATACCAACCTCAGGTTTCCCAGGCATGCCTTTTATTTCACCAGTATTCAAGCAGGTTAAAGGTACAAAATTTAAGGTCCTCAAAGCATTGGGGTCCCAGCCACAAACAGAAATGTGATGTTACCAATGCACCATGTAACAACAACATGGCACAAGGCCAACCATGCAGAGCTGGAGGT
Organism: Molothrus ater; assembly: GCF_012460135.2. NCBI lineage: Eukaryota > Metazoa > Chordata > Aves > Passeriformes > Icteridae > Molothrus > Molothrus ater. The sequence continues at coordinate 2,575,987 of NC_050487.2, forward strand.
TCCACTGACACACTCAGGCACTCTGGGACATTGGGGCTTTTGTGATAAGCAGAGATAGAGCCCCACTGTTGCAGTAGTATATAACTTCCAGCTCTGTCAATGCACCAGGCAGCCATGCAGTTTGCTTTATCTGTAAGGCTTTGTAATTTTTGATTCACTGGATTGCCACACAATCAATAATGTCTGATTTAAATCTAATGCATTCTATATATAAGATTTCAAAGTGTCTGCTGAAGAAAAAAGAAACAAAAACCAGCATTTTTCTGTGAGGACAACCCTCCAGCAGAAAAAGAAATGCCACAGGAAAAAATACAGAAGCGTGATAAACGAATTCCTTTTCTTTAATTAATTTAAATTCTCTAAAGAATAAATACATGTAGCTGAGCTTTTTTTGTTTGAAGGGTCAGAAAATATGTTACCTCTAGAAGAGAAGTGTGTGCCACCATTTAAACCCTGATTGCTTACTAGAAGAAATGGGTTTTTTTCTGTTGTAGGAAGTAAGTTTTTGTTACCATGAGATGCCTGCATTACTATTTTCAGAACAATAAGAAATGGTACAATTACACTCCTGACTGCACTAACATGTGTAGTTTCTCCACAGACAAATGAATTTGTGGCACCCAAGTCTCACCAGCACAGACTTTGAAAGGGAAGAAGGGAAAGGGATTAAATTGAATGGAAAGCCATACAGTACCATAAGCAAGGACACAAAGACAAACTCAAGCCTTTTTACTTTATACATACCATGAATTTACCACAACATAAAGCTTAAGCTTTTTTTCTCTCTGCACAGAATTATAATCCATAAAGAAAGCATTATTTAAATATCCACATAGATTCCAGCTCCAGAAAGCAAACCACCTATCCCCATGCAAAATGCTCCTTAACTAATGTACAAAAGCCCCACATTTCCAATTCTGTGAAACAAACAGGTGCAATAAACTCAATCCTTATTCTATTGTGGCCCTCATCATTTAATTGCACTATATTAACTCCTGAGCTGCATCTTTCTGCCTTGTTTATACACACCAAGAGTTTAAGGTGACTGCTTTTACAAGCTCCTAATGAGGAAAAGAGGAGGAAAAAACCCTTCAGCTATTTCCTGGCTGCAATTGCACATGTTAAAAAACTCCAAGCCTAGTGAGAGAGCCCATGGAACATCCATTTCATGTGCACATAAGAAGAAAACTGCTGCAGATCAAACAAAACCAACATAATTTTAGTAAGGCCAAATAATTCCCAGTAAGGTTGCCCAGGGCAGATGAGCCAAGCCCGGAGCTGAAGGAGAGGTCCCACCTCCCACAGCTCCCAGCACCCCTTCCCCTGTTCATGGGCCATCCAGGAGCTGAGCCACTCACCAGGCTACCAGAAAACTAACATGCAAAAGGAAAAGAAACAATGAGTAGTGTAGGGAAGGTAGAAAAACCATCCCTTTGAGCAGCAAGTAGCTGTCAATCAGCTCCCTCAGCTCCTGATCTCTCCAGAGGAGCACTTCATGGTGAGGCTGGAGCCAAATCAACAGCAGGGCTGGAGGGGCAAGGTCACTTTCCATCAGTTATTTTGAGAAGCCTGATATTTGTCCCAGTGCCCAGAGTGCTGACTGATCCGACCAAAATGGCAGAAGACAAAGCCAACAAAAATGAGAGACAAGAAATAAAGATTCTGAAAGGTTTTTAAGACAAAGCACACAAAGCACCTGAGCTGTGAGCCTCAGCCAGCCCGAGGAGGGGATGAGGAGAGGCTGAGGCAGTCATGAGGGAAGGGCACAGCAGCTTCTCCTCCTCCAACAGATAGAGGGAAGCTGCCAACTCCTATCCTGAAATCATATCATGTGTCAATTACCTTCCACAGGGCTAGTAACACATGGGAGAATGGCTTAAGCAAACACACTTAAATAAACTAATCAGTCTACAAAGGCAAAACACCAAGTTTCACAATAAACAGCTGGGGGTTGCACTGTAAGTGGATTTTTAATTGACAATTTATCAGCCTATTACTGACACAGCATGTTGTATCTTGCTAAAAAGGGGCACACTGTTATTAAAAAAATATAATGCAGCAAGCTCATGTTTGTATTGATAGACCTGACATCCCTCACAACTCACTCTTTTGCTGAATGCTTCTTGATTAACAGGGATCATTAAGCCAGTATTGAAAACAATAACATAAATCAGTTTTCTTGAGGTGTAATTGCTACAAGGGGCTGTTAGCTCAGCTAGAATTCACCACTGTGAAGTCTGGTTGGAATGATAAAACCAGGAACAGATCGAGAAATTATGCATTTTTAAAAGCACTGTCTCACTCAGACATGCCCAGCATCCCAAAGGAAGACTGACAGCCATGCCTTTGATCCAAGAACCATTTTTTATGCAAGCTACCCTGCTCCTTGGGAAAAAAAAACTTGAGTACTTCAAAGCCAGAAGCGACACCTTATTAGCTATTCAGCCTCTCGTACAAGATTATGAAATGTCACAGCTCTCAGGGTATTCAGGAGCTGAAGTTCCTGCCTGTGCTTTATCCAGACACGTGCAGGACAGTAGCCAGGTGCCACTGGGAAGCAGCTGGAATATTGCTGCCAGCTCATCACTGCAAATCCCTGCCCAGAGCACAATTCCTGAAAGGCCTTACCACTTGTGAGGGCACAAGTGCAGTCACCAAGGGCAGCAGCCATCACTTCCTTCAGTGGGTTATTTCAGTTGAGTACTCACATTCCTCACTGAACATTCTTGTACATTTTTCATGTGCTGGGTTCTACTCCATCTTTCAGTATCCTCATTCTGGATGCATGGTTTCCCACTAGATTAAAAGATTTAAAGTAGTTCTTTTCTTTTGGATCCGTTAAATGAATTGAAACCCAACAGCCTCTCATCCAAAACGTGTGTCTAGCAGAGTTTATTAATACAAGCTCACCTGCAAAACTTTCCTATCCCAAAGGAAATGAGACTGATAAAGAGCAGGAGCCACACCACAATGAACTGCTCTGTGCAGCCATGGGAGAGCATGGCTCTGCTTGTAAATGATAATTACTGGCAAAATTTAACAGTATAGTTCAGGTCTAAGGCATTTTTGCTATACTCTAAATACTTCCACACACTTTTTCAGTATTTCTTCCAACATAACTTTAAAATGTGGATCAAAGAATTACACCAATGATCTGTTTGGATCTGTTGTGATATTGATAATTTTGTGAGGAATATCATTCATACATACAAGTTTTCCTGAAGGACAGGCATGGTCATCTCATACTTGCCATGTCCCACCCAGCACAGAACATTAACATCTTTCTTAAAATCCGCTATTAACTTATTCTATCAAGTCTGCAGCACACAAAAGCTTTAATGTGATTCAAAAACAGTTTCACAACTCTGCATCACAGAATTATTTGTGGTGTGACCCACTTAAAGATTAAAATGGAAAAAAAAATGCCCTCTTTAAAAATGGCAACTTAATTCAAGGAAAAATTAAAATCATGAAGAAAAAATTTCCTCCTGTAACACAGAAGAACGGTGAAGTGAACAAAAAAAAAATTAATTCAATGGATTAAAAAAAAAGGTAACATTGGAAAATAAATTTCTACATAAACATGAAATTAATAATGCAACATAGCTTCTTACTTTCTGAATATTTCCAAATAATTAAAACCCTGGCAGTTCATAGCCCTGCTTGTTTCTTTAGCACCAAATGCCATCTGATTCCTTTCATTAAGCAGGCTTCTCTCTTGCCATTCAATTAATTTACTGATCCTTCTGCCTCTCCAAGAGCCTCCTTCTCCAGCAGACACCTGCACCATGCAGGAAAAAGAAGAGGGCAGCCACTGCCACTGGGCTCCACCAGCTCACTGCAGCCCCTAACACCACATTACACTCTGTGACTTGGAGATTGCTCAAGAAATTGCAGTTTAACACACAGATACAGAAACGTGAAGTAGAAACTGATTTTAAATAGCACTGCTGCTTGTAAGGGGCTTCTGCATAAGCAGAAAAGCCTGTTAATACCAAAGCTCAGAATGTGAGATCCCAGCCTGTCTCCATGCAGAAGGAAATCTTATGACTCAGCTTCTTTCCCTGGTGTGCTGTTTAGAGTTACCCCACCCATCCATTCCCCCACAAACCTTTCTGCTATATTGCAATATGGTATACAGACAGGCATGTGAATGCCTCACCCATTCCTTGGGAAGTATATTTAAAAATTAATGAAAACAATAATAATCCTACATCTCATCACAAAAAACAACTACTCTCTCTAGCACACTGGGCACAAAAAGCCAAAGAACTTACCTGGAGCTTCAAGGAAAGCTGTCAGACAATACGCCCACTTCTGGCCTGGCAGAAGCTGAAACAATTTTCTCCTAACCCGGTATCCAGTCAATCCCCTGTTGGCTCAGTTGCCCATACTGCATCATCACAAACCCCAGAATATTTGTTACATGACAAAAAATGCTGCAACTCTGTACGTGCCATTCTACCCACCCTTGGAAGCAAAAATGCAAAGCAAGAATCTCCTTTGGAACTATTTCTAGTGCTTTGCAGTTATTATTCCCATTCCTTTCCAGAGGTTCTCTTTGTACCAGATTTTCTGATCTACATCTATGGGTCAATTTTGAGACTGAAGCAGTGGCAAAAGTGGAGGCAGAAGGACACTGCAGTTTCATTTCTGATTTATTTCACATCGTGAAATACAGCCCGGAGTTCACACGTTCCAAGAACTCAACTGAGCCGAGTGTGAGAAACCCCCGAGGTGAAGGACAGGAAAACCAGCACCACACACAGCGTCAGCACCACACACAACACCGGCACCACACACGCACAACACCGGCACCACACACGCACAACACCAGCACCACACACAACACCGGCACCACACACAGCGTCAGCACCACACACACAACACCGGCACCACACACGCACAACACCAGCACCACACACAACACCGGCACCACACACACAACCCCGGCACCACACACAGCATCAGCACCACACACGCACAACCCCGGCACCACACACAGCGTCAGCACCACACACAACACCGGCACCACACACACACAACACCAGCACCACACACAGCATCAGCACCACGCACAACACCGGCACCACACACACACAACACCGGCACCACACACGCACAATACCGGCACCACACACACAACACCGGCACCACACACACAACACCGGCACCACACACACAACACCGGCACCACACACACAACACCGGCACCACACACAACACCGGCACCACACACAGCGTCAGCACCACACACACAACACCGGCACCACACACGCACAACACCGGCACCACACACAACACCGGCACCACACACAACACCGGCACCACACACAACACCGGCACCACACACAACACCGGCACCACACACGCACAACACCGGCACCACACACAGCGTCAGCACCACACACAACACCGGCACCACACACGCACAACCCCGGCACCACACACAGCGTCAGCACCACGCACAACACGGGCACCACACACACAACACGGGCACCACACACACACACAACACCAGCACCACACACACACACAACACCGGCACCACACACACACAGAACACCGGCACCACACACACACAGAACACCGGCACCACACACACACAGAACACCGGCACCACACACACACGCACAACACCGGCACCACACACACACGCACAACACCGGCACCACACACAACAGGCTGGGGGAAAACATCACTTTAAGCACAAGCAGATCACATAAGGAAGGAGGGTGAGAATCCCAAGTAGCAGCACAAGGGAGGTGCACGTGCACTTTCAGCGCCTTCTGAACAGAAATTGAGAACAATGAAACGGCAAGAACAGGTCTGGGGATGCTCCAGCCACAATCCTCTAAGGCACAGTTTTCTTTAGAGGATATTCTCTCAAACAAACACCTACACTCAGTAAAGCCATTCTCTACTAGCACAAATTCACTGGGTTGGAAAAGACCTTCAAGATCATCAACTCCAACCCAGCCCCAACACCTCCACTAAACCCTGGCACCCAGTGCCACATCCAGTCTGGTTTTGAACACATCCAGGGATGGTGACTCCACCACCTCCCAGGCAGGCCATTCCAGTGCTTTATCACTCTTTCCATGCAAACCTTTTTCCTAATATCCAACCTGTGCTTCCCCTGACACAGCTTCAGACTGCATCCACTGGTTCTGTCTGTTGCTGCCTGAAGGAAGAGACCAACCCCACCTGAGAACAGCCACATTTCAGGGAATTGTAGCAATAACAAAGCTAGGGGAAAAAAAACATAATTAATGAAGTATTTACCCAAATACAATTTCAATAAGAAGTGTATCACTTTTAAAACTAACTTCAAAGAAATTCAACAGTATTTTTCCCATGGTTTCTTTACTTTCTTTGGAGACCATATTCTGTGGCCTGCTAGTAACTTCTAACGTTCAATCCAAGTTTTTTAAAATGTAACACAACATAGCTTTTCATCTAATGTACCTTAAGATGAACACATTTTTAACAAACATAACCTACAAAGTAAGATCACTTAAAGAACAATATTAAAGCACTAACATTATGAGCAGTAAAGCAGTGACTGTGACATAGGTCAGGAACATCCTAAAAACACTGACTTAGGAACTGGGAAGAACACCAAGGAGTATCCCTCTTCCCACAGTGATTACTACTGGTCCCTGCCACAGGCAGCATGGCATGAACTCCATCCATCTCTGCTTCACCACACTCTGTGAGAGAAGGCTTCCCTTCCAAAATAATCCCTTTGGGAGCTCACAATGAAAGACTCTGTAGGTTACACTACTGTGGAGCTCACCTCAGCTCCACAAGGAACAAACCAGCTGGGATGACAGGCAATCAAACAGAGCTTATCTGTGCTTCAGCTGGGCAGAGGTGGGGCTGAAACTGAAACCCAAGCCCAGCAAGCTGCACTGCAAAGAGCTGGTCACAGTCCACAGGGGGGGCTGAGACCACAGCTGACTCCTCAGCTCTGCCACTCTCACCTCAGCTGAGGTCTCAGTAGAGTGGCACAAAGATTAAAATGGAAATCACTGGGACATCAATGCTCATGAATCCCAGCTGATTCTCACTACACAAAACCAAGACAATTTGGTGCATGATCCAACGATCCATATCTCCTCTACAAAAGGGAGTTCCTGACAAATAACCTATGGGAGTTATGTACTGACACAGAGAAAGCAGGAGAGGGCAATCAATAAACAACTGAGAATCATGACACCACCATTAAGGCAATCTTTTCCCTCTAGTTCATTACATCCTCATTCAGTAAAGGAAAAGAGTTGTCCAGGGCTTTTTCCCTTCAATTATCTCTTACCTAGTACTGGGAGCTGAAGCACAGGCAGTATCTGTGCTGATCCACACTCATTATCCATCTGACAAATCTGCTTTCTGCCACACTATTTTTTTTTTTTTTGCCATGGTCCCTGGCACTTAAAAGACAGTTTTGATGACAGTACAAAGGGTTTACTGACACAGCTCTGCTAGCAAATCCTACCAGTGCAGATACAGCTTAGATTAGTAAAAACCACAACCTCTGACCATGATAACTGCAACTGTGCCAGGGCTTGACTGGTTAAGTACTTTTATAAAGAGTGCTCCTTCCTTCCCACTGCCAGCCAGAATCAGTACACCATCCATCAAGTGTCCAATTTTCCCAAGTTAGCTGTGTGGAGGTGCCTTTCAGTACAGAGCTCTCACACAGCTCATCCTCAGACAGAACTCCCTGCTTCCTCTCAGGTATGCTGTATCAAGGACAATGTGGCAAAGGAGAACACATCACAAAGAGCAGCAAAATTAGAGGATAACCAGGAGATATTTTCCCCTAATTACTCAAGAATTAATTTCATGAGCATCACTTGAAAGACAAAAGAGAAAAAAAAATCAATGCATTACAGGCCACAACACATCTGTGATATCCAGGCACACATCTGTTTCATTGCTACCAAGACATCAGAGTGAGAAATGAACTCATGAGAAGCAGCTGGCTAAAATGCAGCCTGATATCCAGGGTTCAGCAGAGAGACAACACTTTGATAATGTATCATGCCCCACAAGGAGTGGTGTGCCCCAGGAGTCACAGCTGGACTGTCACTGTTCAGATGTGTGGGGGTGAGCACACCCTCAGCAAGGGCTGCAGGGAAGGGGCACCATCCACAGGGTGTGCCCAGGGTGGGTGACACGTGGGCTCATGCAGTCCTTGTGAAGCTCAGTGAGCACAGCAACTGCAGGGCGTGCCTGTGGGACAGGGAATCCTGAGCACAGTCTGGGCACAGAACGGACTGAGAGCACCCCTGCCCAGAAGGACTTGGGGGTGCTGACTGCTGGGAAGCTCAAGGTGACATGGCAGTGACATGGCAATGTGCACTGCAGCCCAGAGAGCCACCCATGTCCTGGGCTGCATCAGCAGCAGCATGGCCAGCAGGGCAAGGGAGGGGATTCTGCCCTCTGCTCCACCCTGCTGAGACCCAGCTGCAATGGTGCACCCAGCCCTGCAATGGTGCACCGAGCCCTGGGCCCCAGCTGCAATGCTGCACCCAGCCCTGCAATGGTGCACCCAGCCCTGGGATCCCAGCTGCAATGCTGCACCCAGCCCTGTAATGATGCACCCAGCCCTGGGATCCCAGCTGCAATGCTGCACCCAGCCCTGGGATCCCAGCTGCAATGCTGCACCCAGCCTTGCAATGGTGCACCCAGCCCTGGGATCCCAGCTGCAATGGGGCACCCAGCCCTGCAATGGTGCACCCAGCCCTGGGATCCCAGCTGCAATGCTGCACCCAGCCTTGCAATGGTGCACCCAGCCCTGGGATCCCAGCTGCAATGGGGCACCCAGCCCTGCAATGATGCACCCAACCCTGGGATCCCAGCTGCAATGCTGCACCCAGCCCTGGGCCCCAGCTGCAATGGTGCACCCAGCCCTGGGATCCCAGCTGCAATGGTGCACCCAGCCCTGGCCCCCAGCACACGAGGAACATGGTGAGTGTGATGATCAGAGGGCCGGAGCACCTCTGCCATGGACACAGGAGGAGAGAGCTGGGGTTGTTCAGCCTGGAGAAGAGAAGGCTCTGGGGAGGCCTCCAAGGGGCTACAAGAGAGCTGCAGAAGGGCTTCAGACAAGGGGCATGGCTTCAAACTGAGAGCAGCCAGGGTTGGATTAGATATTAGGAATTAATTCTTCCCTGTGAGGGTGGTGGGGCCCTGGCAGAGGCTGCCCAGAGAAGCTGTGGATGCCCCATCCCTGCAAGTGTCCAAGGCTGGGGTGGATGGGGCTCTGAGCAACCTGGTCTGGTGGAAGCTGCCCCTGATCATGCAAGGGGGCTGGAGCTGGACAATCTAAGGTCCTTTCCCAATCCAAACAATTCAATGAGTCTATCATAAAATTATCTCCATTTAAAACTGAACAACAAAATATTACTGAATAAGTGACCAGATTTTGTGCCAAGATAATAAACAAGCAAGCAAAAACCCTAGACCTTAAAGTAGAATTCATTTTGTTCTCCCAAGAAAAGAACCAGCCATTACAATACAGAAATTTCACATAAATAATTTCAACATCACAATATACCTTAAGAGGCTGCAGGAAAGTGTACTTTGCACAGTTCCCCTAAATGACCTCTCTTTCTTCTGCCAGTTTAAGTGTTTGGTCTAAATCTCCAAAGTCACTAATGGAATTCAATTCCTGATACATGAACCACACCACATCTCAAGTGCCAAGATGGGTGAGCTCCTTTGGGGCAACACAGAGCATAGAAAGGTATGTTTAATGGCAGAGGTGATGCACCCCAGGATTAAGAGAGTCACAAACCTTCAGGAGAGATGAGGTGAGAGTCACAACATTTAACACCATGCCATTGTATTTTACTTTTATAGATTTTGAGGCAGAGGGAGAGGAGTTTCAGCTAGCCCATGAACTCCACTTCATGTTATGAAATGCTCTGCAGCACAGGAATCAAAAAGGGGGAATGATCTAGATTGCTCCCAAAATGTGCTCAAGCTCTTGCCATGGCAACCTAATTAAGAGTCCTTCTGATGACTCACAAGACAGCAGTCCAAAGATGTGTGTTACAGCAGGATACTTCAGCAGACACACTCTGGAGAGGCAGCCATTCCTGAAAAACCCAGGGCAAAATTCTTTTCTCTCCTGACATCACCTGAGAGTGTCAGCTACTCAGAGTTATTATATATCAATGAAAACAGAAGATGAACAATGTGTCAGAGGTCTGTGCTGATACAACTACTTTTCATCTGTCTTTCTCTTTTTTGGGGACACTTGAGTTCTCTTTCCAGGTCGACCACATCATGCTAAGCAAACCTCTGCTTCCATGAGAGTAACAAATACAAGAAAAAGCCAACCTTGAAACACACAGGTCAAAAGTCTTCATAAAAAGTTTAACATGAAAATTTATTGCAGCCAAAACTCACAAGGTAGTACCTTGCAGCTCCTGTTTGCTGTTGACCAAAAGTTTCTAAAAGCTTGTTTGCATTTAAAGAAAAAGGAGCCTGGAGGGAATCACACAAGAAAAGAAAAAGAAAGAAAAGACCCCCTTCCAAAAGAAAGACTTCCCAGCTGGTTGGACTTCAACACAACTCCCAAGAGCTGCTGCAGACAGGACTCGGCAAGGCAGAGGAGCCCTGAGGGCTCACAGATGTGACAGACAGACACTGTTGGTCTGTCCATACAGGAGACAGCACCCCCTGACACACACGGACAGGGCCACCGGTGAAAAACTGCCTGAGAGCTACCTGGCTGCAGACAGCACTGAAAACCAAGGTTTGCTACAAGATGTGACTAAAATTAGATCAGCTAACACGGTGGGAAGCACCTCTGAGGGACAGTTCCCTTAATTTATCTGCTTAGAAGAGCTAGACTGGAAAAGGGAACTACCAAATTGTTTCACAATACTAAAACAAGAACTCCCAATTTTCCTCTAATGCAATTACTGTGCAATGCTACCAAGAGAAACTTCAGCACTACATCTCTATGAGTATACCCAAGGAATGATCACACATTGTACCTGAAATGACTGAAAAAAACATTCTGCAGGACAGTAATTCTCCTACAGGGCTGACACCAAGCTTGGGTGGAACTACTTGCATTTTAGCTGATACCTATACTCCTAACACTGCATTCTTACTCATTTCAGCTATGTCAGTATCCTTAGACTATGTGGGAAAACAAAACAAAAACCCCCAACCCTTGAAATTATTAATTGATGCACCAGCTTAACAGAATTTTATTTAATTAGGGATTACAATAATTACTTAAATAGGAGTACAACAGTACAATATCATCACTGTCTGTTATCACTAAGAGGCTTCAAACAAACAAAAGCTCTTAAATCAAATGATGAAATGGTCACGAAATCAAAATTCCCTCCCTCGCCCTGCTGCCCTCACTGCTGGTGATGCAGCCCATAAAGTGTAATGCAACCTTTACATTCCCCAGAAATTACAAAAATAAAAGGCATGCAGTGACAACTTTGGAATCTGACCAACCATCCATTAGAAACAGAAGAAAATAAGGAGATTTCACAGAATTCAGATGTACTGAAATCTATTAAAATAACTCTTTGCTACTAAGTCAAAGAAGATTTAAATAAACAATGTGAGAGACAGTGTAACTTATGGATTTTCAAACTATCCCTTTCAGCTCCTAAAATACAGATTTTCATTTTCCCTTCACAGTCACTTTGACATTAGTTTAGCTTGGTTATCTAATTTAAGGACTTGCTCAAAGTCTGGATTTTCTGAGTTTTGGTCTAAATCTCAGAGGCATCAATCCACAGCACTGAAAGTCAGAGTACCATAATGAATACAAGACAAGTTATAGAAACTCCTGTTGTGCTTACTAACATTTTTCAATGCTTGCTAGTAAATTCTGAAAGTTAAAAACATCCTATTTCAAGAGAACAGCCTATTTCTGCCCAACAATCATTCTCCTTGTTCACTAAAGAGCTCAAGAACAGCTACTTCTGAAACACAGATTTGACATTTCTTCCTAGATTTGACAGTGTTAAATCCTCAACCTGCATCAGCACAAGGAGTCACTGCCAGTGCTAAAGGGAGAGCAGAACTATTGAGCCTCCAACAACTCTGAGACCCTACCCAGTACAATTCCTAAGGGAGGCAAAGAGCCCTGCATGGTCAGCCTCAAAGCAAAAATCTAATAAATCTTTGCTGGATGTAAACTATAAATCCAGCTCCAAATGGCTATTGGCATTTTTTTTTTTATTTTTACATATCTACACACACACATAAGTTCCCAAGCAAGAAGGAAAACTCACTAAAAACAGAGTTTATTTCTCTTTGTGACAGAAAAAAAAATTATCTATAAACAGGCAGGAAGTAATAACTACAATCATAAATTAAGAAGCTGGGAACTTGAAGTTTGTTTGGTTTTTCCAGGTTCAAAGAATGAAGAAAACTGGCAGCAATTCTCTCAGAGAATTTAAAACTGAAATACATTCATAATGTATTTAAACACAAATGCCCTGAAGTTTTTGTGACTTTTTGGGAAAATATTCTATAACCCTGTAATAGGTTTTTTCTAAGAGAATTAGATCCAAAAAGCTCTTTTGGATCTAATGATGTTAACTCCTGTTATGGTGATGGGTTTAAGGGTAACACCAGTCAGACAGCACAGCTATGCCAGGACTCTGCCCAAAATGCTCCATGAATGGAGGCAGCTCCTCAGAGAAAAACTGTTTCCTCCAGCTCCACCCTATTACAGAGCCAGTAGAGTTTGGGTATTGCTCAATGGCAATTCCAGACATAAAACGGAACTCTGTTAGTCAATTCTGATGAGTCAATCTGCTGCTTTTCTTAGAGCTTACAAATCGAAATGATCACCTCCAGAACAGCACTTGTTTAGCCAACACAGTCTGCTCTCAAGAAGCTGTCTTTGCTGTCAATCATTACCTCTGTGATGCATGGAAAAGACTATTTACCCTGGTGACTGGAGCTTGTGTTTGTTTTCAGTCATATTTTAAGACAAGCTGAACTTCTCAGGTTCATATCTGAACTCTGAAATCCAACGGCCAACACTGGATTTAAGGTTTTTTTCAAGTCTCTTGATTATTTTAGTTTTCCTCAGCTGTACTTTCTTAAGAGAAACCTTCACTCATTCCACTGATAAACTAGACTAGACTATAAAATGAAAATTTCCATAGGAACTTCTCCTTTTTAAAGCTGGAAAGCAGGCAACAAGGCAGAGGGCAGCAAAACCAGGTCTCTTGGACAAGACTCAGGCAGCAGAATTTGATCCCATATCTTCCTTTCTCCTGAGGCAACACATAACCCAGGTGCCTATAACATGGTCACTGCCTGAGTGTTCATCCTCCTCTGGATGAGATTCCAAGGCTAACAACCAATATCATGGACAGTTCAAGTGCCTGATGGACCAACACCACTGTGAATGCTCCCAAAACAGCACAGCTGGTCTCCAACTGCCCTTTCAGAAAATCACAAACCTCTAGGGGAAGGTGCTTTGGAGTGCCTAAAATACAACCAGATTTCTACGTTTAGGCAACTGTATTTCACATCACAAAGGGGTGTCACTGGAAAAAAAGTTTAGGAAGTGTGTGTTTCTCAAGTGCTCCAGCAGACAACAGGCATAACAAATGTCATATACCCAAAGAGAGGAGGAAATTCTCTGTGCTTAAGCATCATTCCCTGGAAGAAGGGGGGAAAAGCATCATGCTGCTGAGGAACACTGTGGAACATAGTGTCATGAGTATCTGTGGCCCAAAGGAAAACCCCCAAGGATCTGCAATCTCCTGTCTTCAGTTGCAGTGTGTTTGGTGTAGTCACCAAATACACTGCAACTAAACAAGTACATTCAAAGGATGTTATGTGCAGTGAGCTGAAAAAACCTGGAACAATCACACAAGGATTTTGTACCAAATCAGTACAAGCAAAGCAAGGCTTGGGCTATTTGCTGATTTTTGAGAGATTGACTTTGCTTTCTTAACATTTGTCTAATATAGTACCAAGCACACACAAAGTCTTGATCAAGAACCATGCCTCAAGTGACCTCATCCAAGGTTATCTCTTTAAATTCTCCTGAGAAGTTTCTCCATCACTACCAAACTCCAGTCAGAAGAAACTTAGGACTTGAAGAGCAGGTGTGACAGGTTAGAAGAGCCAGGCATTCATAAACCACGTGGGAGAGACTTCTCAGGCATCCCTGTGTTACACTCAGTGCATGTCTGCATCCCTAAGGCCTCTTTTACAATAAAACCCCCCACATTTTCTTTGCTAAAATTTTGTGCCTCTGTGAATGGAGTTTACTTGTGCTTATTCTTTGTCTGTACATGATATTCAATAAAGCCACAATGTTACGTGGTTGTTAATATAGTGGGTAATTTTATACATTATTGCAATACATTAAAAAAAAATTAAATCTTCTGACATTTATTAAAAAGAGATCATCTGCCAGAGCAGTAACTTCACATGTAACAGTCAAAAATAAAATATAATGACCAATAACTTTTGCCTCATTTCTACAAGTGCAGCAAAACCTCCTGAAACTGCTTAGGCAGGGGAAGAGCTGAGAGCTCCACTGCAGCAGGATGCTCTGCATGGCTGTGATCAGCACACACATCTACCACCCCATACAGGGTGTCACTCAGAACTCGGTGTCTACAGACTTCATCTCAAAGCAAGCTCCTCAGCAGATGAGCTGAGAAGCTGCTGTGGCTCTGAATGAATATTTGGAAAAAGAAATCCATCCATGAGGAGCTCCCCAGGCGCACCTGGCCAGGAAAGTAAAGAAAAGGACAGAGAAAGTTGCACAGCTGGAGGAAGGCTGGCTGCAAGAGCCAGCTGAGGTGTCAGAGGGACCTTCCCCAACTCTGTGCAGCTGCCTTTCCTCCCAAATCTATGCACTGCCATGCTTCACTCCAGAGTCAGTAAATAAAACAATGAAAACGTCTCAGAAAGGTGTTGCTTCAGATGTCAAGCTGTTTGCCTGGGCAGCTTTAGCAGCCAGAAAAAGATCACACGTTCACATTCCACATTTCTGGAAATGCTTCTCCATTTTTTCATTCTGTGTTTTAACACAGATAAACTTCAAAGGAGATAAGGCATTTCACACATGAGTGACTGAACATAAGTACTGTTCTCACAGTCACATACATTCAACTCCCTGAAAAGCTGACAAATTAATTCTCTTTAATTTATAGCCAAGTTCTATCTTAGCTATTTTTATGTCTCATGTTTCAAATCCTGCAGGGTTTGCAGTTAAAACAATTTGTTACATTCTCTTAGTAAGAAAAAACAATTTGTTATCAATAAAGACTGACTAAAAAAATACACAACAGGGCAAGGATCAAAAGCAGCACAGAGTAATTTTTCACTGATGCAGCCATTTCCCACACTTGGCAGTATACCTGAATGTTTTAAAATATCCAATGTTTTAAACATCTACGTAGTAACTCATAAATATCTTCATCCAAAGATGTTTGTGAATTTAGAAAAACATCTTACACTAATACTACAGTCCTCTACTAATTCTAACACGCCAGTTTTTGAACTGTCTTGCTATATTTAACTTTTTGGTGAAGAATTCCCTGAGTGTTTGAAGGGGAGGGAAGGATTATAGAGGAAATGGATCTTTAGAAAGAAACTTGGACTTTAACTACAAGTAGCAGAATTTCAATAAACAGAAAGATTAGCTACAACATTCAGTAATATCCCCCAGAATTTTATGTCCTTGTGGATAGGCTTAATATTTGCTTCCTTTTAGCAAATTTGAAGTGAACAGTCAGGAACTTTTTGTAGTGTCTTTTGATTATATCAAGCATAGCTAGAATGCTCAGACCAAGGGAGTTAGAAAGCAAATTCCAGTTGTTTATTTAAACCTAAGCCATTTACTTCCTAAATTAACACTGTCTGAAAAAAGGAGGCCACGAAGGCTGTTGAGGAACAACCACAGTTATTCCTGTAAACACACAGAATTTTGGCTGCTTCAAGTTTGGATCAATCCTGAATTCAAGCCTTTATAAGGAGTATTTAAACAGGGGCAAATGAATGTGTTATTTTATCACAAGGTGCAATAAGGAAAGCACATAACTCTGCTCAGGCTAAAGAAAGCCCAAACTCACATGACACCAGTGGAAGCCTTGGGTACTCCTGATCATGCATTTAACAGCCCAGCTCAAGTCCTTTAAAATAATTCAAGACAGCCTCATCTTCTAATTTAACCTTTGTGTTTGCACTTGGGGGTGGGGAGGGATTTCAGCATAAAGTTTCACCTTCTCACTGCAGACATTCAGCTTCCCTTTGGCTCACACCTCTGCACCTCGTGGTGCCAGAAGCATGGTATGGAGAGAAAACATGGCCAGAGAGAGAATTAAACGTACAAAATTCCAACTGTACAATGCAGAAATGGTAATATTTGAAAAATATTCAACTGGCATTTTTTGCTTCGCACATTATTTACATAAATAGCTGCAGGCTGTTATGGAACTATTAATTTTGAAGGAGCAGATGAGTCAAATCTTATTTTTGATAGGTAACTGCAAGATGCCTCCAATTAGACTAAGATAATCATACTTTAATAGCTGCTCTTGTAATTAAACCATATTACACAGTGTCACAAGTACAGAAAAGCAGGGCCAGAAGGGAATTCAAAAGGCCACCAGGCTTCTTCCTGCCCCCTGCTTCAAAGCAGCACCAGCTATTACAGCTTTCTGAAACTCCACCAAAAAAATCATTATTTTAGCAAGTTTCTAAAGCCTCTAAAGCACATACAGAGATTATCAGCTTTCAGAAATATTTTACACAAAAAAAAAAAAAAAAACCCAAAACAGACTGCAAATAATTCATGTAAAAAAATCTGCAAAAACTGAACAAAGAAATTATTCAGAAGGGAAGGCATTGGCCAGTAATTCTCATATTCACCAAAATGCCATAAAAAACCTTCGAAGTGCAGCACATACAGGGCAACAGTCAAGTCTCATTTAACTACCAGCCATTAATTAACAAGAGCTACATGACAGAATGCAAAATAGATACCATTCCCTCCTGAATAAGCCAATCAAGGAATTCCAAGAGGTGCAGTTTTAATATTATCACACCCCACTGGGAATATACATTTGTCTGGGCTTGATAATACCCAAAGAGTATAATTATCTCTCAAAGACATACTGTCACAAAGTATTACTCAACTGCTGCTTTTATTTGTAAACACATATATTTTTACAAATATAAATTCTGTTTTACACAACTGTGCATTCAATGCACACAGAACACATCAAAATTTCACAACTTTGTGTCAACATAAAGAAGAGAATGTCATTAAACTTAAGAGGAAAAAAAATCAATGCTGTCAGCATTCAGAAAAGCTCAGCAGCATAGTCCATATGTACAAACACACATTCTAACACTGTCCTGCTTGCTCCCAACACCACCAGGCACGACCTCTCCTGTCCCAAGGTGCCTCTGTCTGACCAAGGAAAGCCCCAACAACAGGAATGTTACACTACCACTGAGATCCACATCAAATACAAATAAATTTAAGCCAAAAGCATCCTAGCTGGCTGACCCAATAGTTTCTCACACCACATGAAAACCATGAAACTAAAACTATGAAATACAATATTCTTACAGCAGGCAGAAACCTATCAGGACACCATCATGCCACTTACAGGTCACCTTAGCTGCCAATTCTACAGGACAACTGAAAACAACAAAAAATCAACTTACTCCTGAGCCCAGAATGGGCACCATGCTTATCCTACTTCTCAAAATATTTTGTGGCCTTTTATTTCTTCTGCAGTTAAAGGCATGTGCCACATCAACAGGTATTAGGTAATAGCTATTAATTAAAGGTACACAGTGCTTTAAATAGTAAAAATCTATTATTTAAAAGCTTCGATACCAAGGTGGAAGCTCAGGATGTTAAATTTCCTCTGACCGCATGAGCTCTAGGTGTTAAAAAGGAAGGCACACTTCCTGATAAACCACACTGCTAAGGATCTTAAATTAAGAGTTTCTGACAGGTAAGTTTTAAAAATAACCCACGCGCAGACAAAACTTTACAACATTTTGATGTTAATCAAATTTCATTTCTGATCTACACTGAAACTGTTCTTCCACGCATTATTTGCCTCACTGAAACTGAAGAGCCTAGGTCATGTAATTTAATCTTTGACTCATCATGCAAATTAAATCACACCATTCCCACAAGACAGCATATAGGTTTTAAATAAATCCTGGGCACCTACATGATCCCTTACCAGAAATTAAAATTTAAAGAAATTTTTAAAATACCAAAACCAGATACATCCTAGTTTCAGTACCGGTAGCATACCAGGGATTTGCAGGGAAAAAAAACAATGGCAAAACTTTTCTTATGCCAGGGAGCAGAGCTCAGGCCGCGCTGGGTGTCTGTGGGCAGCCCGCAGAGCGAACAGGCTGTGGGCAGCCCTCCCGCACAGCCACGGCTGCGGAGGCCTAGCGGGGCCGCCACAGCAACAACAATTGTAGGAAGAGGCCTCGGAGCCGGACCCCGAGAGGCCGCGCAAGGCAGTGCCGGCCCCGCACCTCCGGCCGCTCCGTGCGTGTTCCCGGGGCCGAACAAAGAGCGGTGGTCGCGGGCAGCGCCCCCGGCCCGGCGGCGCTGGGACGGGACAGCCGCTGCCCCTCCGCCCTCCTCGGGAGCGGCGCGGGCGCTGCGGTTCGCTCCGGGCCGAGCCGTGCGCGGCTTTACGTTGATCGTTCCCCGGCTCGACGTTGGAGCGGCTCGGGGACCGGGGCGCTGCCGCACGGGAAGCGCAGCCCCGGCCGTGCCCTTTCCCTCGGGCTGCCCGGCCGTGCCGCGCGGCACCCCCGGAGCAGCGGCTGCTATCCCCGGAGCTGCCCTCCGCCCAGGCCGGCGGGACTCGGCCGGTCCCTCCCAGCGCCCAGCGGACAAACGGGCCCGGAGCGCGGCGGGCACCGGCCGGGCCGCGCTACCCGCGGCCCGCAGGGCACGGCCCGGCCCCGCGCCGGACAATGCCCACGGCCCTCGCCCCCTGCAGCCCCGGCCGCCCCAGTACCTGTGCGTCCGGCGGGCCCCGCCCGCCCGCTGGCGGCTCTCGGCTCCGGCGCTGCGGCTGCGGCAGAGGCGGCGCGGCCCCGGCTCGCCCGGCCCGTCCCCCCCGCCCCGCGCTCACGGCGTCGCACCGGCCCGGCCCTCCCGCCCGCGCTTCCGCCCGCGCCGCTGCGCCACAGCGCCCCCTGCCGCCGCGGAGGACCCAGGGCGCTGCCGAGTCCGCCGCGCGTCTCGTTATTTCCTCGTTGTATTGTTCCCGGTGCTTTTCGTCATTATTCGAGTCACAGAGCCACCAGGGCTGGACGAGACCTTTCAGATCACCCGATCCAACCATGGTGCATTGCCACTGTACCCCTAAGCCACTAAACCACATCACCCAGCACCAGGCGTAGGTGCCTGTTGAGCACCTTCAGGATGGGGATTCCACCACCTCCCTGGCAACCTGTTCTGATGCCTGACCCTCTGAACAGGGAAAAATATCTTTTAATATTTAATTTGATTCTCCCGCTTCAGCTTAAAGCCTTTTCCTCTGGTCCTCTCTCTGCAGACATGGCAGAGGAGGCTGGCCCCATCTCACTACAGCCTCCTGCCAGGGAGTTGTACGGAGCAAGGAGGTCCCTGCTGAGCTCCTGGAGACTGAACAGCCCCGGCTCCCTCAGCCACTCCTCATCACACAAGTGTTCTAAACCTCTCTAAACCTTGGTGCCCTTCTCTGGACATGCTCCAGCGCCTCAATGTCCTTTTTAAAGAGAGGGGCCCAAAACAACACGCAGAACTCAAGGTGCAACCTATTCCTTTATTCTTTATTAGTAGTTAACTGCCTTTGTAATTACTATTTACATTTTATTTATTGGTATTTATTTATTTGTTATTTGTATTTACTATTCTTTTCACCATTTTTACCGCCCTCTGCCCTGCCCTTTTGCAGACCCTTTACACCCTCTGTAGTGTCACAAAACTTCTTTTCCATGCCATGACCCTCAGGGCCTCGGGGTGGGGTTGGAACTCGGCATCGTGCCTTGGACGTGCTCTGATTGTCCTGATGCATCAGGTGCTGCTGATTTACAGCTGGCAGGTTTTCTGCACTCCCCAACATGGCATGGAAGGACTCCAGATGGTTTCCTGTCCCTGTATGTAGTACTCATCTATTACTGGCACTGTGACAAATGCAAATTAGCCTGGATGGAGGAAAGCCCACACCTCTCCCAGCAGAGATCAAGTTGATATTGTCCATTAGTGTGATATAATACATTTAAAGCAGAAAATACATTTTTAATGGAGCAAGTCATGAATTTCTTACAAACCTTGCCCCAGGAGGTCTGATGCAGCCCCAGCATGCAGCCACGTGGGACCTGCTTCCCAAAATGTCCATAAGCTTCTCGTGAGCCAACAGCTTCTATCTTCAGCTTCTTCTTGATTACCTGTCTGCACATCCCCCTGCTGCACTTCCCTGTCCCACTGCTGGGGAGCTTTGGGTTTGGCTCCTCGGTGTTGCTGCTCTGAGCTCCACACGTCACAGTTCCCTGGCTGCTGAACCTCAGATGTTGGTGGGCACAGCTGCCTCTGGCCTCTTGGGGAGGGGGTGTCTCCATCAGCTCTGTGCTACAGCTCAGACATGGAAAAATGCATCTGAGCACATTTGCAGCCACCCCAGCATCCGACAGCAGGGGAGCAGAGGGGCTGGCACTGGGCAGTGGGACAGGGTGGTTCACAGGACACTTCCCTGGACAGGTACCACAGGCTCCAGGTCCACCCTGGCACCATGCTGGAGCCATGGGGAGCTGCCCCAGCCAATCCTGCCACGCTCAGCACCCCAGGAGACAGGACATGGGGGTAAAAACAAGTGTGCATGCATAGCATTTATTTATATCTAGCATTTATTTATATCTACCTCCTAATGTTTATGATATTTATTTATTAATATTTATTATATTTATTCCTAATTTTATTACATTTATCCCTACTATTTATTATATTTACCTCCTAATATTATTTATATCTACCTCACATATTTACCTGCTGTTGCAGGAAGATGTAAGAGATGCAGCAGCAATGGACCTGAAGCAGGAGGGGTTGTGGTACCTGTGTCAGATGATGGGACCTGACTCACAGCATGTGGTCAGCAAAATTTTGGCAGTTCATATAACCCACTTGTGAGCTGGGAATAGTTGATCTCAAAGCCAACGTGGAAAGGGTGTGTATATCTGAGTTCAAATTGTTAACCCATACTTAGGCTAAAACCATTGGAGTTTAAACATAATAATCAGGGTACTGAAGAGAGAGGAGGAGGAGTTAAAGGCAAGCACTGTTAAATTCAATATCACCTCCTGGAGGACAGACACTACTGCTCTACAAATGACCATTGGAAAAGAGATCAGACCAGAAATGGATTCAGTGTAATCACCATCCTTGCAGACTGCAGAGAGATCCCTGAGCAGAGAGAGCATGATTTTCCTAAGCTCTTAGAAGCAGGGATTAAATACAGCATGTGAGAGGGCTCTTGGCACACTAATGATTCACTAATTCACAGCCATGACTAAGAGAGCCATTGTGAATTAATTAATCCTTGCAAATTAGGAAGTGAGTAAACATTAAAAAAATCCAAGTTATTTCACTGGGGAAAAGAAAAGGTATTTAGAAAGGCAAGCATGCAGGTGCTTTGCTTAGGAAGGACAGAGCTGAATGGGATCCTGGGCCTTTCTGCCGCAGGTGGGAGGTTCAGGGAACCCTACAGCTCAGCTTTAACTCCTCCCATCACCATTCTGCACTGAAAAATAGCAAAACTGGGGAAAAACAATATGTCAGCCTGTGAAATTACCCCTCCTTCAAGCAGCTCCATTTTGCTGCCCTCTTTTCTCCCCTCAGCCCTTAGCTCATGCAGGGCAGCCATTCCCTCCTGGGGTGCCATGGCAGCTCTGCGAGGCTGGCCGCCCTCAGCTCTCCACGAGGCACTGTAGCCATTTCCTGCTCTATCTTCTCTGTTCCATGGCACACACATGCCCTTTCCCCTCATGGGTTCTCCTCCTGTCCCCACTGTCCTGCTGGCAGCAGGCCTCAAGTGCCCCTCACATCCCCTGCAGACGGCAAGTGCCCCTCATGTCCCACACAGGCCCCAAGTGCCCCTCACGTCCCCTGCAGGCCCCAAGAGCCTCTCATGTCCCACACAGGCCCCGGGTGCCCCTCACGTCCCACACAGGCTCCAAGTGCCCCTCATGTCCCACACAGGCCCCGGGTGCCCCTCACGTCCCCTGCAGGTCCCAAGTGCCCCTCACATCCCACACAGGCCTCAAGTGCCCCTCATGTCCCCTGCAGGCCCCAAGTGCCCCTCACATCCCCTGCAGACCGCAAGTGCCCCGCACGTCCCACACAGGCCCCGAGTGCCCCTCATGTCCCCTGCAGGCCCCAAGTGCCCCTCACGTCCCCTGCAGGCCCCGGGTACCCCTCATGTCCCACACAGGCCCTGGGTGCCCCTCACGTCCCCTGCAGGCCCCGAGTGCCTCTCATGTCCCACACAGGCCCCCGGTGCCCCTCACATCCCACACAGGCCCCAAGTGCCCCTCACGTCCCACACAGGCCCCAAGTGCTCCCCTCACGTCCCACACAGGCCCCAAGTGCCCTTCACATCCCATACAGGCCCTGGGTTCCCCTCATGTCCCCTGCATGCCCCAAGTGCCCCTCATGTCCCTCACAGCATGCCCCCAGCCCTTGCAGCCAGCCATGCAGTTTGGGGTGTCACTGCCCAAAGTTTTATTGGTGGGGTCACAGCTGGAGCTGTGTCACACAGGTGTCACAGGTGTCCAGCTTTGCTGGGAGCAGGGCAGGGAGCCCTGAGGTAACTCCTGTACTATGGGTGTGTCACCCACACCATGGGATGGAGGGGCTGTGTACCTCCATGTCCTTCTGACACAGATCATCTCAAAATATCCTCTGGGACCTCTTGCCAGCTGTCTGAAGGGGCACACGAGGAGGGGAGAACAGAACCAACCCCCAGGTGATGTTTAACTGGGCATGGAGTGGTGTGATTCCCAGAGCACAGCCTGTGTTCCTGGCTCCTGACAAGGCGCTTTAGGGAGGAAATATTAGAAGTAGGGACAATTGCAGTTATGCTGAATTTCTTCTGTTTAAAGTTCATCAGAAGAAGAATCCTGAGTCTTTCCATGGACTTTGAACCAAGCTGCAGTGGCTGAATTTAATCACCAGGTTTCACAAGTGCCTGTGACAGTTCCTGAAACTGTGTTTTACCCATTACTGCCTGGAGACATTCACTGCAGACTCCTAAAGCTTTTCTCAAAGAAACATCTGGGGGTATTTTTTTACCTTTCAGTTAATTCAATTAATACATAACGAGCAAACTCACACCCCCCAAAATCCTATTTATGGTAGAAAACACAATTAAATGTAATTGTCTTTCATAGGAGTTTTTTTCCTCATGGACATTCCATGATTTATCTTTAATTCAAGGTTCCATTTCAGAATTAGAATACATTTTAAAAACATTATAGCAAACCACAAGAACTAAGGGTTAGCATGTAAATATTGGCAGGAAAAAAAAACCCAACAAAACCAATTACCTGAACAATCATAGAAAAAAAATCTGTTGCAAATCCCTTTCCTGGAGAGCAAGTCATTTTAATAAACTTTTTATTACTGTGGAACAATTGAAAATCTGTAAAGCACAGCATCAATTCCAGGGAGGATCTACTACTAAAGCCAAAACCAGCTTTCCATCGGCATTGTAAACATGAAAGGAAGTAAAAGAAGTCACCCCAAGAAACAGCACGTGTGAAAAATGTATTTCCTGAGCTAGAAACAGCACTAGTGTAAAATTATTTCCTGAGCTAAAACCAAAACACCATACACAAAAAACCAGTCAAGTACAGCCATTAATTCAATAGAACTGGAAGCAAATACAGTAAGAATCCCAACTCAAGCAGAAAGACAAAAGGCTGTGAACACTGCTGAAAATTACTGTTGGGTTATTCTTTTTAGATGCTTTCCCTCTTCTTTTACATTTTAAAGAAATTACAAGGTGATTAACCTGGTTCATATTTAAGCAGTGCCTGTTAAACTCTGAAGCTCACAGCCTCTGGACAGCACTGCTGTGCACTTGCTTACCCCTTTACCCCTTCAAAGGGCTTTGCAGAAATGAATTAATTAGCTCTTATAGCAGAAACCTGTGAGGGGCACAGGCTTAGTGCTGCCCTTCAGCTGGATTCAGGCTCAGCTAGCACAGGAGCCCTGGCCACATCACTTGACAACACCAGCAAGTACACACACAACCTTTCCTGAGACTCTCTAAAGCTTTTCTGCAGCTCTCCTCCTGCTCCTGATGGGACCCCTGGCTCCCAGTGAGAGAGAGAGAACTCCAGAGCTCTGCTGTCCCAACCTTCCAAGGCAGGCACTGTTTTGGAAAAGGGCTACAAAATTGTATCATCTGAAAATTGTCTGTGTGCAGGTGTGAGAGGGCATCACTGTCTGCACCTGTGTGTACAGACACACCTGGAATGGGGAGAGGGGGTGAAACATCATCTTTGAAACACAACAAGAGGGGGTGAAAAATCATCTTTGGAACACAACAAGACAACCAGGTGATCACAGGTATTCTTCTGGAAAACCCCTTAGGGAACTCATGTGTCTCATGGCCTCTTTTACTTTTTGACAGAGCAAACCCAGGGCACAGCTCCTAATGTTAAAAATCAACAAGCAAGAAAAAAAAGGGCTGTGGCAGTGGGGGTTTTATTATTATTTTATATGGCCTCGTTATGGAGATGACAAAAACAAGTGCAAACTCTGCTTTCCTTCTTCCCAGACCAGCCCATGCAGCAGCACCCACCTTCTCACAGCTCCTGGTTGCTCTTCATCTTGTCAGGGCCATGGTTTTCCTACCCCAAGGTGACTGTGCCCCAAGAACTAGCAGGACTTCCTACACCTTTTGGTTCCTCCACAGCTATGAGAAATGCTCATCCCTGTAATAAAGGATTGTCTCCTAGATACACCTGAAAGGGGGGAAAAAAAGTAAAGAAATTGAAGAGGAGAGTTGGTTTAAAGCAAACAGTATTCATAAACAAAACCAAAATAGTATAAAACCTTTTGCTTTAATTGGTAAAAAATTAATTACAAACATAGAGATTATAAAAGAAATCTTAGAGAACATCACGAGGCTTTATACACCATGCAGGATGGACTTGGCTTACACAGAACAGAGACCCTGCAGTTCATGCCTTCCCCTCCTCAACCCTCCCATTTTCCACTGTCCCAGCAGCAGCCAGGCTGTGCCAAGACAGGACCACAAAGTGCCAAACACCCAGGTGAGCATTTCCCACTTCCTGGGGTGCTGCAGCCCCAGCCCTGCAGCAACAGAAGTGGGCAGTGGGTTGGGAATGCTGCTGTAAGGGCAGTGCCCCCCTGGCAGCCCCAGAGCCAGGGCCCAGGACAGCACACAGGTCACTCCTGCTCCAGAGCTGCCCCATTCCTGCTGACAAGGTGTCCTGTGCCAGGCCTCAGGATGTGGTGACAGCACACGTAGACACACGGACTATAAAAAGCAGGCGTTGGCGTGTGGCCAGGCTGGCACAAAAGCCACATTTATTCACAGAAGAGATATTTTTCTCACAAAGATGAATCTTAACCCAGATCACTCTGCAGCCTCAAGAACTGAGAAGCTAAGAAGAAACAGGCAGTGTGGGAAGTGCAGAGGCTGCGGTGTGGGGTGTGCAGGGTGCTGAGCCCAGGGGTCCAACGTGGGGGGAGTCAGGCATCCATGCTGCTGTCAAAGTCAAGCTTACTGAATAAACCAAGCACTTGGTTTATTCCATTACAGATCAGGCTTGTTATCAGGTGACATCTGGTAACATCTCACACCCAGAGTGTGAGAACACCCAGCACTGCTCTCCTGAATGAACGCAAACCCAGAGTGTGAGAACACCCAGCACTGCTCTCCTGAATGAAATAAATCAAGGCATGCTGCTTAAAGAAAGTTCAAGTGTTCTCCTTGAATGGTCCCTCAAGGTGCTCTCCTCATGAAGCTTGGCTCTTCTTCCTTGTACCACCTCTGCAGCCTGGTCTCTGGTTATGAGAGCCAAGTCCATTCTGCATGGTGTATAAAGCCTCGTGATGTTTTTCTAAATTTTTTTTTTAATCTCTATGTTTGTAACTAATTTTTTACCAATTAAAGTAAAAGGGTTTATACTGTTTTGTTTTTGTTTATGAATATTGTCTGCTTTAAACCAACTCTCCTCTTCAATTTCTTCACTTCCCCCCTCCCCCCTTTTCAGGTGTATCTAGGAGACACTCCTTTATTACAGGGATGAGCATTTCTCATAGCTGTGGAGGAACCAAAAGATGTAGGAAGTCCTGCTAGTTCTTGGGGCACAGTCACCTTGGGATAGGAAAACCATGGCCCTGACAAGATGAAGAGCAACCAGGAGCTGTGAGAAGGTGGGTGCTGCTGCATGGGCTGGTCTGGGAAGAAGGAAAGCAGAGTTTGCACTTGTTTTTGTCATCTCCATAATGAGGCCATATAAAATTCAACACAGGCAAGGGGCTAACCCTTACAGCCTGCCACCGCCCACACAGCTTATCAGATTTTCTGCTTCCTATAAGGTGCTTTTGGCCCAGGAGCTGTGTTTCAAGCACTCTGGCTGAGAAGCAGCAGATAAGATTTCCTGTGGGGCCTGGAGCACTGCTAACCCGCCAGGCAGGAGACAGCTTGAGCAATGGCAAGAGCATCAGCTGATCCTTAACACCAAGGCTGGATGGGGGTGTGTGAAAGAAAAGCTGAGAATTACTCAGCTGGTACCAGCCTTGTAATTATTTCCTGTCCCAGGAGTTCACTCCCAAAGATGGTAGAGCCAGCTGGTACCCAGGGGGCTGAGCTGGGGCCAGAGGGGTTTGGTGCACTTGGTAAAGGAGATGGATTTAGAGATGTCAACAGAATTTCCAGATGTTCAGTGCTCCTTTGGAGCTGGGCTTTCTCTGTGATGAAAATACTTCATGTGGCACTGTCCAATGCCATGTATGACCTCTCTCTTTAGCTATAGCAGGAGGAGCAGGTGAGCTCCCTGCCCACACCATGGTGAACTCACAGGCTTTGATAGGCCACCACAGACACCAACCTCATCTGCCAGATGCCCTGTGCTTCTTCCCCAGTCACCACACAAGGCTCACCTAGCCACCAACCCCATCACCTCCCACCCTCTGCCAGAAACCGTGACCTGGCACACACAGTGTCACTCCATCCCCAAGGATCCCAACACAGAGATGTCAGGAGCAGCCTTCCCAGCACAGCCATGGCTTCCTTCTGCCAGCTCTGATGGTGATCTTGGGCCCACATCCCATCGTGGGTGGTGTCTGCTCATTGGGACTGTGCTCTCAACACAGCAAATGCCCTTCCCCACATCCCAAAAACAGGTAAATCATCCTTTGCTTTTCTGACCAACCAATGCTCTTCCCCACATCTGCTCATTGGGACTGTGCTCTCCCAATGCCCTTCCCCACATCTCAAGAACAGATAAATCATCCTTTGCTTTTCTGACCAACCCATTTCCAGCACCATCCTGTCCTGGACGGCCTGCAGGACACGTGTTCCTCCTGCAAATGCTGCTGCTGCACGGGGCTGAATGGGCCATGGCAGGTCCAACATGCTGAACCGAGGCCAGTCAGGAGAGGTGGCCCTGGTGTCCCCGGGCCATCCAGCAGTGAGTAATCCCCGGGAGAGGTGCCTGAGTGCCGGGAGCCTGCCCGCCTGCCCCGGCTCCGCCTGCTCCCCAGTCACTGCACTGGCACGTCCTGCTGCTCCTCACATTCCTCCCGACCAAACAGCTCAGCAGCAGAACAGCCCTGGTGAGGCAGGGCTTCAGCACAGCCTGCCTGGGAATTGTGGCTACTGAGAAACATCCAGATTTAAACGTTTTGAAGGAGAGCTTTACTCCTTTTAAAACCTCAGCCTTGAGGCAGAAGCAGCCGTCTGAAAAAGCTGGACAAAACCCTCTTTATTCAGAGTGAGTAAAGCCCCTGTAAAGCAGCCTCTCCTTGGGGAGTGTTGTTCATGGCAGGGCAGGCCTGGAGCCCGAGCCCAGGGAGGGGGCACAGGGTGCAGAGGGTGCCCCGTGGCTGCACATCAGGGCCAACCCACAGCCTGTGCTGGCAGCAGCCACTGTCCCCTGTCGCAGACATCTTTTCATGAAAAATCCTTTCCTTAGGATTTTTTCCTCCTGAGAAGCTGGGAGGCCTCAGGAACAAAATGTACCCAATGGTTATCTGCTGCTGTGGAATGCAACAGGTGCATCTGGGATTGGTCTCATGTTGGTTTGTTTGTAATTAATGGCCAATCACAGTCAGCTGGCTCGGACTCTCTGTCCAAGACTGAAACTTTGTTATCATTTTTTCGGATTCTATTCTTAGCTTAGCCAGCCTTCTGATGAAACCTTTTCTTCTATTCTTACAGTAAGAAAAGGCTGAGCTGCCTTAACGAGGCCATTCATTAACCAGCCAGGACCAAGGTTGGGCTTGGCTTGCCTCAGTTCTGCACAAGCCTCCTTGTTAGCCCTGTCAGGGTCTGAGTTGGTGCCCACAGTATCACCCCAAGCTGCAGGAGGCAGGGGGCACCAGCCTGGGCTGTGCAGCATGGAGTTCCTGCAGCATGGAGCTCCTCACCCAGCTGAGATGCCTCTTGCTTCCCAGCTGCTGTGCAGAAAGGGCTCTGCTGGCAGGAGGAACACAGCTGACACTCCCAGCAGGGTTTGGGCTCCTTGCCCCCATCCTTGGCCTCCAAAGAAGCAACTCAGCTCAACTCACCTGGCTGTCCCCTCCAGCCCTGAGCAGGGAAAAGGAAGAGCTGTCCTGGCACATGGCAGCCTCGCTGGCAGGAGCAGCTCTGCCCTGCCCAGAACCCAGAGAAAATGGACTGGGGCAGAGATGAAGCAGGCTGAAAATTGCAGGAATTAGAGGAACAATCACAGAGCTCCTCAGCCTTAACACCAAACTGGAATTAATTACTCTCTTATGTGAATTCTCTTGGCTCGGCTTCTTTTTCTCTGGGCTTCTCACTTGTTTCCTCCAAAGTGCTTAAACAGAAATATTACCAGCTTTCATGGAAAAATCTTATTTGAAATTATTTTATCAGCCAGAAAGAAGGCGAATGAAAAGTTCTCTCCAAATTTTTGCTTTCATTAAAATAAACTTTTTTTTCCCCAATCAAAGTCAGTTTTACAAGGCTATTTCAACTGGATGTAATCAATAGGATTGGAGGCTTATTGTTATGATTATTAACGACAATATTATTATTATTATTATTATTATTATTATTATTATTATTATTATTATTATTATTATTATTATTATTATTATTTTATTGGTAGAAGCTGTTTCTTAAAAGCCCAATCGAAGATGTCCCTGTTGTATTATTGTTATTGTTATTATATTGGTAGAAGCTGTTTCTTAAAAGCCCAATCGAAGATGTCCCACAGTCCCTCCTCTGGTGCTGCCTTGTCCTGAGTGTGGGATAGCCCTGGCCAGCCCAGAGGTGTCTGCCCTCCATCCCGAGGGTTCCATCCCACCCAGAGGTGCCTGCCTGCCCTCCATCCCGAGGGCTCCATCCAGCCCAGAGGTGCCTGCCCTCCATCCCGAGGGCTCCATCCAGCCCAGAGGTGCCTGCCCTCCATCCCGAGGGTTCCATCCCACCCAGAGGTGCCTGCCCTCCATCCCGAGGGTTCCATCCTGCCCAGAGGTGCCTGCTCTCCATCCCGAGGGTTCCATCCCGCCCAGAGGTGCCTGCTCTCCATCCCGAGGGTTCCATGCCACCCAGAGGTGCCTGCCCTCCATCCCGAGGGTTCCATCCCGCCCAGAGGTGCCTGCCCTCCATTCTGAGGGTTCCATCCCGCCCAGAGGTGCCTGCCCTCCATCCCGAGGGTTCCATGCCTGCCCAGAGGTGCCTGCCCTCCATCCCGAGGGTCCCATCCTGCCCTCCATCCCGAGGCTTCTATCCCACCCAGAGGTGCCTGCCCTCCATCCCAAGGGTTCCATGCCCCCCAGAGGTGCCTGCCCTCCATCCCGAGGGTTCCATCCCACCCAGAGGTGCCTGCCCTCCATCCCCAGGGTTCCATGCCTGCCCAGAGGTGCCTGCCCTCCATCCCGAGGGTCCCATCCTGCCCTCCATCCCCTGTGCTGCTGCGTGGCACAGCCGGCCTGCAGAGCACCTCAGCAAGGATGGATCCCTGGCCACAGCTCCGTGCTGGATGCTCAGAGGGAGCACAGGGGGCAAGGAAGGGACACTCCGCTTGCAGCCCGGTCAAATTCCCTCGTCCCGTGGCCACCGGCTGCCCCCGAGCCCTCGCTGGCGGGGCCGGGGGCTGCTGCCCATTTCTCTGCTGGTGATTAGATTGTTCACGGCTCTGGGGTTTGTTTGAATAAGCGCCTTTGTTCGGCGGCGCTTTCCCACGTCCCCCGCCCGCTCGGCAGTCGCGTGTCCCGAGCTCAGAGGAGCCCCGGCCGCCGCTCCCCGAGGAAAGCCCTGCTCGGAGCAGGACATCTGCGCCCGAGGGAACCTGCCAACATCTGCCACACTTTCCCCCTTTTCAACAGCCTTTCTTTCCCTCTTAAATACTGCAGGAACAGATGTTAAAAGTTGTTTTCTTTCTCCGGAGTGTGAAGTGTAGACAAATAGCAAAAAAAAAAAAAAAGGGAAAACTCTAAGCAGCGCTCACCCCTCTCTCTTCTTTTTTTTTTTTTTTTTTTTTTGGAAAGCCCAGGAAAAAAGGGAGGCTTTGTTTACAAAGGAGAATCCCCTTTTCAGTGAAACCTGGCAGTGGCAACGCAAAAGGAAAGCGGGAATTCGCAGAAAGCTCCTGTAATGCTCATTAGCATGGGGCTGTTGGGTCCCTGCAATCCCCGGCACAGATGTCAGCCTTGCCCAAAGCCAGGGCAGCTCTCCCGCCCGCACCCCCGCCTCCGAAATAAAGGCTTTTGCCGTGACTGAGAGGTGTAAAATAACTGTTTACAGCCAAAGCTGCTCTTCTTTTGCACTGCGGCGCTGTCTTACAAATGAACCTTGAAATGAGCTCGCCCGCAGCAGATGCCCGTGGGCAAGCCAAGGGGCTGCGGTGCCCGGCTGGGCTGGGCACGGGCTGGCACCCGGGGCCTGTCCTGCCAGTCCGGTGTCCCCTGGCCACCAACTCCCCTGGTGCTCCCGGGAACAGCCCCGGGGCTGGGGCAGCTCGCAGCACAAAGGCGCAGGAGGCAGGGCGAGGCAGCAGCCACGAGCAGGGCCAAGGGAGGGAGAGAGGCTGAGAAGGAGGTGCTGCCATCACAGACACTGAGAGAGCTGTCCTGGTGGCACTGTCCTGGCCAGCCTCCGGGCCACCAACACGGGGCACACGCTGCGCCCTGCAGCAGTGCCAGTAGGTTTGGGATGTGCTTTTCAGAGCTTTGGGTAATTCTGGATTTGCTGACACCCCTGCTGTGCTCAGCTGGACCAGGAGCTGAGGTGATCTCAGGTTCTCCCTGCTGCCCTGGGTGCTTGGGGAAGGTGCTGCTCTCTGCACAAGGTGGAGGGAGATGGGCAGGCACTGCCAGCCTGGGCACAAAACACAGAGTGTGCTCTGTGCCCCCTGCCCCAGCCCAGCCCTGCCTCCTCCTGGCCGAGCTGCTGGAATCATGTGGCCTCAGCTACACCTTTTATAAATAGCAGCAACAATCCATTTCCTTGGAATGGAAAAAGCTTGGAAAACCAAAGGAGTCTTCACAAGTGAGGAGCCTGGGCTGGCTGATGGGGATCTCCTTTTGCTGTCTCTGAAGACAACACCCCAGAGATAAGAATCCCACCCCTTTACCTGGCACAACGGATAAGTTGTGAACCTTCCCCTCCCAACCCTCCTCTCCCAGCACAGCCACCACCCCAGCTCGTCCCAGGCCATTGCCAAAGTAGGGCACTTATAAAACCAAGGAACTGCACCCCAGCTCTGCATGTGACTGCCAAACAGCCTCTGCCTGCCAGGTCCCATGGCTGGGGACATGTTTTGGTGATGAGCCCAGGCAGCGGGGCGTGCAGAGGTGCTGCAGGTATGTTTGCATTGACACACAGGCAAACACACTCACACCCACATGGTGCTTGAGCAAGGAGCAGCGCGATGTCCTCGCTGCTGTCACTGGGGAATGTCCCCACCCAGGGCTGGAGGGGCACAGGGCTCTGCAGCCACGCACCATCTGCCTTACAGACATGTTTCTGTAAAACACTTGTGGAGTGTTCTGTTCCTGTGGCTGTACTAAAGACCTGGGGTACTTCCAGCCAAAGTAAACCTATGTGTAGCCTGCCTTGTAGAATGCTGCTCTTATTTTTTATTTATTTGAATAAACTATTTCTTTTTCCCAGGAGCTGGGAAATCCCCCCAGTGCCTTGGGAGGGCCTGCAGTGCTTCTGAACCGCTGCAGCTGCTTCCTCTCCACTTCAATAAGGTGACACATTCAACACCAATCCAAAGGGCTTCACCTGAGGGACTCAGCAGGACGCTGCCAAATCGTGCTCATCAGCAAAGCAGCTTCAGAAAGCAAATGCAAGGTCATGAAAACGCCTTCATACTCTCCCCCAAGCCAGGCAGAAGTGAGGAAGTATAAAAGTGCATTCTCACCCCACACCAAGCCTCCTGAAAAGAGCCCTCATCCCCTGCCCCAGCATTCCAGAGCAGCAAACAGAAAAACCCCCTTCCTCACAAAGCCACCCAAGCCTCACAGCATGGGGGGAAAGCCCAGAGAAGTAAAGCTTCCACAGGACTAACTCAGCTCTAGGTTTGATAGTATCTTCAATACCCTGTAAATTTAATATTAAATTCTGCAGAGCAGCCAAAAGAGTTACAGATTACCTACATCCACCCAGCTCCAACAGATAATTCAGGTTCCCAGGAGGTAAATAAAGTTCCCATGTTTTCCCTAGAGGATTTCTGTGATGGAAACAACCTTCCTTGGGGTATCTGCTGTCAACAGTTTTTAATCGATCACCATTTCCTTGTAACAATAATCCCTGAGAGCAGGAACTCCTAGCTGAAGTACTCTATTCTTAAATTAAGAGGCTGTTACAATGCTGTGAAACGACTGGGGTCAGGCTAGCAGGTAAAAACAGACACGGCTTCAAGGAGATAGAAGAGAAAAAGATGAGTGGAAGGCATTTTCCCAGGTGTAATTCAACCGCTTCCCGGCTATTGTGTCCCTCCCTGGGAATCTGTGCGAATTGAACGAGGAGCCGTGCAAGCTGCTCCGAGCGCGCCCATTTTCCTCCCCTTCTTCCCGAACAAAGGATCCCTCCAAAGCCCAGCGTCGGAGGCTGGACATCTGTCGCCGTTTGGGGGGGCCGGCGTGGTCATTGAAAAGAAGCAGTGACCTGTCAGCCTTGATTGATGGCCACAAACCTCCGGGCTCGACCCCTCGTGTGGGAAAAGAAGTCCCGCCAAGGAAAGTTGCCTTTCAGATGCTAATTTGGGGTTATAAATACAGCCGAGGAGCAGCGGAGCAGCAAAGAGCCCATCTGGAAGGGGAGCGAGCCACTGCCCGAGCGCCTCCTTCCCATCCCATCCCATCCCATCCCATCCCATCCCATCCCATCCCGTCCCGTCCCGTCCCGTCCCATCCCATCCCATCCCATCCCGCCGAGCCTGCCTGCCCCAGGATGACGGCCACGGCCACCACGGGCACGCACAAGGTGGCCAGCACCAAGGAGGAGAGGAAGGTAAGTGTCTCCTGAGCTGGGCATGTGAATGAGGGTGCCAGCCACTGCTCCCAGGGCACAGGAAGCGCTCTAGATTTGGATCCATGCTTTAGCTTTTACTGATAACTGCTTTTACTGTCACAAATGCTTTTTCTCCTCTTAGAAAGATGTTTTCTCTGATTTTAACTCATGTGGGTGTTTTTCTGCTTCCTTTCTATGCCTCCTCTCTGTTTTGATCGGGTGAAGAGAGTTTCTGTGTTTGAAACGATTGGAAGTGGGAGAAGGGAGAGGTGATGCCACCTCAGGGATGAGCACATGCTCCATCCACACCTTGTCCCTGCTGAGCAGTGTCACCCTGCTCTGGCTTCACACAGGGAAGGATCTCTGGCCTTGCTGGACTGCAGCAGGGAGAGGAAATGAAAATATCAACTGCAATTTTTCCTGCTCCTTTTCTTTGCCAGTTAAGGAAACCCCTCATTGAGCGGAAGCGAAGGGAAAGGATTAATAACTGCTTAGACCAGCTGAAGGAGACTGTTGTGGGTGCATTTCACCTGGATGTAAGTCCTCATTTTATGCTGCTTTTTGTCCTTCTGCTGGTGGGAAATTGGGTTGGGGGTGGGAGGAAGGGAAATGCCTCATCTTTAGAGAAACTGGGCACGGTGCAAACCCTTCTTTGCCTCTAACTGCTGCATTCTTTCCCTATCAGCAGTCTAAACTGGAAAAAGCAGACATCCTGGAAATGACAGTGAAGCACCTCCAGAACATCCAGAGCAGCAAGATGCTGGGTGAGTGCCCGGTCCCTTGCCCTGTGCCAGCGGGTCTGGTGCCCTGGCAGCCTGGCAAAGCCCCTTTCAGACCGCCCAGGCCCAGCCTGCCGGGGTTTGGCTTTCTCCACTAGATGGGGAGATGGAGCCGGGCACTGCTGAATCCACGGAAGGCGTTTTTCCCTTCCTGAGCCGATTTCTGCTTTTTGGCGCAGTTTTGCCTCGGCGCGGGGCAGCGGGGCACAGGGCTCACCCCCTGCTCACCTTACCCCCGCAAACAAAGCATCTCTAAACCCAGAGGCGCTGTAGACGCCACCCGGTGACCGTGCCCCGCTCACCCTTTGTGTCTGTCCCGCACAGCCGACTCCAAGGTGGGGCTGGAGGCGCAGCAGAGGTACAGCACCGGCTACATCCAGTGCATGCACGAGGTGCACAACCTGCTGCTCACCTGCGAGTGGATGGACAAGAGCCTGGGGGCGCGGCTCCTGAACCACCTGCTCAAATCCCTGCCCCGCTCGGGCGAGGATCCCTGCAAGGCAGCGCTCCGCTCCGGCAGCCCGGCTCTGCAGCCGCTCCCGACGCACAAAAGCGCCCCGAGCCCCAAGGGCAGCGCCCGCGGCACAAACCCGGCCCAGGAGCGCCTCTACCCTGCGGAGAACAAGCAAGCTGCCAAAAATCCCCTCCAGCCGCCCTCGCTGCCGCTTTGCAACCAGGCGGATGCTGCTGCACCTCCCAGACAGGTTCTGCAGCCAAATTTTTCCCATAACAACCCCAGAATGGGGTCATTAGATATGTGGAGACCGTGGTAAAGTGTGCTTTCCATTTTTGTCCTAACCTTAGACACTCTTACGTATGTATCTTATAGATATGTTTCTTTAAAACACTTGTGGAGCAAATCTGTTCCTGTAGGTGTACTAAAGACCTGGGTACTTCAAACCGAAGTAAACCTATGTGTAGCCTGCATTGTAGAAGGCTGCTATTATTTCTTATTTATTTAATACATCTAAATTATTGTCTAGAATCCTCTCGTGCTCTTTAGTGTATAATAATGATATAGTTTTCTTGTCTTGCATTCTAAAATAATTAACTTTCTATTAATAAAAAATACAAGGCAATAAGCAACAAACCTCTCTGGAATCAAATTTACCTTCAGATCTCACATAAGCCATTGAGATTCCTTTGTTGGATAAAAGGGTAAGCAATAACTGGTCTCTTCTGCTTTGTATTTTTAATATCAACCCTGTGCAGTGTAGGAGATTCCAGTGTTGAGTCCTGTAAAAATGCTGCAATTATTAGGAGGAAAAAAAAAAGAAAAAGGGAGAGACTTGGTCTGGACCTTTTAGGCTGTTTAGAAATGCTCTGTGGGTTGCTCACTCAGGCTTTGCTGTTCCCAGCCTGACACTGCTCTAGAGCTTGTGAGTACATGTGTATATATATATATGTTATATATATATATATGTTCCATAGAGGTATATTTAGGGATTTCTTTTTGTTTCCATAACTAAAAGTTCTAAATAAACCTTTTGAAGATAACGACTGACATTTCTCCCAGCCTTGCCCCGTGTGCTCTGAATAAAGAGTGTTTGAGTATCTGCTTTGATTTGCTTCTTTCACAAAGAGTTTTTCCTGGATGCAGTTGGAAGGGCTGGTTTGGGGGCTGCCCCTGACCCTTTGTAGGAAAGCAGCGTTCACCACACACACAGACAGCCCTGCCTGCATCACAGGGACACTTTAGAAGTTATGAAGGAAATAGGGAGTTGGGTTTATCAGGCTGGATCGATGCTTTAGCTTTTACTGATAACAGCCTTTACTGTCACAAAGATCATCTAGAAAGCAGAAGGTGAAATTCCCTGCAAACTGGACAGAGGAGATTGGGACAAATCTACTCACTTGGTGGCAAAATTTGGTGCCCATTTTTCATCTCAAAGGCAGTTAGAAGCTGCTCACAGCAGGAATAAAAGAGCAGGGAGCTCTTAAACAAACACGGAGCATACTAATGAACGGCCCGCAGTCCGAGGGGCTCATTATGCAGAGAGATCTATTGGATGAGGTGCTGAAGGAGTGAAAACCGGCGCCTCCGGGTTTAGCATCTTTTCCTGGGAAGCTTTCCCTTTTATCCAGCCCTCCCGAAGAGCCATTAGGAGCAGTGGCATGAGGGTGGCAGGAGAAACAATTGGCCTACACCTGGCTGGAAGAAGGCAAGGCAGGTCAGACGTCAGGCAAAGACACAGAATTGCACAGATCCAGAACTGCACAAACATCAACCTCACTCTCCACCCTCTGCCTGAAAATGAAGATTCCCCGTTTCCTGATGAGGCCCTTTGGAGTGATCACTAATGTGAAAAGTACACAACATCATCATCATCATCCTCATGCTGATCCCATTGCAAAGGTCCAGAGGAGAGTGGGAGGTGGGGCCAGCCCAAGCAAACCACGGCAGCAAAGCACACAGAATACCCATGGGTAGAGAAACCAACCAGGCAAAGAAAACTGCAGAATCCTGGCACAGAAAAGACATTCAAGATCTTCCCAGCTTACTGTCACAAATAGAGCTGAGGTCAGATAAAAGCCCATGCCATGAGAGCCTGTCGCAGACATCTTTTCATGAAAAATCCTTTCCTTAGGATTTTTCCTCCTGAGAAGCTGAGAGGCCTCAGGAACAAAATGTAACCAATGGTTATCTGCTGCTGTGGAATGGAACAGGTAGATCTTTGATTAGCCCATCTTGGATATTTCTAATTAATGGCCAATCACAGTCAGCTGGCTCAGACAGAGTCTGAGACTGCTGCCTTTATTATCATTCTTTCATTTCTATTCTTATCTTAGCTAGCCTTCTGATGAAACCTTTTATTCTATTCTTTTAGTATAGTTTTAATGTAATATATACCATAAAATAATAAATCAAGCCTTCTGAAACATGGAGTCAACATTCTCATCTCTTCCCTCATCCAAGAACCCCTGTGAACAGGGTCACACGAGCCCCCACAGCTGCACCCACCAGGGGAACCTCCAGTGCACCCCACTGTGACCAGCAAGGAGAGCAGCTCCCTGCCCCAGATCAGCCTGAAGTGCTCTTGTACTTCTAGAAGGTGTCTCCAATGCATCTCATGGCACTCCTGGCCACCTTATTGCTATGCTGGGAGAGACTCTGATGAAAATATTTTACTGCAGTTTGACAGCATCATCCTAAAAACATTCCCTCCAAAAGCTGTAAATCCCCAGGGACTATAATTATTAGCTATGGTTACTGTGCTGAAAGGAGATCAGCAGGAAATATCTATTTCCCACTATCTCTGCTTGTTTATTTTGTGTCTTTGAAAATACTTTGTGGTTAGTGAGTTTTATTATTTCCTGTTTCTAATCAGTAAGGGCTTTTTTTCTGTTGTGGGTGTGGAGGGAAGGGTCACATCACAGCTGGTGAGAGAGTTTTAAAAATAGGAAAGTGAGACTGCAATCCTTGGCCAACAATCTCCAGCAACACTTTTAGTACAAGGCACTCATTTTTCATTGCCTTCATTTCAAACCAAGGGTGACTTTTTATATGACCTCCTTGTCCTCTATCCAACCAGTACTGCAGGAATCCATTGCAAGTCACCAGTGTTCAGTAACAAAAAAAAAAAAAAAGGATGTTTCTTCAGAAAGAAAGCAGAGGATTACTCACAGCACTCCAAACACACGAATTTCAGCTTCTAATTACATTGGACAAAGGAACTCCATATTTACTTCAAACCCATCTGGTTTCAGCAAAGCCAGGACTGTACAAGAGCAATAATACTTTGCTCTTCATTTTAAGCACCTCTCCAGTGACAACCCAAAGGTGCATTGCCAGCTGCTCCCACCTTGTCCCCAGGAGAAGGAAGGGAGCAGCTCCTGCTGCCAGCTGGGCGGTGCAGAATGGAGAGCACCAAAGGGCTGGGGGCACAAACCCTGAGAGGAAGCCCTGAGGGAGCTGGGGGTGCTCAGCCTGCAGAAAAGGAGACTCAGGGCTGCCCCCATCACTCTCACAGCTCCTGAAAGGTGCCTGTGCTCAGCTGGGGCTGGGCTCTTTCTCCAGCAGCACTGACACAACCAGAGCACACAGCCTCGAGCTGTGCCAAGGGAAATACAGGCTGGAGAGCAGGGAAAAGTTTTTCACTGAAAGAGTGATAAAGCTCTGGAATGGCTGCCCAGGGAGGTGGTGGAGTCCCCATGCCTGGGGGTGTTTAACAAAGCCTGGATGTGGCACTGGGTGCCAGGGTTTGGTTGAGCTGTTGGGGCTGGGTTGGACTCTGTGATCTTGAAGGTCTCTTCCAACCCGGTGATTCTGTGAATTGTGTGAATTCTGTCCTTGGCAGCTGCTGGTGGAAGCTGCCCCTCACTCACACAGGCTCTGCACACAGCAGCAGAGCCCAGGCAGATGCTGCTGTCACAGCTGCAGCAGGCAGCAGGGGTGGTGACCCTGCACTGCCAGGGCACAGCCCAGGGATGAATCCCCAGCACCCTGCACCCCATGTGCAGCTGGGACTGCATTCCCAAGGCACAGGCAGGGTTTAGAGGCACAGACACCCCATGTGCAGGCTGGAAACAGCCAGCAGCAGCTCCCAGACCAGATTCCTGGGCTCAGGCATGGCCAGCCAGACCTGTTTGGATGCAGCACATCTCCCCAGCACAGGCAGGGCTGGGACAGCAGCAGAGCTGGGCTTTGTCCCCTGCCTAAGTGCTGTTCCAGGCATGTGCTTGTGAATGGAGAATGAAAAAGCAGAGATCAGTTGCTGTGTACACAGGGATGTGGGGAAGGCTGGACACAACCCTCAGGACCCTCACATGCCTTCAGTACAAAGCATTTACTGATTTTTATAGCAACATACGCCCAGGTGGACAGAAAACCCACATGCAAAACAATCCCCTTTATGGAAACTTCACTCCCAGACCTGCTCTCATGCAAACCAAGAGGAAAACTCTCACTTATTTCTCAGCAACAGGACCAAACCCTTTCCCACTAGGAAAGTGCAGAGCTTCATCAGTATGTAAGAGAAACTGGGGCCCTGCCATGCTGTCTTCTCTGGGACACACACAACCCCTGGGGCCTCTGAGCATCCCTGCCTTCTCCCTCACTCCTCCTCCAGCCTGAGGTCCCACAACCACCCTCACTGACAAGGCCAAACTGCTTTAGAGATGTAGGAGTGGTGCTGAGCCCCTGCACATCACTGCCTGAGCAGGCTGAGCACAGGGCAGGAAAAGGGAATGTGAGCTGTATCCTCACTTATCTCTTTGCTGAGTGCTCACTTGGGCAAAAAGGAGACTGTGCTGCCAGTGTGGCCTCTCCAGAGGGCCTGGAGGGGCTCCTGATCCTCTGCACCCCCAACAAAACTTGGCCTCACAACACCCTGTGCAAAATAAATTCAAATGTTTTCAAAGTGCTCTGAAGCATGCTGCCATGGCTGGGAGTGCTTGCAGGTCACTGGCAGAAGTGATTCCTTGGGAGGAAAGTGAAAACAAACAGCAAAGACTTCACCTTCCCCTTATTTATGCCATTATCCCACAGCTTCCAGCCTGTGCACTCCTGTCTCACAGGGACATGCTCACATTTCATCTCATGAGGAGCAATGCTGTGTGGAGGACCTAACCCAAAGTCTGTCACATTTTTCAGAGCTTTCCCATACTCATGAATAATGCAGCAGAAGCTGAAGCCAGCCCTGGATCTGTTCTGCACTGCTGAGATATTTAACCTCTAAGTCAAAGTCCTGATGAGAACGTGGCTGGAGGCATCACCACAGCCCTACCAAAGCCTGGGAACACTTTGCTCTGAGGTTCTCCTATGGCTCCTGCATTAGGCAGCATAAATTGCATCAATCCTACCACATATTTGGAATTGAAGAGTGCATTAGAACATTTCCATCAAGTTTTCCACAGCTAACGCCACCCAGCAAATGGACTTCAGTCAATCCCATATCTGCTGCCACAAAGAGATTGGGTCCTCAGGAAGCAGCTCAAAGGGCTCTTCTTCAGGGCTGAAGGGCTGTCCATTCTGCTCTGCAGGATGCCATTGAGGAGAAACAGGAATGATGCCTCCCCTCCAGG
This sequence comes from Molothrus ater, assembly GCF_012460135.2. Classification (NCBI taxonomy): domain Eukaryota; kingdom Metazoa; phylum Chordata; class Aves; order Passeriformes; family Icteridae; genus Molothrus; species Molothrus ater. The sequence continues at coordinate 2,616,539 of NC_050487.2, forward strand.
GTCCCTTCCCAAGGAGGCAAGGGAAAATGGCAGCACAGAAGCTTTGGTGGCTCTTGGGAAGCTGCTCAGCAGGGAATGATTGTTGGGGTAAGAGAAACCACTGCCAGGTTGGCCCTTCCTTTACCAGGAGTTCTTCCAAACCCCCTCCTCTCTGCCTCTCCCCCTGCCCAGCCTCCTCCTCCTCCGTCACAGCAGCAGGAGTCTGCTGAAGGACAATTTCTCACTCCAGCTGGGATAACCTGAAAGTGGCTGGCTGGCAGCCCCAGAAGCACCTGCCCATGTCTGCACCATCTTCACTGCTCAGGCTGTTTCTCTTCCATGCATTGAGAAGAGCAAATGTGAGGCGGGATGGGGAAGTGAGGCAGGGGAGGCATGGCTGAGCTCCTTGGGACAGAGCAGCCCCAAGACAGGAGCAGAGTATCCCTGTGTAGGAGCTGGGACTTTCCTGGGCCCCTCTGCACTGTGGGAAGAAACCACTCAGGAGCAGCCACACAACCTCAAACCTCTCTGTGCCCTGCCCTGCCCTCCTTAGCCTACGTGGGTGTGAAAGTACAAAGCAAAGCACTTTAAAATGTGGACTCTGCCCACTGGAGAGGCTGTGAGAACAAGCAATCCACCTGGGACAGCAATCACACCACCTCATGTACTCCTCAGAAGGGCTGAGATGTTCTTTTGATAGGTGTGATGGAAGAACAGCCTGGTCACTGAACACAAGGAAAGCAGCACCTGCACAGACAGGTTCTCCAAACCACACACACTGCTGTCACAACACTCTGGGCAAAAGGAGACCAGTGGCTCCTGGCATCTGCCATGGCTTGGCACTGCCCTCACAAACACACCTGTTAGAAACCCCTGCAGGAGCCAGGGCTTTGTCCTGCCTTGACCATCAGGACCCACAGAAGGAGCAGAGAGCCCTTTCCACCACAGAGCCTCAGGGGAGAGCCCTGAGCTCAGCTGCCCCCACCACAGCCTTGGGCTTGGGCAGCAGCCCCCTGGTTCTCCAGGGCAGGCACAGTTTCAGCAGCAGAGTGGGGCAGCTGCTCTTGTTTTAGTCCTGCCTCTCACCTCCACCTGCTCTGCACCTGAATTTTTCCAGCCTCCTGCTTGGGGTGATGACTGTATTCATCTCAGAGATCTTGAGGTGAAAAGCACCAGCAAGATGCCAGGGATTGCTCAGATTAAAGAGATAAGGCAGGACTTGAAAAGCACCTCTCCAACCAGCTGCCACATGAATCACTTCTCCACTGTCTCCCCAGCTCCAGCACTGGCCTCTTTTCCCTGCCCCTCAGTGCAAACATTCCCTTGCTCCCACTGGAGCCTTTCCCCCGGGCAGGCAGTGCCTGGCCCAGCCTTCCACTGCTCCCAGCCTTCTCCAAGGCCCATTCCCCAGCAGGCATGGCACACCCAGCTGCTCTCCTGCCATCCTGCCCCAGTGTAGGCAGTGGTGCTGTGAGCCCAGCCCTCCCAGCTGCCCCAAAGTGCCCAGCTCACTGTGCACAGCCCCAGGCCTGAGCTCACCCCCCTCGAGGCCTGTGCCCCCAGAGCAGGCACTGCTCATCCTCCAACAGCAAGCACAAAGGAATCGTGGTCTCCTGGTTTGATACTGGTGCAATGCCAGTGCCCCCATATATAAAATATATCCTCCCCAGTGGCTGCTGTGAGATGTGACCAGAAACAGAGCAAAGCAGGCTCCAGCCTAGGAATAAAGGAAAGAACTTTATTCACTTACAGTATGAAAAATGGGACACACAGAACTCATGGAAGCAGCAAACTGTGCTTGGGAAGGTCGGTGTGTGGCTGGGAGATGCTTTGATTTGAGCAGTGACCCTCTGCTGCCTTCATGAGAGGCTTTTTCCCATCCTGGCCCTTATCAAGCAGCTGGGAGGGGATGTCCCTATCAGAGCAGCAGGCTCTGCCCCTTCCTGCTGGAGGTGATTCCTGCAGGAAGAGTGTGCTTGGGATGATGCCCAGCTTGATAAAGAGGAGCAGGAGACTTTGGCACTGAGCCTGGAAAGAGCAGCTTTGTGTTCCAGCTGTTCCCTGACAGCTGCAGCAAACTGGCCCCGCTCTGAGCCTCACCTGGAGCTTCTGCTGCCCTGCCCAGTGGCAACTGGGGGACAGAACCTGGAGATGGTGAGACTGGGAGTGCCCTGGGGCTGTTCCCTGCCCCAGTGCTCAGCCCAGTGCAGTCTTGGGATTCACTGTTTATTGCAGCCCCGAGACACGGGAAAAGTCTCTGTTTCGGCCTGCACGTTCAAAGAATGAGTCGGAGTTCTTCAGTTCTCCGTCTCAGAGTTGTTTATTGTATCTTACCTATGAAAATTTTTCTCCTGTCCAGCTGAAGTCCTCTCAGCAGGACAGACAGAGGCACTATGACCCCAGGGCGGTGTTATCTCTTTATACTACAAACTACAGATAACATGTTTGCAATTACTTTCCTATACCTATCACCTGTGTTAAACAGTGAGCTTCTGTTGTCTTATATATACTAAGAGTTCTATTATCATTATAGTTTGTTGTCCTATATAGCAAGAGTTCTTTTATCATTGTAGTGCAAGGATTCCATAGCACAGAGTTTCATACCTCCTCAAAGTTCCTCATAGGCAGCTCCTCTAAGCACTGCCTGTTCCTGGTCCTTGCAGCAGCCACCTGACTTCTCTAACTCCAGTTCCACTCAGTCCACTCTTTTATAACACTTGTTCTTATTGGTTACAGGTGTTGCTTGTTATCATCCAGCCTGCTCATAATCTTTAGTAACAGGGTCCAGCTGCAACTCATTGGGGGATAAGATTACATTCTACATTACCCATCCTGTGTCCTCCTACAAGCTTCTACTCTAGACCAATCCAAAAGTGCCAACATCACAGCAGAAGATGGAGATAGAGAAGAAGAAAGGCTGGACATGCCCAAGTCCCTCCATCTTGTCCCCAAAACCCCCATTCTAAAAACCCCAAAATCTACCCCTTCACCCAGTGATAATTTTATTATTACACTACTTAAACTTCTGTGGCTTTCAGGTCTTCATACAAAGCTGGTAATTTGCTCCACGGGTCATAATCAAACCCCCAGGTGTTCTGGGCTGTGTGCCAGGGTCTCTGAGCCCCCTGGCAGGGGTTCCAGCAGCTCTGGACACCCAGAGGGATGCACTGAGTTCTGACAGTGCAGCACAGCCAGGGCACAGCAGCGGGCAAGGCAGCTGCTGCTCTGCCCCTACAGCAAAACACCTCCAGCTGCCAGCCCAGGGCCTCCACACCCTGATCCTCTCCAGCAGAGGGGCTTTTACAGCTGCAGAAGGCAGCAGGGGCCTTCCCAAGGTGTCCCAGGATGGCTGCAATCACTTTCCAGATCACCCCAGGGAATATCCAGCATCTGTTCTGATGGAGGTCTCAGCAAGAAGAAGGGGAGGAAGAAAACCATTATGGCCATTCTGTCAAACACCTGCTGTGTAAAACAGCAGCCAGTGCTCTCCTGATGGCCCATGCTGACCCCAGCACAAAGGGGGGACACTTGACCCTCACCCTGGCAGGGCAAAGCCTGCAAACACTTCAGCACAGGCCAGGCTGCAGGTGTGGGACACGAGCAAGATGACCTGTGCAGCTAAACTTCAACACCCACTTGAGGCCACAGCTCACCAAGGGCTCAAGGTCACAGAAGCTCAAGGGCAGTGCCTACAAGAGCAGAGAATTGTGTGGGATAGAGGAGATCACTTGGCTGAAGCTGTTGGTTCTGAGGCTCCTACACCCCCCACGTGTGCTGCTGGAGGATGGCACTTCCAGCTGGGCTGAATCTCCTGGAGCAAGCCCCTAAACATGCTTGTCCTTCCCAGCTGCCCAGAGGACCAGCTGCTGCTTTCATCCACCACACCCTCTTCCACAGCTGGAGAACATCTGCTGCAGGCTCAGGCAGAACTTCTGATCTGGTTTCCACCAGAATGAGCCCAGTTTGTCTGCAAAAAACTGCACTGCCAGCCCATGGAGTGTGCAGAGAGTGAGGACAATTAGGAAATTTGCTTCCAAACCACATGGCTGCTCCAAAATGAAACACCAGTAGAGTTAGAGGCTATGATCTCTCAGCTCCCACTGCTTCTGGAGGGAAATATGACTACCCCACATGAAGCCTTAAGTGTTTCCATAAGCTTTGGGTTTCACAGCTTCAATCCCAGCCCCCGGGGGGGATTTTACACACCTTTCACCTTTCATCCAGCTGTCTGTGTCTGTGTGCAGCTGCTGGCATGCACATCAGAGGGGCCTCTCCCAGCCTCAGACAGCTCTCCTGCCCTGAGCCCGGGCAGGCAGCACTCCCTGCACGGGGGGCAGGTCTGGGCAGGAGGGATCTGCCTGCCCTGGGCACACCCTCCATGCAGGGCCACTGGAAAACAGCCCTGAGATGGTTTTGGGTAGTGCCCACCTGCCAGCAGCTGCATGGGTGCCATGGCCACCTCCAGAGCTGTGCCCGTGGCCAGGGAGCACCCCCAGAGAGCAGGGACAGCCCCAGGTGCCATCAGCACAACACCAGGAGCCAGCCTGGGCCAGGGGCTGCCTGTCACAGACATCTTTTATGGAAAATCCTTTCCTTAGGGTTTTTCCTCCTGAGAGAGCTGAGAGGCCTCAGGAACAAAATGTACCCAATGGTTATCTGCTGCTGTGGAATGCAACAGGTGCATCTGGGATTGGGCTCACGGGGTTGTTTCTAATTAATGGCCAATCACAGTCAGCTGGCTTGGACACAGAGCCCAAGCCACAAGCCTTGTTATCATTCTTTCTTTGCTATTTCTGAGCTAGCCTTCTGATGAAACCTTTTCTTCTGTTCTTTTAGTATAGTTTTAATGTAATATATATCATGAAATAATAAATCAAGCCTTCTGAAACATGGAGTGAGATCCTCATCTCTTCCCTCATCCTTGGACCCCTGTGAACAGGGTCACAGCTGCCCCTCAGACAGAGCCACTGCTGCCAGCTGCAGGGGACAGCACTCCCCATTCACAGGGGAAATGCTGGTTTGAGTGGCTGCCATCAGTGGAAATGACCAGCCAGGACAGCAGCTGAGTGTTTTACAGCAGAGCAGCTCCACTCCAGCACCAGCATCTCTGCCATTCCCAGCCAAAGCTCCTTCCACAGCTGGGACAGACACCACAGCAAAATGGGCAATAACCCCCTCCTCAAAGGCAACGTGTCCTTGTCCCAGAGGTCTTTCATAGCTTCAAAAATGCTCTTTTCAGCCTTGTCACCTCTTCACAGGGAGGTAAGAGGCTGGGGAGTGGAGTCTGGCTGCCTGAGAGCCATGAAATATCCATGGCTGAACTGAGTCCCAGACACCTTCAGTGCTGTGCGGTGCCTGCTGGCTGTGCTTACCACTGCCACATGCTGCCACCTGGTAAAATTCCTTCAGATCTGGGTGAAAACCCCTCTCAGGGAATACATGAAGGGAATGCACACTCATTTTCAGGGACACTGCAGGAATTCAACAACAGTTTCTTTGACCCACCATATATATATATCCACCTGTGTGCGTGTGTATTATTTTATCATATTAATTACACATATCATCTTAATTACACATTAATTATTTTATCATTATTAATTATTAATTATTATATCATTTTAATTATTTTATAATATTAATTATTTTATCATTTACTAGGAACTAGTATTTAAATTCTATTTTATGCATCCCTTTTTTTATCTTGACTTTTTTTTTGTCAAATAATTAAACCATATATCCCTACATTATCCAAATCATTTGTCATCAATGCACTTTCAATTAACCTTCCTCTATATTTCCTAGTATAAAAAACAATAACCAACTGTCATCATCACTCCACAACCACCCCCAAACATAGAATTAACCCCAGAACTAACCCCCCCCCAAAAAAAAACCCAAACAAAAATACAAACCATGATGATAAATCATCAACCAATCACCCACCAAATTTTACGTTCTTGTAGCTAATAAAAAGCATGACACTGAAGGTGTCAAGATGGCTGCCACACACACCCAAGGACAAAAGACTTATTCCTCACCTTACTGTTATTTTTTGCTAGGTATATACATGCAAGTATCCATGCTCCAGTGGAGATGCCCTGGACACCTTAATTAGGTAGATAGGAGCAGGTATCAGGCTCCTATATACATAATATATATACATAAATATACATAAATATATATACATGTATATGGGTGTGCATGCATTTAAACTTACACAGAAAGAAATATCTGTAAGACTTCTTGGGAAACAGAAAGATAAGGAGGCAGCAAAACATGAGGAGCCTAAAACCAGTACACAAAATAATTGCTTCTCCAAGCACCTCCCCACATTTTTCCACAATAAAGTCAACACCACTGAGGGCAGAAGAACCGGCCCAAAGCAGCAGTGAAACTGCACCAGCAGAGCAGAGACAAACAACCACAGACAGGGAAGTAAAGTGTAGAAGGCAAGCAGCAAATTGGCTTGCACACACTGCCAACAGAGTCCTATTGTGGTGTCCTTTGGGAGTTGTGATTCCCAGGTGTTGTGAGGGAATCACAGCTCAGCTCCTGGTGTGCCCCTTGGACACAGAGCAGAGACAGGAAACTCCATCTCAGGCTTCCAAAGAGTCCCTGCACTCAGAAACAGCATGAAATGGTTTCCAAGATCATACAGCTTGTTTGCTGTGAGAAGGGGCCTCCTTTTTTCAAGGGATATTTCAGAGATGTGAGAGCAAGAGAACCACCATTTTCAGGAAAAAGAAGGATAGAAATGCTAATTATTTCCATGCTCCCCTCTTTCTCCAGCTCCGTCAAAACCATCAGCTCCTCTTTAGCATCCCCCTCTCCCAAGCTCCAAAAAGTTAATTTCAGAAGGTTATTCCTAGAGACAGCATGGTGTGTGTGCACTGAATGAAGGCTGCTCTGCATTCCTCCTGGAGAGATAAGGAGGTGAGGGGAGGAATTCTTTCCCCTGCGTGTCTGTGCATGACCCAGACCCAAAGAGCAGCACTGGGCCACTGGCAGCTCCCCAGCAGATGACTCTGAAGTGTTTGAATGCAAGTCAGGGTGGCAGAAATGGTCAGGCAAAAGGATTTCCTGCAAGCAGCCCGTTCAGACCTGCAGGGCACAGCCCCAGCTGAGGCTCCTGCCTGCCTGGGGACCTGGGCTTTTACACAGAGCTCAGGCTGTGAGTGCTGAAATACCTCACTTTGGGGTGCCCTGAGGAAAAACCCCCAGCCTCAAGGTGTGATGGGCTGTGGGAATGTGGGCACACACTTCCCTGGCACGCTCTGCTGCCAGTGCTGGGAAGCCCCTCCACATTCCTGGTACGAGCAGGGATCAGCCTGCATTGCTCACAGCACACTGGATCCTGGCTGAGGCAGCAACAGCCTCCCCCTTCATGTTCCTGAGCACTGACTGAGCAGGAGGTGCAGAGCATTGCTGCCAATCTATTGATGCACATCCAGCTCCTGCCACCTGCCCTTGCCCAGTCCTGCTGCTGCAGCTATCCTGGCAAAACTCCCCAGCACAGCAAAATCCACCAGTGCCATCAACACATCAGACAAGCAAAATCAGCTTTGTTTACCCAGTGCTTTTATACTGGGATAACTGGAAGGGATTTTGCAGTGAAGCAGAATAATTAAAATCAAACAAAGAAACAAATCTTTGTCATCCATGTCCTGTGCTGTGCAGCTGTTGGCAGTGTGAGGTGTCTCATTTGGGGTGCTCTGCAAAGTTGGCACAAATTACTGGTGAAAAACTCCCAGCTCTGGGGGGAAGTCTGTGTGGATTTCACTGTTCCTTGGCTGGGGTAAGCAATCAGAAATACTGTAGGCAGCTGGAAATGGAGGAGGAAGAGCAGAAGAGAGCTCTTAGCATGAGGCTTCACCCACCAGTACTCTGAGACTGATGTAAGCAGCCTCTGGCCTGGAGACCCTCTGAGCTGTGGGACACACCTGGGCAGGAGTGTTTGGTGTCAGCCAGGTCAGAGACTGGAATTTCCCCTGTTTGCTCCATTGCTCGAAATACCTGTTACAAAACCAGGGCATAAGGATCCCTGTAGATGAGAGTAGGAGCCCACCCAACACAGCATGCCATCTCTGATGGCCCAGGGAAAGAGTTAACAGGGTGAGAACAGGGCTGTCACTCCATAGCACAGCCTTATTTTGCTTTCTTTTTACGGTTTCCATTTGCAAATTGCCTAATTATAATGCCTGTACGTCGAAACCAGAATTAAGCAGGGCCAAAAAAATGGAGCTTGAGGAGAGCTGAATTTCAGAGAGCTGATGTTGAGGTTCTATTTTAAGTCCAGTCAGATTTAGGGCTGCCAATCAAAGGGTCACACTTGCCTTCAAAGGCTGCACAGGGCTGTGAGGGATTTCCTGATGCTAAGCACCGGGCTTAGCTGTGGCGGGCAAGCAGAGAGCGATCCCGCCGGGGTATCAAATACCCAGTGCTCAGTGCTCTTGTCTGGAGCATACAACAAAATATTTGCCTTAATCCCCTTTTCCAGGGGGTGGTGCAGCCTCCCAGTGTGGGAGATGCCCTCCAGAAGGTCCTGTCCCCGGTGTCCTTTGCTGGTCCCTGCACTCAGCAGCCCAGGGTGAGGACACCACAGGTGCTGGTTCCATCTGGGGAGTTTAGTTGTTAATTGCAGCCCCAAGGCAGGTGAAAAGTCTCTGTTTCTGCCCACACGTCCGAAGAATGAGCTGGAGTTCTTCAGTTTTCATTCTTAAAGTTGTTTATTAAATCTTATAAAATTTTTCTCCTGTCCAGCCAAGGTGCGCTCAGCAGGACAGACAGCGGCGCTCTGCCTGCCCCCGGGGCGGTGTTATCTCTTTATACTACAAACTACAGATAACATGTTTACAATTGCTTTCCTATACCTATCACCTGTGTTAGACAGTGAGCTTCTACTCTAGACCAATCCAAAAGTGCCAACACCACTGCAGAAGATGGAGATAAAGAAGAAGAAGAAGAAAGGCTGGACATGCCCAAGTCCCTCCATCTTGTCCCCAAAACCCCCATTCTAAAAACCCCAAAATCCACCCCTTCACCCAGTGATAATTTTATTATTACACTACTTAAAGTTCTGTGGCTTTCAGGTCTTCATCCAAAGCTGGTAATTTGCTCCACGGGTCATAATCAAACCCCCAGGTGTTCTGGGCTGTGTGCCAGGGTCTCTGAGCCCCTGGCAGGGGTCCCAGCAGCTCCGGACACCCAGAGGGATGCACTGAGTTCTGACAGTTCCATGCTCTCCAGGGAGGTTTTTGATCAGCCCAAAGGGGAAGGGGATGGGTGAGGCCCTGCATGGGTGCCTGTCCTGGTTTAGGACAAATCTGGGAAAAAACCTCCAAAGGGGGCCCCTCCAGAAAGCAAATCCACGCGGCCCCTGCCCTTAGCAGGGTCGGGAAGGATTCCTCGGAGAGAAGTGGAAAGAACCTGTTTATTCACCAGGCACAGCACCCCCAGCACACAGAATGAACAATACCAGGTGACACCACTCTGTCACCGCTCTGAAATGATGACAAATTCAGAAAGTCTCTCTGGGGGTGGTCGCTCTGTTCTCAGTCCCTCCTGTGCTGGGGCAGCTGCTGCAGCCACAAGGGGCAAACTCTTGGTGTTCCCAGGTCCCAGCCTGGAGCAGGTTCGAGTGGGTCCAAAAAAGGGAAAGGAGAAACAGTCCAGGGAAAATTGGGACTGCTTAGCTAAACTAACTAATGAGCAGAAGCAAAAAGCAGGAGCAAGAGCAAAGCAAAAAGCAAAAGCAGCACCATGTACTGCCCTGTCTGTGTGTCCTGCCAGCCATGGGGAAGTGGCTGATACAAAACCAAAACAAAACTTTCACTCTTCAGAGCCAATCCTGAAGGCACAGAACATGATATCCAGCATAAACAGAACACACAAATGGGGATACAGCCTCACAACATCACCCTAGGACAGTGCCCCTGGGAAGGGCCAGCTCACCCTGAGGTGGCTGCAGCACCCACAGAGCAGCTGGGGCAGGGAGCTCCCCGCGCCTCCCTCTCCTCCCAGCGCCTTGCCAGAGATTTTACAATTACTTTTATGAGTTTCCCCAAGGGAACAAAAAGATTAAGGCATGAGTAACAAAACCAGAGGCATGTGGAGTCTGGCCATGGCACAGGGACCAGCCCAGGCTCCCACCTGCACAAGAGGGACTGCTTTGATGCCTGAAGCATGCGGGAACTCCCATTTGGATTACTGGAGACCATTTTCTCCAGGAATTTCACCACACCTTGTGCTCCCACCATGCCTTCCTCCATTGCAAACCTGACCCCAGACATGAGCACATCTCACCTTGTCTGCTCAGGGATTGCCAGCTTTTCTCAGTGCAGTGAGCAGCAGTGGCTATTCATTGGGAGAAAAGATGTTTTCAGAGCTGAGTATTGGCACCCCAGCCCTTCCCCAGTCTAGGGGAATTTCGGATTCTGATCTGGTTCCAAAGCCTGCACAACCAACGCCTTTATCAGAGCCACGATTGCACCACTGCCTACAACAACACAGCCAGTGGGTGAAACCCACCTTTCTGGGTGGTACCATATCCATGTCAGGAACAGAGAGCTGCACAGAGGGAGGTGAAGTGTCTGCAGGAGACACAGCACAGGCAGGCCAGGGGAGGAGAAACTCCATGTTGGTCTCTTGGAAAGACCTCATTTCACACGTAACTTTGGCATGGGTGACCACCAAACCTGCTTTGAAGGGCCAAAAATAACACATGCACATCACACCTATGAGAAAATCAGGTACAGGAGTGAGCTGCCATCGACAAAGACTGCCCTGTACAGGATGTGCTCCACTTGGGAGCAACCTGCTCTGAGTGACTCCACATCCCAGCCTCAGAAATCAGAGAGGTCCTGAGCCCAGGCAGCCCTTTCCAGACTGGGGTTGGAGAGGGGAGCCAGTCTGCAATCCCTCTGCTCCAGCTGCCCATGCCCGCACGGATCCGCTGGAGCTGCAGCGTGGGCAGGGTGAGCAGCTCCTCTCTGCTGGGGTCTGAGAGCACAGGGCAGCCAGGGGCTGCTGGGGACAGCATTGCAGGCTGCTGGGACAATCTCTGCTTATGGGAACACAACACCCACAGAACACAGGGACTGTCCCAGCTGGTGCAAATGGGGCAGCTCCTGCAATAACACTCAACACAGGAGCGAGAGGACGCCAGCAGCACCTGCCCTGTGTTTGTGCAGCACCACAATTCCACAGCTGCTGGGTGCCCCCAGAGCTCCTGGGGGTAAATATACTGATGGAGGGTGATCCCAAACTCTTGGCAGCCAGGGCACACACTCAGTGTCATTGCTGGGCTCTGGAAAGGACAGGCACAGGGGCTTGGAACAGGTTCCTAGCATGGAGCCACCACTGATGCCCACAGGTACTTTCTTCTCTGAAAGCTGCACCTCTTCCTTTTTTCCTTCAAGTGAGTGTGTTATTGCAAAAGCCTAGTGAAACTCTGAAATCACACTTGAATGAGCTCTAGGAAACAAATACTGATTGCAAGAGCAGTTGAGGCCTCCAACAGGCTGAGTAAAGCCAAATTCCAGCCCAGGTGAGCTGCTCTGGGGCAGTGTGGGCACACACAGCCCTGGCTGGTGCCTGCACAGAGCAGGAGCTGCTGTGGGTGCTGGAGGGCTTGCATGCAGATGTTATTCCAGGGTCTGATCTGGAGAAAGGAGACACACAGTAATTCCAGAACAGAACAATGCTCATCCTCCTTTGCACCCTGCATCAGGTGTGAGAGGCAATCCTGCCAAGCACCAGAGCCTTTCCTGGTTTCAGATGGTCAAGGGACCAGCAGCACAGGTACATTTAAAGAAAATGAGCAATAGACAGAAATGACCCAGGTTTGCTCTGAGCAGATGGATCCTGCCAAGTTATAGCATGCAGCACTTCATCCACACAAAGCCCTGCTAAATTCAGTGAATAACACTCAGGCCAGGTAAAACTGATAAAATACATCCCCTAGGAGGCATGACCAACACTGCCTGGGTTTCCATGGGACAACAGCTGATTTAAAGCCAGAACTCCTGCACAAAAATACCAAGATGATCTGCTGATTTCAGTGTGCACCTTCAGTGCAGTTTCAGCAGACATATTTCACCAAGAAAAACTGGGATGAACTGAAAGAAAAAAATTCAACAAAGGGGTTCCATGAAGGGTGAGACCATCAGGCATCCATAATGGTGTGGGGTTCCCTGCTGTTGGAACCCCAATGATGGTAGCAGAGCCCTGACCTGAGCACAGCAAAGCACCAAATGTTATGACTGAGCTCATCTGTTGGCTTTTATTGTGCTGCTGTGACTTGTGTGGTGAATTCCAGGTGGGGAATGTAAGAGCAGGCAGGCCAGGAGTGCCTCAGTGGTGGTAGAGTTCAGGTGCAATGTGCAGCCCCCAATGAGGAACCCTGTGGAGCTCCATCCTGGGGTCACTGCTGAGTCACAGGGTTTGGCAGACACAAGATGGGACAACCGGCAGCATTTGCCCCCTTTGGGGAGAAGATGGATTTTTAGCCCAGATCTGGAGATGGTAAAAATTTACTCAAAACCAGCCAAGTTTATTGCTGTTACCAGCTGGCTTGGCTGTTGAGCTCCTTGAATGTTGGTTGCAAGGAGGGGGAGTTGAGCAGCTTTGCCTTCCAGATGGAGCTCAGCAATGCAGACTCTCCATGCCCATCCCTGCCCCACCTTGCCCCAGAGGCTGGAAGGAGGAAAGGACAAGGGAGGGGAGGTACATGAAGGGAGATGATGGAAGGAACAGTACAGGAGCAGTGTACTTTAGTGGGTAGGGCAGCAGCAGGCCTGGGCTGTTCCTACATCTGCCAGCTGTTGGCCCTGGGACTTTAGGGGAATTTCTGCACCTCACCCTCCCAGTCTGCACAAGCATTCAGATTACAGTGTTTGCAAACTAAAGAAAAAAAAGCCCTGTACTTAACAGGCCTACCCAGGCCCAAGTAACCTGTGTATGCTGTATTCAGAAAATAGAGTTGTCTTTGGCCACAGCTGTCACACACATGTGAAACCCAAAGGTGAGCATGGGTCTGTCAGTCCTGGCACCACTGATGTGTACAGTGCAGCAGAGAACAGCACCCAAAGAGGAGGGAGAGCCAAAAATTCCCCTACACAAAAACTCCTCAACAAGCAGGTGATCAGTAAAGTGATCACCTTACTTACTATCCCTACTACCACTTACTTACAACTACTTACTACTTAACCCTAACCCTAAAACCTAACCCTAACCCTAACCCACTGAACCCTAACCCTAAGGTGAAGTGTGAGGTGTAGCAGAGAACAGCACCCAAATAGGATGGAGAGCCTAAAACTCCCTGACATGAAAAGTCTCCAACAAGCAGGTGATCAGTGAAGTGATCAACTTACTTACTACTACCACTTACTTGCTACTACTCACTACTTCACCCTAACCCTAACCTAAGCCACAGAACCCTAACCCTAAGGTGAAGTGTGAGGTGTAGCAGAGAACAGCACCCAAATAGGATGGAGAGCCTAAATCTCCCCCACAGTACCCCAGCAAAGAGGTGATCAGGGAGCAGTGACACAGCCTGGCTGCACGACTGGGGCCTGCTGCTATGTCTCTGTCAGGCAGTGACCGTAGGGACAGGCATCCCTGGAGGTTTTTCAGCAGCAGAGGCAGGCCCTGGCACAAGTCAGTCACCAGCTCAGATCTGGCACTGTGGTGAGATGGCAGCTCAGATACTGCCAGGCAGGTGCTCACATCTGAGGCAAGGAGCACAGGGAGGACACTCAGAACCTGCCCTTCCTGAGCCAGACTGCATGGCCTGGGTCTCTCAGGGCACTGATCCACCCAGGCCAACACCACCTGCAGTGCCATACTCCCAGAGGAGCTGCAGGCGTGCCCCTGCTCTGCTGGAGCAAGGCTGGGTGAAGCAGCAGGGAGTGCAGGGCACTGGAGGCAGCCAGGAGTGAGTGCACATGGAGCAGCTCAGCCAAAACTGATCAATGGGTGGGACAGTGTTCACAGGGGCCTGAGCATGAGGGGAGAGATGAGGATCTGAGTCCCTGTTTCAGAAGGCTTGATTTATTATTTTAGATATTATATTAAAACTATACTAAAAGAATAGAAGAAAGGATTTCATCAGAAGGCTGGCTAAGAATAGAAAAAGAGAGAATGATAACAAAGACTTGTGTCTCACTCTGTCCGAGCCAGCTGGGCTGTGATTGGCCATTAATTAGAAACAAGCACCTGTTGCATTCCACAGCAGCAGATAACCATTGGTTACATTTTGTTCCTGAGGCCTCTCAGCTTCTCAGGAGGAAAAATCCTAAGGAAAGGATTTTTCATGAAAAGATGTCTGCGACAAATGGGCACTAAAATAGGAGGATCCCCATGGAGCCCTGGCACACAGAAAGCTGCTGAAAGGAATGCAATGTGTGAGTGAGCAGCTTTCCCCAAGATATGATCTGAATGCACCTGGAGCAGCCCCAGCCAGATGCAGCATCTGCTCAGAGCACTCCACAAGGACACAGCAGTGGCAGAACCAGCAGGCAGATGCAGGGCTGCTAATGCAGAACATATCCCTGAGGCAGCTGCCAGGGAGGGATCTGGAACACCTTCCAAAGGGCTGGCTGAGGACCATGGCTCCTGCTCGAGCCAGGCTGGAATTTATCAGTGGCATCATGTAAACAGAGGTGTGACTGCCATGAGAATGCAGTGGCTCTCCAGAGGGGAAGGAGTGACAGGATGGACAGACAGCAGCTGACAGGTCACCCAGTGAAAGAGAAGGCTGCTGTGAGACAGGAGAGGGGCCATCCCTTCTCTCTGCTCTAACAAAGCAATCCAGCTGTGCAGGAGCCCTGGCAGAGGATGTGGTTTCACAGGTACCACTGGCACACTGGCAAGCAGAAGGCCACTCAGTCAGATGATCAGGGTAGCAATGAATTCACATCACATTTCTGAAAGTTCACCTGCTTGGTGTGACCTCCAGGAGTTCCCACACGATGCAGGACATGGCCAGTACAAACACATGGCTCATGAGCAGTTCTGGGGTGTTGTCCTGTCTGGAAGGTGCAGGTTACCTCTGCTTTCCTTTTCCTCTTGTCATCTCCTGCAACAACAGATGCTGTTTCTGAGAGCTTGTGGGCAGCTCCTCCTGGGCCTGTCACACAAAGAGGCCACTGTGCTGCAGTGCAGGGACAGCACACAGCACCAGCCAGCAGCTGGCACTGCCACTCCTCTGAGCCTCACCTCCCTGCCCTGTGCTGCTGCCAGCACAGCTGTGGAGCATCACTCCCTCAGGAAACACCACACCCGGGTCACTCTGCCCACCACTGCCCCTCAGGTGCCTGAGGTCCAGCAGGCAGGAGAGCAGCACATCCCTGCTGCTCACAGTGCCAGCACATGGCACCCAGGGATGGATACACACAATACACACCCATCCCTGCTGCTCACAGCACCCAGGGATGGATACACACAATACACACCCATCCCTGCTGCTCACAGCACCCAGGGATGGATACACACAATACACACCCATCCCTGCTGCTCACAGCACCCAGGGATGGATACACACAATACACACCCATCCCTGCAGCTCACAGCACCCAGGGATGGATACACACAATACACACCCATCCCTGCTGCTCACAGCACCCAGCACCCAGGGATGGAACACACACAATACACACCCATCCCTGCTGCTCACAGCACCCAGGGATGGAACACACACAATACACACCCATCCCTCCTGCTCAGCACCCAGGGATGGAATACACATCCATCCCTGCTGCTCACAGCACCCAGGGATGGATACACACAATACACACCCATCCCTGCTGCTCACAGCACCCAGCAGCCAGGGATGGAACACACACCAGGGGGTTTCTTTGGCACCTCAGCTCCTCTGCAAGCTCCACACACCAGGCTGGTTGTCTGAGGTAAAGGGGGAATCAGAGGGAGCTGGATTACAAACCCAGCTCCTGGAGGTTTTGGAAAGCAGACAGGCATCAGTGGGGAAGGTGAGAATTGTATCTCTTTTCTTTATGGGATGTTATATCAGCAACAACATGGATGATGCCTGAAACAGGCAGCTCATGACACGTTCGCTGTATCTTAGGAGTAAGATGAGCCAGTGCAAGAAAAACAAACAAGCAAACAAACAAGCAAGGGCTGGAGGCCAAGCAGGGCTAATTAGCACTGAAGAGCATTTGCCAGCAGAGCCCCTGCTGAGCCACAGCCTGCCCAGACAAATCCATCCCACAGCAGCTCTGAGCAGAGAGGGCTGGGGCTCTCCTGGTGTGCCCCCCTTGCTGCCCCCAGACACCCCCACAGCACCCTGCAGGGCAGCTGTCCTTGTTCTTCACCCCCTAAGACAAGGCCATGCTCTGAAAACACTCAGGCTGGAGAAGTGCAGCTCACTGGAGGACAAACCTCTCATGCCAACCTGGATTTTAGGAAAGAAATGTGGACATTTTACAGGTCTTCCTGTAAAAAAAGTTGGAGTGTCATGAGCTGTCTGGAGCAGAGGCAGGGACAGCCAGGTGGCTCAGTGCAGAAAGGCTCAGCTGCACAACATCTTCATGCTTGGCTTGTTCAGCTGATCTCACTCATGTACAGAAACAAGGCAGGCCCTGGGAACACAGTGTATTTACTCTGCTTGAGGTGTGCTTTAAAAACCTGATTCCACCAGCATTAAAATTAAATAACTTGGCAGAGAGCCCATAGAAGAGACTGTATTTCAAGACTTAACCAAGACACAAAGATGGTTCATACAATTAAGCTGACAGTAAAATGCTGAACTTAATGATGACTTCAGAAATGATGACATATTTGTGATGATTAAGTTCAAGATATGCAGATAACAGGACATGGATCAGCTGCTGGGTTCCCTGGACTCCCTTTTTCACTCTCTTCCCCTCCTCTCCCCTGAGGGAAAAATCCTGCCATGAGCCTCAGTCAATCCTCCTCCAGTAATGTTCAACTTCTCCAGATAAATTTAACAAAGGAACAAGGAAGGAAAGAAACTATGAGGAAATGAAGCTCATGTGGGTTCTGTCAACATGGGCATCTGGGCTGAAGTGAGAGGTCCTGCAAGGGGGGTTTTCCTGTTGCTGCCATGCAGAGCCACAAAGGATGGGCACAAAGGAGAGAGGATCCAAGCAGACAGCACAAAGCACAGGGAATCAGGCTTCATCACTCCCAGAGGAGTTCCCTAGGTGGCAAGTGAAGGAGGAGCTTTTGTCCTGGAGGCTCACAGTGCATCACAAAATATGCTAAAGGTAGTTTAATGTCACCTCTCCTCTCTTTCACTGGCCACTTGTGTCACACAATGCTAAGGACAGTGTTGTTGCTGCCCCACACACTGCACCAGGCCTGCTGCTGCAAGAAAACCTTGCCTTGCTTCTATTCCAAAATCCTGAGTGGATTCAAACAGAATTCCAGCCAGCCTAGCCTGCTAGAACAGCTCTCTCTCCTCACACCCACCTCCTGGTCAGGGGGCAAAAGTGACTCCTCTCCACATCTATTCCCCTTCCTGGACCAATAATCTCCATGTGGAGATCATCCTGCCCTGGGAAACTGGAGCAGACAGCTGGGTCTGAGTTACTGTGTCAGACCAAAATCACCAGGTACTGTGATCCAGAAATCCTTGAAGACTCTGACAGTGTGCAGGCAGTCTCACCAGAGGGAGCAGAGTGCCTGAAAAGCCTTTTGGAAGGGACCCGGGGAGGTCTCCAGTCCAAACCTCCTTGAAGCACAGCCAACAGTAGGGCAGGGTGTCTGTGGCTTTGTCTGACTGAGCCTCAGGAGCCACACTGGAGGGATGTGACCCTGTTCACAGGGGTCTTATGTTGAGGGAAGAGATGGAGATCTGACTCCATGTTACAGAAGGCTTGATCTATTATTTTATGATATATATTACATTAAAACTATACTAAAAGAATAGAAGAAAAGGTTCTCCTGAGAAGGCTAGCTCAGCTAAGAATAGAAAGGGCAGAATGAAAACAAAGGCAGCTGTCCCAGACTCTCTGTCCGAGCCAGCTGGGCTGGGATTGGCCATTAATTAGAAACAACCCCATGAGCCCAATCCCAGCTGCACCTGTTGCATTCCACAGCAGCAGATAACCATTGGGTACATTTTGTTCCTGAGGCCTCTCAGCTTCTCAGGAGGAACAATCCTAAGGAAAGGATTTTTCATTAAAAGATGTCTGTGACAGAGGAAGATTCCCTGACCTCTGTGGGCAGCCTGCCCCAGTGCAGAGGGGGTTCCCAATGCCTGCCCTGAGCCTTGCAAGCTGCACTGTGGGGCCCCTGGAGCTGTCACTGGTGGGGAGGAAGGGCCAGACCCCAGCAGCTCTGTAACTGCACTCCCAGCAGCAGATTCCCCTCTGCTGCTCCTGACCAGACTGGACAAGCCCCTCTCCCCAGCCCTGACCATGCTGGAGCCCCCCTCCTCCCCTCAGCCTGGGCTCCCAGCACTGGATGTTCCTGCAGGTGTCATTGCCCAGATCCAGAGTCCTGCCCAGCCCTCAGCAGCTGTGGGGCTGTGAGCAGCCTGGTGCCAGGCAGCCTGACATGGATGAATTCCATCCAGCAGGAGCAAGGCAGAGGTGTTGCAGTGACCTGCTGAGCAGTTCAGGGTGAGATCAGACCTTTCAATAGCTTACAGCAGTGAGCTGCTAGTGTAAAACTCCTGGCTCCAGGCTGCCAGCCCTGCTCAGCCTGCTGCTGCAAATATTGAATGGAATATTGAATTTGCCCTGCCCTCCCCAGAGACTCACCCCACACCACCATGGGGCTCACCTTGCCTCAGGGGGCCTCAGGTGGTGCCCCTGTCTGGAGAAGGAGCAGGAAACTCTGATTTGGAAACTTTCAAGATCATTTCCTCCTTCAGATGAATTCAGTGCAAATACCATTATTGACACAGCACAGGAGTAAATCATTCAGGTGCCCTCCCCACACAGGCCCAAACACAAACATCATAAAGCCTCTTCCTGGGACCCAACACAAACAGAATAAAAGCAGCCTTGTAGCCAGGACACGAAACCAGAGCTCCCCTCTCTTAACCCCTAACCCACAGCTCCCCTTCCCTTCTTGCTTTCACAATCCCAAGAGCTGACTTTGTCTGGCCTAAAAGGAAAAATTGAAAGCAAATCTCCTGCTTGATGCCAGGCAGGGCTTGCCAAGAGACCCCAGGAGCCAGGGGAGCCCCTGTGCTGGTGCAAGCAGAGCTGCCCCCGAGCCCTGGGTGTGCCCACCCTGACATGCTGGGCCAGATCCAGGATGGATGAGCCCTGTCTGAGGCCCCAGATCAGCTCCAGGGGTTAGGAACGCTTCATACACACCCACACAAGGTCTTTGACAATTTCCAGATGGCTTCTTGCTAAGAATATGGATTTCCTAGGTCTCCCTTTCAAGAGACTTAGCTGTCTCACACTGTGGATGGTTGGTTTAGGTTCCTTCTCAGAGCTCAACTCTCTCTCTTTGTAACTCTTCTATAAAAAGCAATAAGAAATAAATGAATGCATAAAAACCAGAGAGTCATCATAATATAGGAACTTTACCTAGAAGAGAAAATCCTAGAAAACAGGAAGGATTCTAGGAAAGATGACTGGCTCAGCATAGCTGTGGGGAGATGCTGAAGGAAACCACATGCTCCAGCACTTGCAGGACCTGCTAAACACAACTCACATCAGAGCCAAGAGAAACCCATGACAGCTTCTTCTTCCTGCACTTTGGACTACATTTATCAGAGAATTTAGCCCAGAGAGTTTCTTTGGGAAGGAGGTTGAGATGCTTGAGAGTGTCCAGAGGAGGCAACAAGGCTGGTGAGGGGCTGGGAACACAAACCCTGTGAGGCTCCTGTTTGAAGCAGCTGAGGGTGCTCAGCCTGGAGAAAAGGAGGCTCAGAGGTGCCCTTATTGCTCTCTACAATTTCCTGGAGGGAGGTTGTAGCCAGGTGGGGTCAGTCTCTGACAGAACCAGAGCACACAGTCTACAGCTACAGCAGGGAAGGATAGGTTGGATATTAGGAAGAATTTTTTCACTAAAAGAATAATAAATCACTGGAATGCTCTTCCCAGGGAGGGGGTAGAATCACCATCTCTGGGTGTGTTTAAAAACAGACTGGACATGGCACTGGGTGCTATAGTCTGGCTGAGGCGTTAGGGCACAGGTTGGACTGGATGATCTTGGAGGTCTCTTGCAGCCTCATTATTCTGTGATTCTGTGCTGCCAGAGAGCTGCAGGAGGCAGCTCAGCCCTGCCTGCCCAGTCTGGCTGAATCTCAGGCCCTGGCAGGTGGGGACTTGCAGTGCTGCCCTTGCTTTCCATAGCAAGAGTGCCCAGAGGAGCTGTTTACACTGACATCTGGGGCCAGGCCTCAGGGCTGCCTCCACCCAGCCTAAGCCTCAGAGCTTGTCCTGAAACCATCTGCTGGGTCCTTCCTGATCCTCCAGATGAGCTCTTCAAGGATCAGCCCTGTTTCTCCCAGACTTGTCTGTAATTCCAGGTTAGAGAAGGAAGTGAGCTGTGCTCCCAGCAGGCTGCTGTGGGTTTGGTGCTGGCCAGCTGCTGGGGCTGGGCTCATGGAGGGGATGGCTTGGTCCCAGACACACAGCTTGGAGCTGTGGCACTAACAGGGGCATTTCTGCCCTGCTCCTGAAGTCTGCCCAGAAAGCCTTGAAGAGCAAAGCCCAGGGAGGTGCCAGAGATGGCCAGCAGGGCAGGAGGAGCTGGAGGTGCCAGAGGGGATAGTCAGCAGGACAGGAGATGGAGGTGCCAGAGGGGATGGTCAGCAGGACAGGAGATGGAGGTGCCAGAGGGGATAGTCAGCAGGACAGGAGATGGAGGTGCCAGAGGGGATGGCCAGCAGGGCAGGAGATGGAGGTGCCAGAGGGGATGGTCAGCAGGGCAGGAGGTGCCAGAGGGGATGGTCAGCAGGGCAGGAGGAGCTGGAGGTGCCAGAGGAGATGGTCAGCAGGGCAGGAGCTGCCAGAGGTGTCTTTAAGCTTCAGTGATTTTCCTTTAGGGCCTGACACAATATTCCTAACAAAGTCTGCACTGTGTACCCCCATAGGCCAGGGGCATTTTATAGCCCACTTGGGGGGCTCTGAAGGGCCTATAAAGCAAGGGCCACGTTCTGCCTCTCCTACAGGACATGGCTCTTGTGCCACTTAGGGAGCTGCTGGTCACAGCCCCAGAGCTCTTGCTGCCCAGCTGAGCTTGCTGGGGGATGCAGGCAGCTCAGCAGCCCTGGGGATGAGAAACCCCAGCTCTCACACAGCCCTGCAGACCACACAGTCCTGCTCTGAGAGGGCTGCAGGGAAGGAAGCAAAGAATAGCCCAGCAGAGCTGCCCACATTTTCAGTTTGTACCTTGTTTTCCAGACCTGCCCTCCAATCACAGTTTTAGGCTGTGGATCATTGGGATTTTGATTTGCACCAGGCTTAAGTGGATCTAGTCCTACCACTCTGCTCAGAACCCCCTGTTTGTGCAAACTTGGTGTTTGCTTTTCTATTAATTACGAGGACACAGAAGCTATGGCTGTGCTAAGAAATTTTTACTGGAGTTTATAGAACATTGAGTAATCCCTAGAAGCCAATAAAATGGCTTCACCCCCTAAACTAGCCATTTCAGAGTCCAGTTAAACTGGATCCTGAATTCATGGAGTAAATGAACCCCTTCCCAACATGTCCCATTAAACCAGGTGTGCTGCAGGGATACTGCTGTCCTTTCTCCAGACTTTAAAAAAAAACCAAACCAAAATAAAGCACTTTTAATTCTCTCTAAAAATAACATGGTTTAATATGAACTAGCATTTTTGCTCTTTTAAGTCACCCTGCAAAGCATTAATAGGAGCCTACATGATGTTCACGACTTTCCATGGTTCCACTGTTCTTTGCTTTTTCCTTTTTTTCCTTTCCTCCAGAGAGCTTTTTTGTACCTGTGATTTGTGACTAGCCAGGTGAGCTGGCTGCAATGGCCTGTGCCTGCTGACACTGGCAGAACCATGGGAGCAGCCCTCATCTCTCACAGATTTTGGAGGCACAGCACCTCAGAAGGTCCCTTCCATCACCCCTCCACGACAGCAGAAAGGTGAGGGGAAGCACTGAGCAGCCCCAAGTGACCAAAAGCCAGCACATGGAAAACAGCAGGAGGACGTTTGGCATTTTTCTGCAAACTCCTGAGCTCCACTAAGAAAAGACATGAAGAAAAATGAGGATCCAGACAGAAAAGTGGCGGTCCAGGGGAATTGTGTTCCCCTCTGGCAATCCTGCATCATGTTCCTGACACCTTCTGGAGTTCATGTTTCCCTGTGCTTAAGCTCCAGAGCAGTTTCTTAGTGCAAGTATCCAAAACCATAACGCTCCTCTTAAACTGTGCTCAGCTCCTCCAGAAGGGACAAGCACATCTGGAGAGGAGGGGATGGCAGCACTCACCTGCTGGCCCAAAGCTGCCTGCCCAGCTTTCCTCACACAACCACCCCTCAGTGCCTGCCAGCACCCCTTGAACCGTGCTCCTCACCAAAATGCTGCAAGGAGCTCCTGCAGAGGCTTAGGGGACTCAACCACGAGCACACATTCAGTGAGCACAGTGCCAAAGAGATGAGCTGTGCCAGGCAGCAAGGCTAAAACCCACTCTAAACTCAGAGTGGTTAAAAACCACCCTCTTCCATAGCACACAGCAGACCAAGCCCTCAGGTTCCTTTTCCCACACCATTTTAAGGACCCTGGGTTACAGTGTCACCTCCTTGAAGAAACACCAGCTTAGAGCTGGAGTGTGGCACGGCTAGGACAAGACCCACAAATATCTGTTGCTGGGGCCATGCCCAGGTTGTTGGTGGATACCTCCAGAAAACACATCTGTTCAATCTGAGGGATCCCCTGCAGCTGGATCAAACACAGCATTTGTGCAAAACACAAGACTCTCAGTTGGTCTCTGCTTCTAAAATATTTTGACTTAGAAAAGACCAGTGTTTCTCAACATTGACCATAAAATATATTCTGTCATGGCTAAAAAGGATCTCACAGAGTTCCCCTAGGGAGCAGGACTTTTCCCCACCTACAGATATGCAATTTGTGAAGTGAATGCAAACCTCTGAGGGACAGTGAAAGGGGGCATCTTCCAGAGCACTTCACAAAACACACAGGAGCGAAGTTCAGAGCCTGATTATGTACATGTTAATCTGATCAAAATAAAACCTGTGTCCTGTCAACAAACGTGGAGTGTCCCAGCCAGAGGTACAGCTGGGGTTACCCTGGGCACACACTGCATGTCAGAGGAGACTCTCTCTGAAGGCTACATGCTTTAAAAGCTTTCAGCCCTCCTCAGGATTGTGTTTAAGGGCTTCAGTGCCTTCTCTGAAGCAAATGTACTTTAATGAGGATGCCTGTAAGGCATTTAGGAACTAATATAAATATCTTGCAGAGGAGGACTGTGATACATGCAGCCCTGATATAAACATAGCATAAAGGCTGTGATGAAGACAGCCCCATGATAAAGATAACTTTCAATTACCAAAAATATTAGAGAAATCAAACACAAGAGGCTTCCTTGGAAACACAATGTTAGTGCTCCCTGAAGCACCACAGGAAGACTCTGGGGTTTTTTTTATCCAACTGAAAAAACCCCTCTGTACTTGCTTCAGACAATTATTCTCACCTCCCTGAAATACCTTCCACAAACTTAATGTGCCTTCTGTAACCTCAAGGGCACAGGATCCTGCCAGACGCACCACAGCTAAATGGCAGCAGCTGAAGCTTTCTGAGCTCAGGCTTCTCTTTGTAGGAGCCCAGCAGGGGGACAAGGTAAGAAAGGTGGCACAGAGGGTTTTGCTGGGGCAGTGCCCCCTGCACAGCACCCATCCATCCCTCACCACTGGGGAGAGGCTCTGCTCTCCTCTCTGCTTGCTCAGCACAGCCCCTCACCATTTTTCCATTTGCAAATCACCGCCTCTGAAATGGCAGAAAGTCAAAGTATCTTTGACAGAAGGCTGGGCCCATCTTCTCAGGCAAAGGGGACCCCCAGCTCCCACAGGAACAAACAGTCTTGGGGCTCTGCTGTGAATGGACATAAGACCCTTTTGAATGCTACTCATTAGTGTTTTGGCTGGCATGAACTGTTCCTCTGTGCCCCAGCTGATGAACACTAGCACTGCTGCCAAGTCTGCTGATAAATAAATAAGGATAGGAAAAGCCTTATGGTTTTTGAAAAGGGCAGAAGGAACTCAGTGCTCAAGGCAGCAAACACAATTTGCAGTAACAAACAGACTGGAGTCCAAGAGCAGCTCAGTGCTGATATTCTACCCTATTTTCCTCTTAAACATCAGCTATTAAGAGCAGAGAAATCGATGGCACTGAGGGCAGCTAGGGTCCAGTGATGGGGAATGCTGCAGCCTTCCTCCTTCCCTCCATTTATCACCTACAGCCTCAGCTCTTGCAGCTCCAGCCTCACTCCTCTGCTCCTCGGCTCTGCGAGCAGGACTAATCTTCATCAGTGACAAGGCAAGAGACTAATTACAGTACACATTTCATTTGTGACTGGACCCCAGGGAGAGGAGGAGGGGGAAGAAAGCTTTTTGCTTGCTCTGCCAGCTAAACAGTTTGTATTTGTTAGTGCAGAAATAAGTCTGATGGCAGCCAACTGATGCCTGAGGAGCAGCTCGCCCATTAACCTCACATCCACAGTTCACACCCACCACCATTTACATGCACCATTAATATTTATAAGGATGACGTGTCTTTTTGACAGGAACTTGTGCCTCCAGTGACAACAGATGCTATACCATTTATGAAAGAAACTACTCAAGCATTTCCAATGGACCTTGTGCATGCTCATCATGTCTTTATCCCGTGCCCTGATTGTATTATCCACGCAGAGCCTGGGTCACCTCCTGACTCCAGTCCAAGGGCATGCATGGCAGCACACTTGCCTGTAGAGTACTCAAAAATGTTTTGAGCTTCATTATGTCTCTGTGAATGCTCTTCTGGGAGCCAGAGACCTTCCAAACGCACCTGCCAACTCAAACAGAAACGTGTGAGGACAGAAATGAGGATTTGCTGCTTACCTGGGCCTCCAAAACACACGGCACGTCCTGAGGCTGCAGGATGGCCTCCCACAGCTGCCTTTGCCACTGGCACCACAGCTGCATTAGTGCTTCTGCATCATCTAGAAAGAATGAAAGCCTGTTTTATAGGCTGTGTTATGCTGCTCTACACACAGGAGAACACCTGCAGCAAGGCCCAGGTGCCATTATCTCTGCTGAAACGATGCTGCTCCATGGCTAAACTGCCTTTTACAGCTTGTGTAGGAGCCTGTCTCTGGCAGGACAGAGCTCCCTAGCCTGGCAAAGCTTAAACTCCCACCCTTCATGCAGGAGCAAGCAGTGCCTGTACACATCCCCTCAGCAGGGAGCAGGATAGGCCTCACCTGGATAAAATAGAGATGAGTTGGTGGGTTTAGTGAAATCTTCAGGAACCACCACGCATGGACAAGCACTGAGGTATTGGACAAGGTACCTAAGGAATGTTTTCTTTTACTAGATTGCAGTTGACATTTCCATTAAAATGCATGAGGTTACCATGATTCGCTTCCCCTGATGTGATGGAACTTGTTTAAAGTAGCACAAAAATGTCACATTGTCCCTGTGGGCTAGAGGAGATAGCCTGCAGTGACTTCCTCCTCCAGAATGGCAGCTCTAGTGATGCCCTGATATTTATGGCACATACATTTTTAATGTCCTGCACAAACAGCTCCAGCATTTGTCAACTCATTTGACCTGCAGCTTTTCAAAAAACAATACAAAAAGACATGCTGCAGAACAAGAGCAATGTGTGCAATGCCTTGCCATCAGCACCCACCCAGTCAGGACAGAAGCAGGATGTTGTAGCCATCGCCAGCTCTCTCAGGCTGTTCTTAGCCAAGATTTGCTGCTCAAGTCTCCTCGTGCATCCTGAAGTGCTCACCTTGTGCCTCCAGCTCCTCACTGCTCAAAAACTCACACTGAGGCTTGTGAGAGATCACTGCTGCTCAGCAGCCAGCAGAGCTTCACCACCCAGCTCCTGACACACCTGAACCTTGGCTGGGCTGAATTCAGGAGCTCCTTCACTTCTCATTTCCCTGCACGAACAAAGCAGCACCTGGAACCCAAGCTGGCTCTGAAACACAGCTGGGACAAACACCTGCAGTGAAGAGGCCTGGCAGGTCTGGGGACTTCACACAATTTACAGCAGTGTTAACCCCACTGTCTGAGCAGTGAACACATGAATATTTGTGTGGTTTGGTTTCACCCCCACCAGCAACCAGGCTTGCCCACTTCACCCCACCCTCATTCTAGGAAAAGCTGAGCTCTCTCTGAAGAGAAAACAAGCTCACCAAGGCCTGGAGTTCATATTTTACCAACGATTACATGCCTTGTGTGTTACCGCACATTTTCCAAATGCGTGTGTGCATTTGTGTGTTTTATACTCCTCTGATGACCTTAGGTGCCTAGTTTTGGTTCAGAACAAATATGGTTCTTCAAAATTGTGACACCCATTATTTTGCTGCAGCTTGCACGCACACAATCATGGTTTTCCCCTGCCACTTAGGTAGGCTAAGTATGCATCAACCAGGCACAGAATGGTCACAGGTGTCTCTACTTAAATACAGAAATGTTCTGTACTAGGCCTGGTCCACAGCATTTCTGCTTAGCCAGCATTAATTGTATCATCGAAAAGAATGAGCTGCTTTCCACATTGTGTCACACAGAGAATTCAGAGGCACAAGGACAGATTTAGACACCCAGCCCCCAGCACATCCCACTCTGCTCCTGCCTGGTGCAGGGAAACTTGTCACCACCTGAACAGCCTCTCTGACAGAACCCAAGCACCGATGCTTTAACATAAAAGGAAAAAACACACCAGAAACACCTTTCTGAAAATAACACCTCCTGTCCAGTGCGATACAAAGCGAAGAGTGGCCTGAGCTTAGGTGTCCGTCCAGGGCTGCCTTTACCCGTGTGCACTCCGGGATGGCCTGGGGCAGGCGGTGCCGAGCCTCTCCATCCCAGCTGCTCTCCCGTGGCACAAGGATTAGCACAGCGCAGGCACGGAGCTTTACACGGCACTTTGAAGGAGAAAAGCAGAACTGCCAACAGTGAGAGCCAGCCCGGCCTTTCCCGAGCTCGTTCCGGTACCCGCGGGGCCACTCGGGACCCGCCCGCACCGATCCCGGTGTGGCTGCAGCTCCCGCCAGACCTTCCGCAAGCACCACCGAGGCCAAAGGGCTCTCCGTGGCGAGGCGAGCCGGGAGGAAGCCTCAGCCAAAGGGCTCTTCGTGGCGAGGCGAACCGGGACGAAGCCTCAGCCAAAGGGCTCTCCGTGGCGAGGCGAACCGGGACGAAGCCTCAGCAGGAGGGGAGCTCTGCCGGGCACGGAGCGGGGCGAGCGAGCGGCTCCGCGCCGGTTCGAGCGGGGAACGCGTCTCCTGTTTCCTCGGGCGGCAAAAATATGACATGCATTAGCGAGGAGAATAAAAGCAGCGAAACAAAGGAGCGGGAGCGAACACCTGTCGCTCTCCTCGGGGACGAGCCCTAACGCTTTTATTTGCCTCGCTCTGCCGGGGGAACTGCAGCTGCCAACTGTCATCAGCATCAAGTTACCCGCACAAAGCTGCCCGGCTCCTTCAGCCAGGGAGGCACCGAGCTCTCGGGCCCGGCTGCCCGGGCCCGGGGATGCGCTGCCCCGCCGAGCAGCCGCGGTGCCCGCACAGCCACGGCCACAGCGGGCGCGTCCTGCCGGGCTGGACCCGCACCCGGCCCGAGAGCCGCCCCGTCCGCTGGCACGGGGCACGACAACACCGGCTCCGTGCCAGCTGTGCATGCTGAGCCCCACGGCCTCCGGTCACGGCTCAGACTGACTCTGGCACGCCCAGGTCGGTGCTGGCACCCCGCCGGCAGCTGGCCGGCCCCGCCGTGCCCTCTGTTCCACCGACACTGCAGCCGCACACGCGGGTGTTCCGAGGCGCTGAGCCCGCAACGGGCGCTGGGGTTCGGGGTCATTGGCGCTGAGGGACGGGCCAGCCGCCCCGCGGAGCCGCACGCCGGTGGGATCACGGCACGGCACGGCACGGCACGGTACGGTACGGTACGATATGGCCCGGCCCGGCCCGCTCCAGCCCAGCCCAGCCCAGCCCGACCCGCTCCTGCTCCCTCTCCCGCTCCGGGGCCGGGCCCAGCGCCGGGGCCGCTCCGCCCGCCCCGCCCCGGCGCAGACAAAGCGCGCGGCCGCCATTGGCCCGTTCGGCCAACGCTCGGCGCTGCCCGTGCGGCGCGGCCAATGGGCTCTTTGACATGCAAATCGCGGGGTATAAAACGGGCGGCGCGGAGCGGGAGCGGAGGGAGCGGGGCAGCGGCGCGGCCATGGCGCCGGGCACGGCCCGCCCGCCGCACGGCGAGGGCTGCGCGGGGCCCCGCGGCGACCGGAGGGTGAGCGGCGGGGACAGCACGGGCGGGGCTGGGCCGGGGCAGGGGCGGCTAACGAGCTGACGGTGCTGTTGTCCCCGCAGACGAGGAAGCCGCTGGTGGAGAAGAAGCGCCGGGCGCGCATCAACGAGAGCCTGCGGGAGCTGCGGCTGCTGCTGGCCGACAGCGAGGTGAGGCGGCGGCGGGGTGGGGGCCGGGGCCCGGTGGGGCCCGGGGCCGCGCTGACGGCCGCGTCCCCCGGGTCAGTTTCAGGCGAAGCTGGAGAACGCGGAGGTGCTGGAGCGGACGGTGCGGCGGGTGCGGGCCGTGCTGGAGCGCCGCGGCCGCGGTGAGTGCGGGCCCGGGGGGCGGCGGGGGGCGCCCGGCCCGGCCCGCGCCTCACCCGCGCCCCTCTCTGTCCCCCACGGCGCAGGGGGCGGGCGGCGGCTCCTGGAGGCCAGCGAGCGCTTCGCCGCCGGCTACATCCAGTGCATGCACGAGGTGCACACCTTCGTCTCCAGCTGCCCCGGCATCGACGCCACCACGGCCGCCGAGCTGCTCAACCACCTGCTGGAGTCCATGCCCCTCAGCGAGGGCGGCTGCCCGGACTCGATCACGGACGTTGTGGCGGAGCCGGCCCTCGGGCCCTGGCCCGCCGCCGAGGCGCTGTCCCTGCCGGCCGCAGCCCGCCCGGGCCCGGCCCTGCCCGCCCCCAGCGAGGAGCCCGGCTCCGGCTCCTGCTCCGACTCGGACGAGGCGGAGGCCGGGCCGGGCCAGACCCCCTCGGACGGACTGGACGCGTCCCAAACGCAGGGCCTGCCCTCGCCCGGCTCGCCCAAAGCCATGTGGAGACCCTGGTAACAGCGGAGAGGAGCCAGCGCAGGGCTGCCTGTGGGGAGGGCAGCGTGCCCCGCACACGCGTGTGCTGAGCGAGAGTGTCCGTGTGTCTGTCTGTGAGTGTCCGTGTGTCTGTCTGTGTGCGCGGCTGGCAGCGCTGTGGCTGCGGACTCGGGCTCTCTGACGCTGTCAGCCCCTGACAGCCTAATAGCGAACGCGTGAACATTTCATCCCTGTGCGTGTGTGGCGTTTTTAACTTCGGGGGTTGTTTTTGCGAGAGGATGGGGGGAGGAGGGAAGTGGTTTGTAGTAGCGAAGCTCTCTGGTGGAGACACAGCAGTTATTTTATAACCCTTTCTCTTTCTTCTTGGCCCTTAGAAGCGGCCCAAACGCCGCTACCTTTTAAGAAAAAGTCCTTGTGCGTTTTAAATCACGATAGTTAATGGCAGGAGAAGCTGGAGCTAAATCTGCATGCGTGGTTTCAAGCGTTCTAGTGATAGCACAGACCCCTGAAAGGTGTCTATACCAGATAGCAGTCTAAAGTCTCACCTTTAGGGAAGGGAGAGAAAGCTAGAAACCTGGTGGAATTAGACAAACATTTTAAAAGATGTTGGTGGCAGGGTGCCTTTTAGAAATGAGTGTCTTTATGCACATTTTGCTTTTAGCACGTTTGAGTTTATTGTGACTTTATGTATATTAGGGTGTCAAATGTTTTTTTATTTTTAATCTTTAATAAAAAAACCCCTTGAATTCACAACGTGGCATATATTGTGTAATGTGGTGTGTTTCTAACCCGTTTTAAAACATTAAAAATCCAGCTCTCTTGTTGGCTCTCAACACCAGCATGTCTATATCATGGAAACAATGCTGGTAATTAAGCACTTAATTCTTGTACTAAGCATTGTTAACTTAACTATTGGAATTCAAATATTTCTTTTGTTTAATTCTCGTTGACACTTAAGTGTAGTGAATGAGTAAGGTCAGACTGGCTGAGGTTGGTCCCAGGCCACAGAGTTTGGGGCTGGTTGTTCTGGATGCCAGTCCCAAGCCTGCTCTACTTGATCTGCCATCTGAAGGCGTCGCTCACACATGCACAGCCCTAACTTCAGAAGTGCTAGGCAAATCCTGTCCTGGGGCATAACTTCACAGGAGGGTGGTTTGCATTTTGGGCTTTTTTTTTTTTGGTTGGTGGAGAGCAAAGAAAGACTCCATTGAATGGAGTGTCCAGTGGATTTGGAAAGTGTTCTTCAATGTTTCTGGGGGTGTGGAGGGGGACCCTCAGCATTCTTAGGCTGGTTCCTCCTTTGGGGAGATGCCAGGTTATTTTTGCTGTGGTACAATACCTTTCAGAGAGCTGTCATTGTAAAGAGGAAAAAAAGGATTGTAAAGTGTCTTAATACGTGGAAGTTCCCAAACACAGAACAAGCAAGAAAGGAAGTGACCAAGGGACTAGACATGTGCCTTTGTTAATAACCATGTGGAATAATAAAAATAGAAACTGAAGCACTGGCAAGGCCTTTCCTTTGTAATTTTCTTTACCTAGGCTGCGTGTTCTTGTTCAAAGGTGTCCATCAGAATGTTTGGTCCTTCTGTTGTGTTCAATTCCCTTTGAGCTGGAGGAGAGGGGCCAAGCCCAGCTGAGCCAGGGGAGGTGAGAGCCTCTGTAGTGACCTTTCTGCTTCAGGGAGGGAGGTTGGGGTTTGAGGTGTAAATGGAGCCTGGGGCACTTGCACTAAAATGAACACCCCACACACCCAGTGAGCTCTGGCACCAAGGCTGCTCCTCTGTAGCCCCAGTCCAGGTTTGTTTACATCAGTTTCCCTCAGGTCTCACGTGTTGTTTGGTACACCCCTCTCCCCTCTTAGCTCAGAGCTGCCTGTCCCTCCAAGGGCAGCTCACACACAGCTCCTCACCCTGCCCTGTTGTGACCCTGCTCAGCCTGAGCCCCTCGTGTTTCTCAAGGGAAAAGGCCCTTGAGGAGCTGAGGCCAGAGCTCCTGAACGTGACAGCAGCACTCAGACCCCAGAGCCTGAGCTCAGTGGCTTCAGCAGGGACACAGTGACATGCAGGGCTGCTCCTGGCCCCAGGCAGCCTCTCCACTGCTGCAGGAGCACCAGAGGCAGCTCCATGGGCTGAAGACTCCGTTAGGGCTCTCTGTACTGCCCCTGTGAGAGCAAGTGCAAATCCTGACACTTGGGTGGCAGAAACACAGCCCAGAGTCAATGTACAGGTGCCAGCTTTGCTTCAGCAGGGGCTGGGGCAGGGGCAAGCAGTGATCCCTGCCCAGCAGCCCTGCAGAAATGCTCAGCCCCTGTACTGCCCTTGCAGAGGGGGAGCCAAAGCAGGGAGCTGCTGCCTCCCCCATTGCTGCTCAGGCTGCTGTCCTGCCCACAGCCAGGGAGCCTTCCCGAGGCCTGTGCTGCTGCAGGAAGGACAGGCAGCAGGGCTGGGAGGCACCTGGACAGCTGCTCTCCAAAGCTGCAGGGGCTGGGAGGAGCTCAGGGATTCCAGCCCTTTCCCCTGAGCACTCACCGGTGCTGGACTGGCTGAAAAGAAAAGTCAGGTCAGAGCAGTACTATGAGGAGCTTTTCAATAGTGTCAAAAACATTTTAGAAATGTGGTACCAATATGGCCTTTTTTTTTTTTTAATCCACAAATTAGGTTCACAGAAAGTTTACATGCTCTGATTAGGTGTTGCTGGATTTGTCCATTTGCATTTCTGTACCTTACTGCAAAGGTGTCAAATCTGACACTTGCCTGACAAAGGCAGGAAGAGGTGAGGATTTTGGGGGTGGGACTGGGGAAGGGGCAGTGTGGGGAAGGAAGGTTTCCAACAGCTCTGATGAAAAACCAGGGAAGCCTTTTCAAGTGTTTCTTTATAGAAACTGCCTTTACTCTTTTCCATTCCAAAGTAATACAAACAGACCATCTGATCTGACAGTGCCCTGCCTTGTAACAGGAGAGAGAGGCAGCACACTTACAGGACTCCTCTGGTTTGATATTCAGGTGGAGAATAATGGCAAGAAGGGCTCGTTTTCCCCTCTCTTTGTAGTCAGTCACTCACACCTGTTACAGGGCAAAAATGCTCCTTGTTAGACCAGGTCAGCTGGGAGGACTTGGGGTTCAAACCTCTTCCCAACCTCTTGGCAACACGTCCCAGGTCTTTTATCAGAGCCTCTGGCCAGGAGGCAAGATCAAGCTTTTAAATCACACCAATCAATGTGCACCTTCTTTCATCTCCCACGAGTGAGCATCCTGCAGCTCTCTGCAGTCTCCTTCTCCAAATAAATGTTTCAGTCTCTATTCCAGTTAAAGGGACAGAAGAGTAAAACCAGCCCAGGCCTCAGCAGCCAGGGCACAGACATCACCCAGAGGGCACAGACATCACCCAGGAGATCTCTGCTAAGCAGGCACTTGGTTCTGTCTGTAACACAGTTTACATTTTTTACCATCCGGGGTGCTGCTGTTAGCAGAACGGTATTGAAATGCCACAAAAAAGGAGGATTTATTCCTATGAGAAGTGCTGGAGAGGGTGCTGGTGAATCCTGGCCCCCAGGGCCTTGCCACATTCTGGTAAACTCTGCACAGGTAACAGCCCCAAGGGCCATCCACTCTTGGCAGCTCCAGCTGCTGGAGCCCAGTTTCAGGATTCCCCAGTGTTTGTTCCTGTGTCCAAGCACAGCTCTGCAAACACTCTCACAGCAGGAGCTGCCCACCCTGCACACACACAGGTTGTACAGATCTGTGTCCAGCTGCTGGAGCTCACCCAAACTTTTGTCCAAGCCCCTTGCTCTTTTCTCTGGAGATGAAAACAGCTGGGCCAAGCAGCACATCTGTCAGTGTGCCCAGGCATGGTCTGGGCCATCCCTGCTTAGCCTGAAACACACGAGACAGGATGGCTGGGACTGGGAGGGGTCTGGGTTTGAACAGACACATGTCTGCTAAGGAAGGCAGGAGCCGCCCCTGAAATGGAAAGTGTAAACCCCCTCCCTATGAATTGTTATAATTTTGAAATTAAGGGGCTCTCAGGCAAAGATACGGGAGCAGGAACAGTTTTCTATTAGGGAAAAAATAAAAAGAAAACAAAAATGCACTAATACAAAACAACCCTGCCAGAGTCAGACCATGCCCTGTCCCCCTGTGTGTCAGGGGGTGGCACAGCCCCATCCCATGGGGGCTCAGCCCTCCTGCAGTGCCAGCTGTGGCTCTGCTGGAGCAGGGATCCTGCACAAGGGGGGAGTTTTCCTCTGCAGCTCCAGGGCTGCTGGAGATGGGCCTGGGCTCCCTCTGGCCATGCAGGGCAGCAGAAGCTGCTCCTCTGGCAATGCACTGGGCAAAGGCTGCTGGGCTGTGCCAGGGTCACATTGGATCCAGGTAGGAATGCTTGGCTCCTGCCCTGGGCGCAGCATCTCCCCATGGGATGATGGAATTGGATCAGCCCTGCAGGGACACTCAGTGGCCATGGACAGCAGAGATCTCCTGCAGGGAGGATTGGCTGGGGGAGAGATGAAGAAAAAACTGCCCCATGGACAGCAGAGAACTGCCCCAGCTCTGACAGATGGGGATGGAACAGACACTTATCCTTCCATCCAGGACAGGAGGGAGGGATCATCTTGCTCCATAGAGAAGCACAATGGTTCCAAGGTGGTGCAGGCAGCATAAGGAAAAGCAGGGATTCACACACTAATCCAGCTGCCTTAACCAGAAGAAGCCTACCCTTCCTCTGCCTCCTAAGATTTTTTTTTTTTTTTTGCATGAGATGCCTGGCTCCAAGTTGCATCCTCTAGCAAATTCCTGAGTCCACAATTGTCTAAATGGATAGTGTCTCTAAATTGTCCACTTTGGGCCCCTCAGGCTTCTGCATGAGCTAAGCTAAAGGAAAAGCAAAGGGGGAAACAGTCTCTCTCCTTCCAGATTTTAGCTCCCTACAAAACATCAGCATTTCATTATAGTTTTCAGCAAGTGAAATTCGTTGCACTGCATTTTAAGGAGGTTAAAAAAAACCCCAAGCTGGTTCATAAAATGTTCAGACATGAAAATACACCTCAGAGCATGAGGCCTTGAGTTAATTTAGTTAAACAAGATGATGAGTGAGGGTGATTTGATTAGTTATACTGCCTATGTTGCCTTACACAGATGTTCTGTAGGTTACTCACCAGCTGAGGAAGTCATGGCTTCAAGAAGTCTTTTAATCCAATAAAGTAGAGCCTTAAGTGCCAAGACCTAGATAGTAGGTCCAGGGTGTCTGAAATGAGAAGGAAAAGAATTGAAATTAGACACCAGAAGAAGGAATGAATTTCCTTTCTTTTAATGTCACATGGGACAGAATATATTTCCAGAAGCAAATACAAGTTGCTTTGGTTACAAACAAAAACTACTTAGTAAAACAACAACATACAAGTAATTATATTAACTGATCCCTTCTGGCCTTGGATTTCATAAGTGTAAAATTAACTCAATTTGTGGTTTTAGAGTTTTTGCATTGGTCTCTGGCTAAAATATTGGTAGAAAGCAAGGAGAGCAGTTTTCTTTGTATCTGAGAAAGCCAAGACATCTTTAAATATGCATTCACAGGAATTGCACAGACTCAGTCACCCTCAGCTGAGCCCTGCAAAGCTCCTGCACCATTGAAGCACGAAGCAGAGCAGCCTGATTTGAACCATCACCAGAGAGGAACAGCTTAAAGCACCCTAAAACCATGTGCCTGTGTCTGGTGAGAGGGAAGGGACATTTGTGCCTGCCCACGAGCTCCTGAGGGGGTTTCAGCTTCTTGTGGCCCCTGTGGAAGCCTGGCTGTGTTTTGGGCTCTGTACCATCCATAACTGACACACACATCAATAAAACTTCAGACTTCCAATTTTCCTACCCCAAAATAAGTTCACCAGCACCAGCCTGTGCTGAGCAAAGTCACTGTGAAACCTCCTCCACTGTCAGCATGCAGCAGGTTTTGTAACCAAGTTTTGTTCTCAATGGAAGAAGTTTTGTAATCAATGGAAGAAGTTTTGTAATCAATGGAAGAAGTTTTGTAATCAATGCTCCACAGAGAGAGGAAGGGGGGAAGCCCAGCAGAGGCACCTCAGCCCCACCACCACACATCAGCCCCACTGTGCAACCCCAGGGCAGCACAGGGAATATTCATTCCTGTGTCTGCTCTGGGCTGCCCTGGCCCCCAGGGCAGCACTGACTCTGACCCTCATCCATGGAGAAAGTTTCCCAGACTTCAAGACAGACTGGAACCCACAAAAGTGTGCAATAGATTATAGAGAGCAGTGCAGGTGCATCACTGGGTGAGAAATTGAGGGTTTGGGGTTTTTAGTGTGTTGTGGATGGCAGCAGGATGGAGGCACAGGGTGTTGTCCTGGGTTTCTTCTTCATGCTGCTTCTTCCTTCTTCTCCATGGGTTTGGGTGGCATTTTGGAATTGGGCAGAAAAGTCTGCATTGCAGCTCTGTGGGATCAGTTCTTGGGTTCAAAGGGAAAATAATCCAGGTGTCAGTTCTTAACTGGACAGTTTAGTCTTAGGAGACCTTGTACCAAGAGATTGTTGGCCATTTTGTGCCTTCTAATGAAAAGCTGCTGAACTCACAGCAGTGAGACTGTTTGACTGATAAGGAATAATAAACACCTGAGTCCCAACATGAAATACTGTCTGGAGTGCCTTCAGTGCAGACCCAGAGGAACCCACACCCCTCATAGCCTAAATAAGAGCTCTTTAGTCCCTTTCCCTTCTTCCTTTGGCCCTTGCCTTTCTGTGCTATGAAATTATTGATTGTAACAGCTGTAAATTGGTGTGTGACTGTATAAACCTACAAAAGACATGTGGAGGTTATTGGTAAATTCTGCTTTTATCACCTTTCCCCCCAAGAAACCCTGAGAATACTTCTCCCTTCTTTGTATAGCTGCCTTAGGTTAGAAACAGGGACATTCCGTCCCCATCTGTCAGAGCTGGGCAGTTCTCTGCTGTCCATGGGGCAGTTTTTTCTTTCTCTCTCCCCCAGCCACTCCTCCCTGCAGGAGATCTCTGCTGTCCATGGCCACTGAGTGTCCCTGCAGGGCTGATCCAATTCCAGCATCCCATGGGGAGATGCTGCGCCCAGGGCAGGAGCCAAGCATTCCTACCTGGATCCAATGTGAGCCTGGCACAGCACAGCAGCCTTTGCCCAGTGCATTGCCAGAGGAGCAGCTTCTGCTGCCCTGCATGGCCAGAGGGAGCCCAGGCCCATCTCCAGCAGCCCTGGAGCTGCAGAGGAAAACTCCCCCCTTGTGCAGGATCCCTGCTCCAGCAGAACCACAGCTGGCACTGCAGGAGGGCTGAGCCCCCATGGGATGGGGCTGTGCCACCCCCAGCTCCTGGCCCCGGGAGCCCAGCAGTGGCTGCCCAGGCAGGAGGGGCTGAGCTGTGGGTCCCAGTTTGTCCCAGCACTGCTGGGAGCACCAGGCTGTGAGGAAATCCCCACTGACTGTGCTGCCTTCACCTTCCTTCATTTCCTGTAGGTGAGAAACCAAAGCAAAGCAAAGCAAACCAAATACAAACCAAATCCAAACCAAAGCTGCTGCTCACACTGCATCCCCCAGAAATGCAGCAGAATCCTGCAGGGCAATGGGGAGATTTGGCTTTCTGGTCCAAATGAAAAGATTTTGACCTCTGGTTCCTTTTTAATGCTGAAACACATGAGCCTTCAGCCTTGCTGCATCTCCTGCCAGAACCTCAGCAATGGGCAGGGAGGTGGGGACTGAGGAGAGGGAGAGCCCAGCTGGTGCTGGGGTTTGTTTCTGCAGTGCTGCAGCCATGGCATCCCAGCAGCTCCACATCAAACACAAACCTTCCAGAGGAAGGGCTCCACTTCCCCTGTGCTTCCCCTGGAACAAAAGAGTATCATGTGTACATGGTGTGTGCTTACTGCTTTTGTTCTCAGAGAACATTGGATATTAAGCATTGTTTGGACAATGATATTTTAGACATTTTTCTGAATAAATCTGCAAAGAGATTCAGGCAGCCCAGTTGCTTATCTGGGGTTTGGTTTTCAAAGAACCCAAAATCTCCAGTGCCTGGACACACAGTTTTGATTTGACTCAAGCTGCCTCAGAGTTCAGCTCTGTATTGACCTGACAGTGCAGCTCAGCACACAGCCCCTCTGCAGCTCCAGCTGCTTTTGCCAAAAGCTCCAAACATCACTTTTCTCTGTCCTCCTCAAATGCTTTTTTCTATTTTTTTGTCTAGACACAGGGCAATTCCAACCTTCCCTGTTTTGCAGCTTTCTCATTTGTTATGGTCACAGATTACAGACCCACACAGATTCAGCCCCGTGTCTTTCTTTTCTGCTTGCATTTTAACAACTCCCCACTTCCTTTCAATTAAACTGTTCCTAAAGGTCCAAACCTCCTCAAGCCTCAAGAGTGATTTCATCTTTGTCTCTTTCTCAAATTCTCTCCAACAAGGAACCCCTGTATCTCATCCAAAGAAAGAAAAATTGTGTTTTGCTGTTGATAAAACTGGTTTTTCAAAAGGCAGTGTTAAGCAGTGCCAAAGAGGCAGAGCCCTTTGGAGCTGTGTTATTATCCTCTTCCTCCAATTCTTTCATGTAGTCACAAACCAGAGTGCAACAGCCCAAATGTTTCCAAGGGCAGGGAGCTGTCACCTCCTATCTATAGCCCAGGTGTCACAGCCCAGCTCAGCCTTATCAACAGCCTGAGCAGTGCAGAGACAGTGCTTGGAGGGCTGGGGATACATTGAATTACATTTAATTACAGCCATTTACTCACGGGGAGTTTTGGCAACCAGCTTCAAGCCAGCCCTGTGTGTTGAGAGGATCGGCAGGATCTGGGGAAGGCTCTTGCATCCCCACTCCTGGGAGCTCCCTGCAGAACAGAGCACACATTGCTCTTCTCAGCTGAAAGACAAACTTTACATCTGACAGTTGTACAAGTGCTCTTTGGAAGTGTTTGAATGAGTGAGTTGGACTGTATGAATGCCCAAGGTGACAATTCCACCTCCTCTCAGCCCAGGTCAGTGCTGCTCTTCCCCCCTGAGCTCCTGGCAGCTCCTTCAGCCATGCAGGATTCCCGGACCAGGGAACCCCAGCCTGCCCTGCAAGGCTGCACTTTGTCCCCTCAGAAGGCACCGTGGGCACTGAGCCACAACTTCTGAGCCTTTGGCCTTTGGTGCTGCCCAATCCTCCCAAAAAGGCTCGGCCTGCAGAGCCACCCTGCCAGGGCAATGAGTGAAGGACAACTCCATGAACTTCACAGGCTCTGAGCACTGCATGAGCTGGTAAAGGCAGCCATAAATCACCTCATCAAACGAGTTCTGTCAGTAAGTGAAACCTGTACAACCATTTACAGACTGCAGTCTGCTTCAGTTTATATCATTCTGCCATGAAATCGATGGGAGACTATAAATGGTTTTCTGAGATTGAGATACAGACACCTTTATCCCACCTGTTAGCTAAGAGACTATCAGACAAAAAAGAAAAAAATTAAAAAGCCAAACAAGCAAACAGATTTTCCTGAAAAATCCAAGCCAGAACACCCTGGAAATTGTATTATTAAAGACCTAAGCATCACCTCATAATGGTAGAGCACATACAGGGCAGGTATTTTAGGGGGACTGGCAGGACTAATAAAACAACGTTCATATGTGTGCTCCTAATCAGGTCTTTATAGCTGAACTCATTTAAATTCACTGCTCACGTAATGCAAAGTAATTATTTCTAAAATAATATGAAATTGACTGCCTGACTACATGCAAAGCTTTAGCAGCCTTTACTGAAAGAGTTCATTAACCATCTTTTTGTATGCTAAAAGACAATGGAAGCTAAAGACAATGGAAGAATTCCAAGCTCTTTACACGGTGTGGGAACCCTTTGGTATTGCCACGTGGCTTCGGCAGTTAAAAAATTTAAAAATTAAAAATTTCAGCACAATTCTATAATAAATATATTAATACTTGGATTTGTCTCTAAAAGGGAGGGAGGCAAAACATCTTCAGGGCAGCCAGGAGTGAACAGAAGTTTTGCTGCCTCAGGGATGGGGGGTTTGGGAAGAGGCAGAAAATCAGAAATCAGATCTGAGCAGAAGGCTCTGCCCACCTCCCCTCCCTGCTCTGAGCAGCTGGGACAAAGTCTGCCCTATTCACAGGCAGGCACAGCTCTTCAGAGCACAAAAAAGGAGGAGGCTTGTAAAGACAACTGCATATAGACACTGGAAATAGCTCCCGATGGCCACATTCCTGCCATTGTCACTGCTGCCCGCACTGGGACACGCCAGATGCTTTTTAAATGCACAAATTGCAGCAGAGAAGATGCTGGGTCCGGCCCAGGCTGGGAGCTCTGCACAGGCACAACCTGGGGGCACAGGCAGAGCCAGGGTCACCCCAAACGTCCTCCTGCAGCCAGAGCCATTGGGGCATTCCTGGGTTTTCCATGCCCTGAGACAGATCTGTAACTTTTTTCAACTCCATTATTTCCTGGAGTGGTTTTTTATTTGTTTTGGGGGGGTTGGGTTTTTTTTGTTTTTGTTTTTTTTGGGTTTTTTTTTGGTTTTTTTTTTTTGGTTTTTTTTTTTTTTGTTGTTGTTTTTTGGTTTATGTTTTTTTTTTGTTTGGTGGTTTTTTTGTTGTTGTATTTTTTTTGTTGAGGGGAGGGCCGTTTTTGGTTTTTTGGGTTCTTTTTGGCTTGTTTTTTTGGGTTTTTTTGTTTTGTTTTTGTTTTGTTTTGTTGTTGGTTTTTTGGTTTTTTTTGGGTTTTTTTGTTTTCTTTAAGTAAATTGAAACCTCATTTAGCCTAAACAGGAAGAAAGAGAAACTTCACTAGAAGAGAGCTTTTACATTGAACAATGAAAAATACAAAAAGGTTCACTTACATACCAACATACCATTTGATACCAAAATACACTGGTTGGTAAGTAAATGACATGTGTTCTCTCACTGCAAGAGAAATAGAACATGGTTTTATGTCCTAGAATCCTATATTGCTGCAGAAACAAACTCCGTATTTCAGGACTCCAGAAGAAGCAGTAGCTCTGCATTGCAGGCTCTGCTCAGCACAAAGTTGTTACTCTGCAATCTCATTACCCATTTTCATCAGAAACCCCTGGTTTGCACCAAATTTAGAAACACAAGGGAACCACAGAAGAATAGTTTTCCAAAATATGTGAGGACAGATCTGCCAGTATTCAAAACCGAGAGGGAGTGTTAAGGGAGGTGGGAGAAGTTCATTACCAAAGGAACAAAGCAAGTCCTGAGCCCAGTGCATGTGCCAGCCTCGGTCTGTACGTGCTCCCAAAACCTGCAAACACTCCAAGGCTGGAGAGAGGCGTCAGGAGGAGCAGAAGTGACAGTGAGCAGAAAGGGCAGAGGGCTCAGGTGAAATCCTCGGTGGAAACCCTGAGTGCCACCCCCAGCACTCACCTGGGGCTGCAAGGGCTGAGCCCATCCCGCCAGGCTCGGAGCTGCTCCTGCAAACCTGGCTGGGCACAGGCACCCAGCCCTCCCCCTGCTTCCTACAGCTGAGCAAATTCAAGATTACAGCCAGTTAGAGAGGCACATTGCTGAATTTATCCAGCACCCTGTGCAAAAACGCCACAGATTTCCTTGGGAGCAGCTGCTGACAGCAGAGGGGAAAGCAGTAGACCTTACCTTAGACAAGCAAGAGTCAGGGTTTTTAAAAAGGAAAAGCACAGCCAGTAAGTTCTTGGACAGAAGTAGAATTTTTGAAGCAGGCAGTGCAACAGCAACACAAGCAGTTTACTTTTAGACCACTGTAACAATTCAAAGAGAGCAATAAATTCACGATATCCTATTTTACTACAGAGTGAGGAGTGAGTACACCTTGACAAATCCCGGAATACCAGGAAATTTGAATCCACCCTTGTATTTGTCTCCAAAACAAATGAAGTGCAAAGCAGCAGATCCCTCCGGGGCTGAGGGATGCCCCAGCAAACCTTCCAGGGCAGCTGCAGCAGGTGCTGCTTTCCAAACCCTCCTGCACCACAGGCACGGCATTGTCCCCACCTGCCCATCCCTGCACCTGCCCCACCACACGGCGCCTCTTTCACAGCCTGTCCTTCAGTGAAAAGCATTTTCTCTCCAAGGCAGAGGCAAGTGTTTGCACACTGGGCATTATCCACTGAGGTTAAACACTATTCATGTGCTGCCACAGCAGCTCCAGAGCCAGAGGCCCTGGGGAATGGAGCTCACCACACACACACAGCAGCCTCCTGGAGCTCACATTTTATCAGCAGGCACCAAGAGAAATACCCATGATTGAGAGTTCAGTTGCCTCAGTTTCTACCCAGGGTTATGTTACTTTTCCACTTGGACAGCCTGGAGAAGTTTGAGTTTAGTTTTTTGTTTGTTTGGTATTTTGTTTCACTGAAGCAGAGACTCAGCTGTTACACACCTCAAGTAGCACCCCTGAAAATAAAGGAGTTCCTGAGCTGTTGGTTACCTTGTTCTGAATATACTGAATAAATTTCTGAAGCTCCTAGGCACTTATGATCAATTAAACAGTAGGATTTCTGGAAGTTACACCTACAAACCTTATACTCCTTCAAGTCATCTGTTTGTTACTTTGCCAGAAACATGCAACTCGTTTCACCATGCTCTTCTTTGGGTCAGAGGCTCCTCAATTCCTTGGGTTCTTTCCACCCTTCTTAGAGAGAAAATAACCATCAAGGATCTTAATTCTCAGTAAGGACAGCATCTTTTTTCACCTCTATGTTCATGACAGCTGTTAAGTGGACTAAAAGCTGGTGCTTTCAGCATTCTGGTTCCCTTCTCCAAGCAGAGCTTATGTTTGCATTCACTGTCGTTGGGCCAACAGCTCTTCAGTATGAATTTCTCATTATCTTATTTGAAATTCAAGCCACAGAGCTTTCACCTCACATCAAACAATGTCATGGCAAACTCCAGAGCCCCAGTGTACAGGAAGCAGAATAAAGACAAACGGGTGGAAATGCTGCCAAGGATAATCCCAGGACACCAGTGACATCTAGGGGCTGCCGAGGTGGCAAAAACCCGGCCAAAGGCTCCTCCCAACAGCTCTGCAGGGCAAGCCCTTGGCCCTGGGTGCTGACAGAAGACACCTCACCGAGGAGGAGTCTGTGAACACCTGAAACCACGTTGAACTCATACTCTTATTACATTTACAATTGAAAAAAAAATTACCAAAAGCAGAAATGAGTGTGAAACTTTACCTGGTGGTTTATCCCACCAGCAGCACCTCAGTGCTCCCAAGGTTCTTGTTACCAGAACTTGCATCCAAATGGCAGCACCTCTGGAGTGGCACAGGGTGGCACAGGGTGGCACTGTGGTTCAGGGGTGGCACTGTGGTTCAGGGGTGACACACAGGTTTGTTTGGAGCTCTGTCAGAGCTCCACCAACACATCTCTGCTCTCTGACCTGAGCAAGGAACCCGGGTGCTTTAGGACAGAAGTGTTTTCAGACAGACACAGAACTGCAGACAAATTTAGGGTCAATTCAGAGGATTGCAAAGAGCCTTGGATAATGTGTTCAAGGGGCATGTTTTAAAATGCAGCTCTTGGCAATTAAGTGCACACCACCACCACCACCACCACTGTGCCCTTGGTGTGGAGGCAATTCCCCTGTGAGCTGAACTGCTCTGTGGTACAAACACCCTGACTGTGCAGCTGACAGAAGGATCTGGGCCCTTTATGATCAATTCAGCTTGTTCCACTTAAAAAAATCCCCAAACCTCTCACAACACAGCCATGGAGAAAAAGAATTAAAGAAGGTCTCCCAACCTGAGTCCCTCCTGAACAGGAGGAGTCCAAGCCCTGAGCTCCATCCAGCACTGCTCACTCAGCAGAGAAGTGAACATGGACAGGGGCAGCACTGCAGCCTGGCAAGTTTAGCAGCCTTCAAAGACAACACCTCACACCTCGAGAGAACACTGAAAATCACTGCACAGAGCAAACCCAAGGGGCATGACTGGAGCTCCCTGTCCCCAAGCCAGCCCTGTAAAGCTCAGGGGCTGCAGCTGACACTGAACAAAGCAAAAAACACCAGAGGTGTCTCTGGCAGATTGTACCAACACAGAGCCCAGCTGCAAGTGCTCTTCCAGGACATTTGCACATGATTTCAGAACAACTCCTCCATATACAGATTCAATCTTCCACGTGACCACTGAAGTCAGAGGTCAGAAAAGCTGGCAGAAGTTTCACTCCAGGACAGGAAGGCAGAGCTAACACCACAGCAAGCTCTGCAGTCTGAAATACCAGCTCACATGCCATCAGTAAAGCACATATTCTGACTTCTTACTTGGAGCAGAAGCCTCAAGGAACAAAAAGGCAACTAAAAATATATCTGTTTTATTTACCAGTTTTCTAAAAAGCAAAGTCATAAAAATTAGTCACAAGTGGCAAAACCAAAATATATTGCACAGTGTACAGAAAACATTGTTGACATGTTGACAAAGTGTCATCACAAATAAATCATCTTACAACAGTTTGGAAAAATTACAGCTTCAGAATCTTATCTATAAATGGAGGCATGTAGATTTAAAGTTACAGGAAAATATTTTAATACCACCCTGTAAATGCAAACACTTTAAGGATGCAAGATTAAGTCCATAAGTAAGCACATCCACAAAATGCTCTAAATATACTTTTCTCTTCCTTTCACTAAGTTATGGTTACAAGATGGTCATTGAAAAAAAAAATAATAAAAGAAATGAGGACAAATAAAAAAAGACATGGAGGAAAAAAAAAAGCATGCTAAAGCAAAGAATTTCAAAGTGGTAGAGAAGTCTTTGAAAATTATTTGTATAATGATGATGCACTCCTTTTATATAAAGCTTTCATTTTTCCCAAACCCTGGTCCATGTTTGTGTCTCCATGTAAAAATGAAATATATTTACTATGCTGGTATAGCTGCACTGTTCCATTTATGATTAAAACATTTAATACATCGGACGTGAACACCAACACTGGAAAATTTCTCATTCACTTTGTATTTACAAATATTTACGTTTAACCTTGCTGAGGTGTTAAAGACAGGCATCAGATCTTGCTGGGCAGTGCTTCACACCACATTTAAAATACTTACTCCTTCTTTGAAATTGTGATTCTGCTTGGTTCACAAGCTGACACACTTTGCTACCTGCAGAACCTGTCTCCAGTGCAAATTTTCCAATTAATAAATAATTACTTGAAACAAATTATTTCTTATGCTAAGCCAATACCAGTCATTTTTGCATGATTTTGGTGCCAGATCTAACTTCACATCCTCCCTGTATAGAAAGAGAAATATTTGTATAGAATGCAAATAACCTTACATTTCAGTGAATAGAAATGTTATCCTACTAAAAAAGGAAATGCTTCCCATGAAAATTATTTTAAGACAAACATATTGAAGTTAATTGAATTAACTTTCGTCATTTTCCATCCCAAGACTCACAGCTGACATCTGGCAATACAGCAGCTAAACTGCTTTAAAGGACT
Source organism: Molothrus ater (assembly GCF_012460135.2). Classification (NCBI taxonomy): domain Eukaryota; kingdom Metazoa; phylum Chordata; class Aves; order Passeriformes; family Icteridae; genus Molothrus; species Molothrus ater. The sequence goes on from NC_050487.2 coordinate 2,661,223, forward strand.
AAATTAGTCCTTTTACTAACCAACACATGAACAGTTGCCTCTCATGTTCTCTTCCCACATCCAACAGACATAAAGAGCACAGGAACATAAAGAACACACATTCAAGTCAATACAATCTCAGAGGCATTAAAATGAAATCTTCGACAGCAAAGGATTCCAGCCACACTAAATTTGAGATGATGGAAATCAAATAGAGTTGGTCAACACTATTCTCAAAATCACTTCTTTTTTATGAGAACTACGTTCAAATGACAAGACACAGCTAATTCTCTCTTGCCACATACAAATTTGATGTTTGTTTAGCCACATTGGAAAAACTGATGGCCAACCTCCTGACAGAACAAGTCAGCAATAAAGGTGGAAGTTACCCCAAGGTCTGGCTAACAGCCACTGGAGCATGGCCAGGCATCCTCTGTGGTCTTAAGTTTTTTAAATCTTTAAGCATAAGGATTTCTTGAGTAAAAATTTCTCAGAAATTATGCTTCAAGGTAATAAACAGTTCATAGTTTTGCAGTGTCCATTTACATAAAAGGCTACAAAGTTGTCTGCAGTCGTCTGTACTTGCACATCAACATGAACTTTAATACCAGACCATCTTATAAAATCAGCTCAACATTCCTCTTAGACAAAAGAAGTTTCTACATTCAAAACTAGAGGAGACAAACAAAGAGGATGGGATCAACTGGTATGAGAAGGGCAAGTGTGAACTGATTTCCTTGAAGGTTATTTCTTCTACTGTGCTGGACCACTTCAAATATTAAGAACAATGCTAAAGAGCCACTAAGCAGAACTGCTCAACAATTTACAATGCTGAACCATCACCAAAAGGAGATTTGAAGAACCGTATGTACGTGAGGAGATTTGCAGCACTTCTTAACCCACTCTACAAAAAACAGTAGGCATCAATGAAAGTTTCTATAGTTTATAAAGAAATACTTGAGGCATGTAAGTGCAAAATGAGTCTTTTAAAGAAAAGCTATACCATCTTCAACAATGTCCTTACTGGGAAGAGATTGCCACCATTTAAAAAGAGATTCATTCACAAATGACTCTTCTAGAGCAAGAAAAACACATTTGCTTTTATGAACTGCATTCATCCAGCTGGATAAAAAGATTAAAACCTTTGTGGATCCTTCACTGTCGTTTTGAAGCAATTTTCAAAACAACAGGCTCAAAGGCTATGTTTGTTCTTCACTGACTTGATTCAGGGAAACCACCAAGTTGTTTTCTCCACTATCTTCAATCATTTCATTAAGGTCCATTTCATGGATTTCTTCATCATATGATGTATAAAAATTGCTCTGTATATTGTCCTCACAAAAAATACATTCCTAAAAAGAAAAAAAGAATAGAAGCACTCATAAGTAAAATGGAAAAAGCTTTTCCAAGCACCAGTCCACCTTCATGCAATCCTTGATTCCAAGAGAACCTTTCCACCTGTGCTGTAGCCACCAGATGCATTTTACTCCACAACTTTTCCACACACCATGGTTCTATAAAGTGCAATAAATCAATGCAAGTACTTGAGAACACAACTGGAAGCAGTTGTGCCACAAGGTGGGTGCTGGTAGGATCAGTGCTGCAGTGACATTAACACCTCAATGAGGATTCCACTGCAATTCCTTCACAATGACTTTTGAAACACTCATGTGCAAACAGAGCCTCTCTGTTTGACAGCTTTTGTGCAAAAAAAGCCTCAAATGATAGAAAGCTTAGGGAAAAGAAAATGCAATCAGGTATTTGTGTATGAATAAGCAAGATACACAAACAAATAAAATTGCATGGATGCTTTGTTCTTTCCCCTTTCAAGCCATTAAACTACTTAGAGGAATCAATCCTGATTGAGAAGTCTGATAGATCATTTTATATAATATTATAAAACCCTTTTATAGTTATATTATTATATAGTATATTGCCATTCATTTTGTACTCTGAAAACAATGGGCATCCATTTCTGCACATAAGTAAGAGAGATTTTTATGTAGTGAAGTTTCTGCTGAGTTGCTGAAGTATTTCACACAGAGACACAGAAATTCAGAAAGAAGAAGGAAATGTCTTGTACTGTATTCACCAGTACTTTAATTTCCTCCATTGGAAAGGAGATTTATGCTCAATTGAATCAAGCTAGAAACCACTGCATGGAAGCTTGAATTTCTTTTTTTTTCCTATGCATAATTGACCAAGCTTTCATAGCAACAGGAAAGGAAGAGTCTAACATAGGCAGCTAATAATTTAAGCACTATTATACATGCAAAAGTAATTAACCCACTAAACTTACAGAATTAGCAACAGTTTTTGGCAGTCCACCTTGCTGGATCCATGGATGAACTTCAATAAGCTCTCTTTTTTGTTCTTCTGTAAATTTTGGCTGTAGTTTCTGCATTTGCTTTAATTTCTGCTTATCTTCCTTTAAAACTGTTTCCAAATCCCTAAAATAAAATGTATTTAGAAATTGAGCTTCATCAGTTTCTGGGCTTCATGCCTACATGAGGTCACACAGTCAAATACTAACATTTTTAAAGACTATTTTTGTTCCACAACGTTATGCTTAGAAATCTTATATGGGAAGAAAATGAAATGTGATTACTCCAGCTGCTCTCTGCATTTGCAGACATCTCTGGCTCTGGCTCTCTGTCTTTTCAAATCCCATCAGTGAGAACAGTGTTCTTAGAGCAATTCAGGCAGCACCAGTGAAACCAGCAGAGCTCCAGTTTCCCTCTGCTGCTGCTGCAGGGCCAAGCCCCCTCCAGAGGGAGGACAGCCCAAAGCAGACCCTCAATGCACAGGAGATAAAGCAGGAGTGGTAAGATGTGTTTAAGAAGGTCACCAAGAATGAACTAAACTTTAGAAATCAGCTCTGTTTCAGCAGCCAAAATTCCCTCTCCCTCCAAATGCCCTACCTCCATTCAAACCTACAAAAACCCATCCCACAGCAAATTGACAAGCTCTATCCCTCTATAAAAGACAACAATAGAAAGCAAGCTCCAAGACACCCAAAATAATTCCTTTTCTTTACAGGATAGCTAAGAGCAGTTGGATTTACACTTCACTTCTTGGGCACCACACTCTGACAATCAACTTTACTCTTCTTACCAAAATATCTTCCTCTTTGGCAGCCTTTGCTGCTTTTATGGGCTACTGGAATTCCCACCTGTGGCTGTCAACACTTCAGACTACAAAAGCTGAGAAATGTCAAACTATGTTTAAAACTAGGGAAAAAACCCCACTCAAGTTCTTACAATGTATTCTTTACTTTCCCCATCATGCCTGTGCTTCTGTATTTTGAAAGCTTGTTTACCTGCCCTTTCAAAGGCTTGTCTTTACTGAAACCTCTACTTCTTCTCAGAACACCATTCACTGCTCCCAAGAAATATGAACAAGCAGGTTGAAAAAAATAATCCAGACTTGTCACCCCTTCTTCCCCTGTATCTGCTCTTTGCTACTGAAGTAGTGAGTTTTTTATTTTTTAAAATAAGTTTATTTTATGAGAAGCCTGGTGATTTTTACCTTCTACTTCCTTGTCCTAATTTATGGAGCAGAATGAACACATGGAAGGAAGTTAACAACCCAGAAAAAAAGTCCACAAGTCCAAGAGCAGCATTGCACTGAATGTGGCACCTCAAGGACAGGAGCCAAGGACTGGAGATCTTCCAGCCAGACCATGCCTAGATCTAAGCACATTCACCAGGGCTTTCTGGGCAAGTAGTAACAAATCACTAACTATGGAACAGCTTCCAAAAAATACACACAGCTCATTTCAACTCAGGAAATTGACCTAAAAATACAGCTAAACCTAATTAAACAATTTCTCCTTCTTGAGAAGTTCTTCTGTAGCGTACAAAATATATAAAGGAAGCAAGAAGTTTTCTTGGCACTGAGCTAAACATGAAAACCAGATTATTTCTGCAGAGACAGGGATTCCTATACATCCTTCCTCCTGAACAGGATGTGTGAGGGGCTGTGCCAGTGGCATTACCTGGAGGGGATCTGGTAAGTCATCATCACTGTGTCATCTGTGTTGGCCATCAGCAGCCAGATGGGATCCTGCAGCACATACTTGATGAAGTGCTCACTTTCCTCCATTTCTGTCTTCATTTTGGTTTTATGATGATTCTCTGAGGAATCAATGCTGCCAAAGTATTTGCTGGTGTGACTAGTTTCACTGCTACCTGTAAACAGAGATTTAACATTCCATTATAAATTGTCCAATACATGGATTATCTGAGTATTTTTGACTGTAGAGAAGATTAAAGAGAACTGAATGTGTAAATACAACCACTATTCTAGTTCTTTTTTTTAAACAGAGGGAACTTCCACCCTTGAGTAACTGCATTAATCTTCTACAAACTCAAATTCTTAAATAAAATCTCCAGTAATTTTCAACAGAATAATTAGCTCACTTTAATTTAAAAGTTTTAAATGAACATGAAGGAGTATGGTCTTTTTATTATTCCTTTATACCTGCATAATATCTTAATGCCTGTTTTACACACACTTAGAAAAGGTTCTATTCTGCAAATCAAGCACAACAGAAAAACATTTGTACAAGGCAGTACGAAAGAAGTCAAGAATAAACTATGCAACAGGAGCAAAGATAAAGCTTTTCACTTGCTGTTCATGGTGTTTGCAGCACCTCAAACTGTTCAGCAGTGCCAGGAGGGTTCTGGCTGCCTGAGTTACCTGTTCTGCTCCCTGACATGCCACAGCCATTGGAGCCAGAGCCCAGGGACTCAGCAGCTGCAGACACACCACTCCCTGAAGAGGCTGAGCCCGTGCCTGAGCATGCATCCTCCTGCAGTAAAATGTCAAGCAGGACACTGGACATGGAGAGCTCATCGCTGTTTTGAGCATCCATTGGAGATTCGGCCTAGTGATAAGGAGAAAAAATAAAATTAAAAACCCCAAACACCAAAAATCGAAGCTGTTTATTGCTAAATGTAATAGCTTGGTAACTTTAAATTAATAAATTCTCAGGAATTATGCTTCAAGGTAATAAACAGTTCATAGTTTTGCAGTGTCCATTTAAATAAAAGGTTACAAGGTTGTCAGCACTTCTCTATACTTACACATCACCATGTACTTTAACCCAAGACCATCTTACAAAATTAGCTCAACATTTCTCTTAGGGAAAAAAAATTCCTACATTCAAAACTAGAGGAGACAAACAAAGAGGATGGGATCAAGTGGTATGAGAAGGACATATGAGATGAGCCTTATTAATTAATGCATTTATTACTAAATGTAATAGCTGTATTACTAATCACATGAATGATTAGTAATAAATCCATTTCACTTCATATTCTAATGTTGACATGATTATTCAAAGACCAATAGCATGCCAAGGAATAATGAATGGAGACCAACTGCATTTCTCTTCAAAAAATTAATAATATAGTTTCATAGGAAAGTAAGAAATGTATTTCCTGTTCACTGTTGGCAGCACCTCCTGTCCTGGACAAGTCAGACTTTCCCCAAGCCACTCACAACACAGCAACAATTGCTCCTACTGTAATCTACCTCAAAGGATTTGCAGCAACATCCCTCTGTGGGCTGGGAGGTTCCAGCTCCTTAAGATGAGAAGGAAGAGCAGGATTGGGAGTAGTAAGAAAATGTTCTCAGGTGCTTCCCAGGCAAGATCACTAATTTGTTTATTTTTAAGGGAAAGAGCGTTAACTACAATAATTTTTAACCAAATCAAAACTTGTCTGCAAATCAGTTTCAAGATTCAATATGAGCAATTAAGGCTGACAGAACTTAGCAAAACATGTAATAATGGAAAGAACTGACTTTATCCTGAACACATTCCTGAATGATGGAAGGAGGCAGCCAAAAAAAATTCAAGATGCTGCTCCATCCCATCAGCATTTGTAATGATACTCCATGGTGCCTTTAGAAAGCACAAATAATAGTTTACATATTTCTACCATGGAAACCTTTACAGCTCAATTTATTTGTTAGACTGATTTATCAAACTGAAATAAGTCAATAAAAAAACCCTTGAAGTTACCAAATAGCACAGTTTTAGTGCAACAAACAAAACAAAAATGAAGTTATGGTCTGCAAGAAATGATGAATTCTTCATTTACTTTGGTTGTTTGTTTGTAAACACAGATGTGGTTTTAATTTAAATCAGCTTCTTTCACACCACTTACAGATTGTTTTTCCCATGCACACAGATTCACTAGCACAAAAGTTTTTGCTAAAAATAAAGTGCTAGTTTATTTCAGTGGTTTTCAGTGGGCTTATCCATATTCTTATTTTCTTCAATGAAATGGAACAAAACTCTTTCAGGGTATATTTCCAAGTTTCCTAGTGTAACTTTAGAAGAATGATGAGGCAGATTTAATTTTTAAAGGTTGAGGCTATTCTAATGTTTGGACTTCACCTTTTGTTCAGTTTGCTCAAGTTTGAATTTACCAACTACAACTGTGAATTTACCAATTACATTTGTAATGCTCCAGGCATTATATAACTTCTGTCTATTGTTACCAAGTTGCCCTGGAAGGGGAAGGACTGGAAATGCTGCAGGAGAAGGGGTGTGACCCAGACTCACAGGTAAGGATTCCTTGCCGCTGCCGTTGTCTGCTGTGCCGATGTTGCCCATGGCTCCCTCCTCGGCCAGAGCTCCGTGTAACCCCGCAGCAGCCCCGCTCTCTGCAGTCTTTGTGGTTTCCTCCAGCTGCAGGAGGTTCAGGGGAGAGCTGCACCTGGACTGGAAGAGTGGAGGTGAAGCCTGGTCCTGAGGAGGCGGCGACTGCGGAGTGCAGGAACGGGAGGGGTCCTGGCGGGGCTCGGCCATGGGGGCCCTCTCAGGCTCTGCTGGGGGGTTGTACTGGAATGGCTGCGCTGGGAAAAACGCCTGCTGTGGGAAGGGGCTGCCTGTGGCAAAGGGGGGCTGTGCTGGGAACACCGGCTGCGAGGAGAAGCTGGGATGGCCAGGGAAGTTGGGCTGGCCGGGGTAAAGCGTCTGAGGTAAGTTATTGTTCATCTCCGGGTACACGTAGTTGGGGAGCACGAGAGCCACCACAGGGGTCATGAAAGGTGCAGAGAACTGGGATGGCCCCATGGGACAAGTGTTTGCAGAGTCTGGCAAGTGACTGAAACCAGAGAGTGACGTTTCAGGAGCCGGTGGCACCGTCCCCGCTGCTGGGAAAACGGGAAGGGAATAGGCAGGCATGACAGTGGGGAAGGACACTGCTGAGTAGCTGGCTTGGGACGTCTCTGAGGGTGACCAGGCTGTGGCATTTAACCCTTGCAGGGGGAAGCGGTGTGGGAATTTGGCCCCAGAAGTTGTGCTGTCCGAGGATTCCTGCGGTTTAATGCGCTTCGATTTCCTGTTCTTCCCGCTCTTCTTCCACGGCTGATCCGTCCCAGACGTGGCGTTTCTCTGTCCACGGCCACCTGCAAAAGGAAAAGCTGTAAGAAAGGTTCTAAGGATGCAGCTATACAGGACCTGTGTAACTATTTAAATTAAAAAGTTAAGATAAAAATCTGAAAAAAATGCTTAGCAGTGTCTGACTTCTGTTCCAAGTCAAGTCACTGCCCAAATGAGAACAAAGGCAGCACTTCTGAAAATGCCATCCAGAGCTCCTAGGCCTAATAAACAAAACAATCTCACCACTACTGCTAGTCTCTGCCATTTCCATCCTGCTGATCACATTATTACCTTAAAGGCAACAATTATCAGATTGTCTCACCAATTACACAACAGTGGAATGGAGAAAACTGGAAAACAAAGGAGCTGAAAACAAAACAAAACCACAAATCTGAACAAAACACAGATGGCAAGACAGAAGGAAAAGAAAAGCAAGGGAATACAAGCACAGATACAGTAAAGCAAACATTCTAAAGAAGGTTTTTTTGTCCTTTGAGAGTAGATGCATGACAGTAATAGTAGAGAGAACAGACAAAAATCAAAATATTAGTTACTAAAATGTCCATTTTAGTAACTAAAAGCAATATTCCACTTTAATCTTTGAGCAAGATTTGTCAGAAATTTTTTCTGCGGGTTTTGAAAATAGCATGCAACTGTCACTGTTCACACTGGCCCCACAAAACCACTAAAAATAGAAATGCCCTCCCAACTGGATTTACTTTCCATATAAATACAAGTTTTATGGTGAAAACTATTGCCATACCACGTTCAGCAGGCCGTCCTTTTGGTTTATCTTGTAAGTAGTAATTGCAGTGTGATTGAAAAATATTAAATCTCTTTATTTCTTTGAATTTGTTCAAGAAGCTCTGCTCCTCTTTTTGTGTATGCACTGCAAGCACTTCCTTTGTAAGTCCCAGTTTTTTAAATGGCTCCTTCTCTTGATTTATGTGTGCAGAGCTGGATGGAGGGGCAAGAAGTTGGCCATCTATGATTTCTGCTCCACTTGGACCATCTTCTATCATTTCTACAGGGACAGAAGGCAAAATACTCAAGATGAAGCCAAGAAAACCCTGTACATGCATTTTTAAGGTATTGCAATTCTGTAATAATTTTGCTGCAAGTTTAAGATTACACATTCCATCCCTATTTATTCCATTTCCTAAGGCCACCTTGGCTGGAAGAAAATGTAAATCATGAGCAGACATCAGCAGTTCACATGTCTCAAATTTGAACTTGCTAGCACTTGCCATCTTGAAGAAAAAATATTAGCAAAAATCCTACCTAATTCAGGTTGTGTTTTTTTGTCTCCAACATGAACAATGGTGCTACTGTAGCTGCACTGACTGGTGAGGGACACAACACTTTCAGGCTTGCCAGGTAAAGCCAAAGATGTTAAGTGAGCACCAACCACTGGGGGACCACTCGATTTACCAGATGCCTTCAACACAGCAGGATCTGTTAAAAGAAAGAAAGTTGCAGCTTACTGAACATAAACAAGAGCAAATTCAAGTTACATGCTGCTAGGGCTGCAAAACAGTAAAGGCCAAAGTGTGCTTGACAAGACAAAAAAGTGAACTTTTTACTTTACATATTCCAGGAATAGAATGACTGCGGAGCAACAAATGCAATCCTCTAAGCCCATACACAGCCAAACCAAACCTTTTCAATAAGGGATATTTTCCTCTTTTTCTGGTCTTCACTCTTCTTTCATGGCACAATTTTGGAAGAAATTTTCTAGCCTCTTCCAGCCCAAGAGTAAGTTGCCCCAGCTCCCACAGTGTTGTACACTGATTTCTTTCATTAGCTGGTTACTGTAAGAGCTTTGTTTTGAGCATCCAGCTCTTTAAAATTCTCTCCCCTGAAAGCTTCACACAGTAATCCAGCAGAGGTCAGAGCAGTGCCTCACAAAGCAGCATTAAAACATTCCTCCTCTCATAGGAATACTTCCATAACACATATTTAAGATCTAAAGTTTGCCTTTTTCCTGACTGGGGACTTCATCTGTCTCAGTCATCAGTGCAGCAAAGGGCTGGTGACCCACATCATCTCCTGCCAACCAGAACCACAGAGACTCCAAATTACAGCATTTCAATCCCTGCTGTAGGACTCTTTCTTCCTGCTCTACTGATACCTTCTAATTTGATTCTAAAAGCTGCATTAGAACTTCTTTTTGAAGCTCATCAAATAGCTAAGATCATTGCCACAACCAATTTTTGAGAAACTCCACTGGACACTCTCCCTTCAGCCTCATATAATGACAAGGTAGAATGAGCCAATCTCTCATTTGCATGCAGTTCTTTACCAATCTCACAGTCCTTGGACTAACCAGTTACAAATCTTCACTTAGCTCCCCATCCTGACAAGGGACTATGTAAATACTACATCTAAGGCCTAAAAAATTAACTGAATGTTTCTGTCTGCAGCAGACTTTTTAGACAACTTGCCTCAGTAATCCCCAGCTTTTTGTTTCATGGATGAACATTGGGGTCTAACATCTTACAAAACACAGAACATTCCAATGCTGCATTTTATCTTCTCTTGTTCCTTTTTTTTTAAGCAGAAAACTAAGATGTGTATTTTTGTTGCAATTAATTAGCTGCTAGGTTCTTCAGCTGATTGCTCTTACAAGTCCTAACTGTGAAATAAACTTCCTACATTTGATAATGATTCAAGTCTTGAACCTCAAAATCCTACTGTATTTTGCACAGTACAAATTAGTTTATTGCATCTACAATCCAGATATGCATATGCATATTATATGCATCAACTACTCGGTATTTTAATTGTAAGGAAGATATTAATGCTAAAAGTTAAATCACCAACATCAAACCCTGAGAAAGAAGCCATGAGGTCATGCCTAAGATACACTTGTCATTATTTTGCAAAGAAGCATCCAACTGCCTGCCAGCAAAACTCAGCTATGAGAAAGCTGTGATGTGGAGTTACCTCCCAAAGGCTGGATAGAATTATCAGCTGCTTTTGGTTCATGAACTCCAGAACTCAGTGATGCAACACTAGTTGAAGGCTCACATTTTCTTTTTGCTGTACCAGGCACATTACAACTCTCCAAGTACCTAAAATACAAAGATTTAGCAATATTAGACATACTAGTCCTGTGTCCAGAGGTCAAGAGTAATTTACTCACAGGTTGCTCACCTGATGACACTGTCCAAACAACTGATCTGCTGATAGGAATACACAGGTTGCTCTTTCCAAGCCAGCTCTTCAGTAGTCACATTTTTTGGAGCAACTGTTCCTGCAGTGTCCTTTCCCCCTACACCTTTCACCTGGCCACCAGCAGTATTCTGTTTTTCTGTGGAAGGAGATACTGCTATTATGCATTTAAGACATTAAATCCTTACAAACTCTCCTAAAAGCAACAGTAGTAAAGGTTTTTCATTTCTACACGTTTAGCAGGTCAAGAATTAGCCACTGTAATGCACCAATAAATGAATATTATGTAAACATTTGCCTGTCCTTATGGGTGCTTGGAGTTACAAAGTTTAATTAGATTGCATATGGATCCAAAGGGAATAGACACTATGGCTGTAAGAGAATATATATAATTAGTGTTGAAACCCACTCAGGATGAGGACAACTCTAGTGCCCACTTAAATTATTTCAAGACAACAGCTTTAGGCCATGCCTTAACTGTGTTACACCACCATTGATTCAAACACAGTATTTTCCTGGGCACAGTAGAGAGACACAGGACAATAAAATCTGAATTGATAAAATGCTGTTGTTATGCATTGAATAGAGCTCAACTAGAAAAAATTCCTGCTGCCATATTATCCAAGGCAGCAGCACAGGAGACTAGGAACTGCTCATGTCTTACCTGCCAAAGACTCTTTCTTGGAGTCCAGTTTTGCTTTGCTGTCAGTGAAAATATGCTGGCCTTTATTCTTGACCTTACGGGCATATTGACAAACCTCCTGAAAGCAGTTTAGGAAGAACAGTTATTTCAAAATTTTGACATAAAACATTATGCACAGTGATTCCTCAGTAGACTAAATCTAACCTCAGTTAATCTCTATCTTGCAATTACTTTGATCACAGGAGAAATATATATATATATACAATTTTATTGTGCAGCTGCAGAAATTTGGAGTTGGGAAGAGAAGAAATTTAAAGTATGTTTCCTGCAAACAATTACTCTCTATTTCTTTTAATCTGTTTGAATAACTTGGCTAGGAAAATAGAAAATACCCATTACAAAGATGACTTCAGGAAAAAACCAAACCTATCACTTGGTAAAAAACCCTAAAGTCTAACCAAACACTGAGAGGATGTAACAGAACTGGACTGTAACAGCCTTCATTGTCTGTGGAAATAGTGAAGGAATGCCAGGCAACTATTTCCCTGTTAAATAAGAAATCCTGAGACTTCATCTGCTTACTCCACCAGTGTTTAAGAACTGAAAGCCAGGAAAGTGAGCACCTTGGCAAGAGTAGGAGTCTGCAAAGTCTGATCACAGAAGCACAAATCAGATTTGGGAGAATTAGCCTACAAGCAATACAACTTATCAAGGAAAATTTTTGGCTTTCAGAATTAAACACAAAGTAAAGTTCTAAGCACAAACTAGAAAATTGTTTTATTCCATTTAATTTATTTCATTCTATATAAATGCTGTATTTTTGCAACATTAAAAGCGACCAGGGTCAAGCTATCCCTTGGTTCTGCTGGTATTACTGCATTTAATCTTCTTTCTTTCATTTGGGAAAACAGTAATTACAGACTTTCTCCTCCCAAAAGAAACTGCTTTCACATATCTGGCCGGTTTTCCAAGAAACACAGCATAAAATATGTAACAGAGAGATTAAGTGAACACACTCTACAGGTTTAAATTCTCTGTAACACTGACTTTCCTGTCTATCACTGTGCTTCAGTACCCTGAGGCTTCATCTACACCAGAAATGCTTATTCCCTCAGACAAAAGAGTATTTCTGTATTAAACAAAAAAAGAAAGATGGCATTTTCTTTATCCTTTCTCATATTTCTAATTTGAAAACATTATTCTAAAAGTTAAAAATCCCCACTTAGTTTCTTTTGTGCCACATACTTGAATGAGAAAAATCAAAAACCTACTGGTTTATCCTTATGAGTGTCTTCATTATTATTTCCTGTGCTGTCACTGGAGGATGCCACACTCATCAGATGCTCATGTGAACCATTGCTACCCAGACTCCCATAGCCACTGGATCCACTGTTGTGTACAGGCTGTTAAAACAACATAAAAAAAATATATGTATGTATGTATTGTATACACACACCCACCTCAGGACACCAGTAATTCCATGTCAGGAAAAGCGATTTTATTTTATGTTGGGTGTTTTGTTGCTTGGGGTTTTTTTTGCTGTTTTCTTTTTTGGGGTTTTTTTGTTTTGTTTTGGGGTGGTTTTTTTGTTTTTTAGTTGGTTTTTTTTTGTTCTGTTTTGGGGTGGTTTTTTGGTTGCTTTTTTTTTTTTGTTTTTTTTTTTTTGTTTTGTTGGGTTTTTTGGTTTTTGTTGGTTTTTTGGGTTTTTTTTTTTTTTGGTCTTCTTTTGTTTGTTTATCTGGAGAACCCCACAAATACACAAAATTCTTAAGATATCAAGTGGAGCTTTAACATACTTCAGTAAGTCTCGTGTGGTGATGATGAGTGCAAGGAATTCCAAGGATTGCAGCCACCAACTCCAGCAGAGTAGGAGCAGCCCCAGCCAATGTGACAGCAGGACAGAGAGGCTGTGGCAGCAGGGTGTGAGCAGGGAAGGAAGGGGCACAGCCCCTGCTGTACCTGCAGGAGGAGCCTGTAGATCTGCTCTGTGATCTCCTGAACGCTGGGGTGCAGGATCCTGTCCTCTGTGTAGTTGGGAGCAGCAAAGACATCTTCATTTAAGGGACCCCTGCAGAAACCAGACAGACACCAGCTCACTGCAAATTCAGGTGTTTCAACCACAGAGACCACTTTCAATTTACCACCTACATATCCTGCACAGAGTTTAATGCTTATTCTTTTCATCTTAAGGATCTCTATGTAAACCTGAAGGAGGGAAAAACAAAAATATCCTGACTTACGTCCTAACTTTGTGTCTCCCAATAATAAATGAAACTTTTCGACTCCAAGGGTTGATGAAACTGGACCAGCTGGTGTCCATGGTGATATAATCTCCATTCCTAGTGCAGAACCTGATTGGTGAATAGTCAAAAGGCTGCCCTCCATACTGAAGAACTGCAATGAAGGAATCAAACAGAAATTTCAGATTAATGTTTGCACAATTCCACGGAACAATTCAGGATTTTACAATGAACTGTACATTCATGGAGGGAATGGACAGTCAATGTACTTCCTCTTTATGGAGGAAGATGACACTTGAGGGAACAAATACTGGGTACACTGAATCATTTAGAAATTCTGAGCTACCAGAATAAGCAGATCTTCATAATTTACTGGACTATGGTCAAGAAAATCACCTTTAGAATACAATAAACTAAAGAAGGCTGAAGAAGTGGCTTTACAAACTTTGCCAGAATGGCTCTTATTTTCTTGTCCATGAAATAAGAAAGAGTAACATGTAAGATATGACAACTTCTTTCACATCATTCTCATACTTTTTTTTATACTTTCATTCATTTCATACTTTTATGTATGAAATATTAATTTATAGCCAATTTGTTTACAATAGATATGTATTCTTCTTTGAAAGTACAAAACTGAGTCATTTCTCATTTTCATGGATTTGCATTAAGAATCAAGTTGTGCAGTAAAAGATTCAGTATTTACTTGTGGAAAAGAATCAAAGTCACAATTAAATTTCTACTACTACTTGTTAAGGTCTTTATAGTAATTTTAATTAGGTTCAAGAAAAAATGTGTATTTCCACACAGTAAGAAGTTACATACTTTTTTTGTGAATTGCTAGCATTAAGGGTCTGTCATTTGGGTGAAGATGTACCAAGACTGGTGTTCCTATTAAATCCTGAGGTAGGTATCCCAACAGAGGTACTGCTCTGGAGAAAGACAGACACAGAAAACATAATAAAAATCAAGTAGAATAAATGTGCATTTCATGTTTGAAATGTTTTCATTTTAAGAGTTCTTTGCTGCATTTCCTGTGAAGAGAATGAATAATTTTAAGTTTACATTTGATTAAAAAGCAGTGCCAAGTTAACAACAGTCACAGACTTAGGGCAAGGGAGGCTTTGTTTGTTTCTAGGGTGGTGCTTAGACCAAATCAAGGAGTCTGCTACAGCAGTTCTGTCCTTTCTTTGCTGCCTAACTTTAGAGGATAAATACTTACCCCAATTTTAAAAGAGCATTAATGAAGTTTAATCTTGTAAAACTCTTCTGAAGGTAAATAGTACCCCAATCCCTTGGCTGGGAGCCATGGCTAAGGATCACAGGATTACCACAGCTGAACTAGCACCAGGGGAGCTGACCAGCACTCAAGACAACTTTCTCACAGGCAGGTGAAGAGTTCAGCTCAGAGGAGCTGCAAGGGAGCAAGCTTATTAACTAGAAAATTCAAAGCATTGGCACCGAATTCCTGCACGTTATCCATGACCGCTTCTAGTGATGTGAAAAACTAATTCATGTGACAAAACAATTTTTATGGATCACTTCAAGCATTTGCATTAAGGATAAAGAGTGAAAGTTCCCAAATACCACTCTGCACCCTACCCTGAAGGTTAACCACTGAAAATATGCTTTGGAAAAAAAATAAATGTACTAAGTCAACACAACTCAGTGATGTTTAAGTTGCCAGATGCCAGCAAGTCCTTCTGTAAGCTCAAAATGCTGTGCATCTCCCCCCAGCCCCACTCACTGCCAAAGGCCCAGGGGCAGGGAGATACCTGAGTATCTGAACAGCTTTAAGGAAGAACTCAGCCCCAGACAGGGGATCTGTGTCAGGCAGGAACCCAAAAGCATTATGCAGCAAATGCCTTCAACACTGCACTTCCAACAACCCACTGGAATTACATCAGTTCCCCAAAACATCAAACATACCCTTCCAGCAAAGAGCCTGAGAGGGGAAAGTGGAGAGCAACTAATGCCTTATTATCAAAGCAATTAGCTTAATAATCAGTCTTAAAAGCTTGTAGATGAACTAAAGCAACAGAGCAGAAAACTGGCATGGAACTCATACCAAACCAGATCCCTTTGACACATTGACATTTAGAAGCGCTGCCAAGTTCAAAGCACATGAGGACTTTAAAATCTCAGTCAACTCCAAACAACTTTAGCCAAGGCTTCATCAAATAACACCATAAGAAGGTTCTGTTCAGCACTGCTCCTCTTTGCCACCTGCTTTATGAAAGTCAGGGATCTACAATGTGAGACTGAGCTGGCCTTGCCTGCTCTGATGAAAAGGAAACTAAAAGATGATCCAGGACTTCCCACACTGCTGGAAAGAGGAGTTACAAAAGTGGAGTTAAATTTTCCTGATGGTGCCAGGCAATAAAACTACAGGCAATGGTCCCAGACTGGAGTCTGGAAAGCTGATGCTGGATGTTAGGAAAAGGCTTCTAACAGAGCAGTGCAACACAGGAGGTTTCCATTCAGATTGAGTCATCTCTGTCTCTGAAAGTTTTCAGGCATTATTGAGACAAGGCCACAGCTGACCTTAGCCAGGACTGGGCAAGGTTTCATTTCAAGCAAAAGGACAGAACCAAGAGCTCCAGCAGTCCCTTCCAAGCAGCCCTTCAGTGCTATATAATGCTGTATTTGAGAATGCTATCTTGGCATCGTTATGCTTCCTCATAAAGAATAACTCATTAAAATTCAGAGGTTAAGTTAATAAATTAATTTTATGAATGCAAATACACATGTGGCATAAGAATGGCTGATGAGGAGATGCTGCCAAGTTTAGTTTGTGTTTCATAGAACGACATTTAAAGTGTCAAAAAACATGAATAGGAAGTTTCTTTATATTATTATTGTAAGTTACACACAAAACTGCTTTAAATTAATTTACAAAGATCATTCCACTACAAACTTACACTCAGTAAATGTGTGAAATATCAAATATATTAAGGCAGAGATCAGACAAATATGCATAAAGTTAATTTCTGTAATCAGTCCGTGTTCATGGGTTGGAAAAATGCATATTTGTCTGATCTCTGCAGGTCAATCTCTGCACAGAGTAAATTAAGTAAAAATAAATATTTTCTTGAAATTAAATGGATCATTCCTATATGTATTTGTCCCCAGGGTTCAGGATTGGGTTTAATGTCAAGCAACAGTTTCAGGGTTATGTTATGAACAACACTCAGTCAACAGCAGGTGCTCAGTTGCACATTTTCAAATATTAAGATTCTGCTTTCTTTAAGAAACTCTTGCTTTGTGTATTCCACCAAACCCTGGAGAACTTAAGAGTAACAAACTGCATATGCATATCTTGGTAAACATTTATCAGGCTGCCAATGCTCTTGGGAGTTAAATAATTAAAAATCAACTACACAATCACAAGAACAGAAATAAATGACACAAAGTCCTAATTTCAGACCAAGATATCAACCCTCACTGGAAGTGTTAGAAAAATGGTACTTGAGAACAAGTGGTAACATCAAACTAACAGGAAAGAAGCTTCCATAGGATTCACAAGGAAGGATTTACTGCTCCACTCAAGCCCAAGAAAAAGGGCAAGGCTCTCCACTCAGCAATTTTGCCATTGCTGTTCAATGACCACTGGAGATCACTGAGCTGTGCATGCACAGGGGAACAGAAGCTTTGCACTGTGCCCTCAGCCTCTTTGCAGAGATAAACCCACTCTGCAGCTGGCTTGAAGCTTGGAAATGAAGGAGAGAGAAAAATCCATGAAGACACAACTCCAGTGGATTAAGTGCTTTTATCAACTTGAGCTGTTGAGAGGGACTGTATAAACCACAGCATGGAAAAAGAGTTTGTCAGCATTTCACTGCCTATCCTACAGGAGCTCAGCCACAACATCTGCCTCTCTACAGGTAAAACTGTCTCAGAAGTCAAGCAGTGCTCTTTTTACCTTGACTCCATCTTAGTCAAACATCACAATAACCTCCTTTCCCCAATCCCCCTCTCTTCTGCTGCATTTAAGGATTTTGCCAAGAATGAAATATTTTTTTAGAAACTAGATTTCCACCCCAAAAATACCCCAGAATCTCAAAATTGTCCATTATGCTCCTACTCTCTCTGAAGACATCCCCACCATCTCAACCTCCAAAGAAAATTTTAGCATTCTTAGAATGTTTAAAAACAAATGGGAGAATCTCAGCAGTCAGATGTTACCATTGCAGCTTACTTGGGTTTTGCTAAGGAGAAAAAAAAACAAAACAAAACAAAGCACCATATACAGCCCAAATATCAGAAACCATCACAAAGAACATATCAAGGAAGTGGAAAAGGAAGGGGAAAGGCAGTGTTTTCAACTCAGGAATACATGAATTCTCTTTTCAAGACAAGTCCCCAGGGCTCAGGATTGGGTTTAATGTCTTTATCCATGATCTGGCCAAGGGCATGGAGAGCACCCTCCATCAGTTTGCAGACAACAGCAAATTGGGTGAGAGAATTGATTCTCCCAGGGAATAATTGACAGGACAAGAGGAATGGCCTCAGGGCAGGTTTAGAATGGCTATTAGGAAACATTTCTTCATGGAAGGGGTTGTCAAGGAACAGGCTGCCCACAGGAGGGGTGCAGTCACCATCCCCAGAGTATTTAAAAATGTGCAGATGAGGCATTTAGGGACAGAGCTTAGTGCTGGACTTGATGATCTTAGAGGCCTTTTGCAACCTAAACGATTCTATGAAAGGTTTAGACCTCAGTTCCTAAGTCTTTGTATATACATTAAGATCACAGGTGGCATTTTTGTTTCTAATTTAGGCTGTAAATACTTACTCTAACCAGCTTTTATGACTGTCAAAGCAATTTGAAGCCTTCAGCCAGTGCAATTTGAATTGTTTTTATATACCTTTTTTTTTAGAAGATCTAGTGTTGTATTCAAAAGCTGTACCTCTAGCTGTCCCTGGGCCAGCAGAGAGCAACAGCTGAATCAAACTTAAAAAACCAAAAAACCCACACCTAAATGTCTCATACAGGTAATAACTGGCAGCACAGGAATTCTTTTGAACATGGATTCATTGTTTGAATTTATGTCCAGAATTTCCCAAGAGGGAAGGAAAGTGGAAGAACAAGTTGTTAGCAGGCACTTAAATACCAGTGTAATGTGTTCTCATGCATAGTGAAAACGGGGGGATGTGCTTTTCTTAGGTTAAACACCCTTCAGTAGTTGCATGATTTTTAACCCCATACAGACACCTTAAATCCTGCAAAGATATTGGATAGCTTGCTCATCAGTAAATTTAAAAATAATTTTTTAAGTTACCTTTCATCTACATCCTGAAACAAACAGGTTGGTGTGTGCGTAGTTGTAAAAATCCTTTTGTCAGGAGGAATTCTGGGTGCTGAGAGAAAAATAAAAGCACATTAGCAACTGGGGGTTTTGCACACATGGTACTTCAAGCTGCCAGTCCCAAGAGCATAGAGGAAAGCAGCAAGGACAGAGAACAGAAACAATTCTCTTTCATTTTAATAAAGCTTGAAGACATCTTACTTTTAGGAAAGCAAGCCAGTCTTTGTGCACTCAATGCTTACCTTCATAACCAGAATGGACTTTTTCTGCAAGCAACACACAGCAAAGCTGGTCTTCTGCTATTTCTGGGTCTTGCACTTTGATAAGGTAGGGAGTCATCCGGAATGGGTGATAGCAAATCTCATTTTCCCGCTCCTTTCCCGCACTAATAATTAAAGAGAGTTAATTATTTCAACAAATTCATCTTACACTGAACACAATTTTAATTTATGCATTTCCCTCATGACACAAGAACTGCATGTTAGCTACTAAAATAGCACCCAAGATCTTAGCTTGACTTTTTTTTTTTTGGTGGAAGAGAACCTAATTCTGATGGTATCCTTTGTATACCAACTTCCATAAAGATTGTGCTGTTCTCTCTACTGCCTGAAACAATATCCACAGCAGCATCACATGGAAGTCTGATAGAAAACCAGCTCAAACAATAAATTAAGTTACTTTGTTCTCCTTCAGAGGGATGAATTTACAGGGCTTTTTTATGAAGCCTGCTATATCCCCTGAGTTAACACAAAGGTCATCTTTTAATCAATATTTATTCCAGTTTAGAAGCAGTGAAGACTCAATATCTAATAACAGGTGTTTGCTTAACCAGAATGCAAACACAGTAATGAAAACAACAACCATTTACACAGTGACCAAAGAAGAATCAGTTGTAATAAGTTTATAACAGCAGAGCTAAATACAAGTAAAGCTTTTGAAAATGGTAGTTGGACAAAAAATCTCCAGTAACACAAGCAGTTAAAAAATCTCCAGTAACATTTCTACAGCACATGCAATGCAACACTCTGGAGCTCTGCATTACCTCCAATTCATTTCAAGTTTATTCATACCTCGATAGTAAGTATTTCTATTTACTCCAGAAGTAATTAAATAATTGGATCCACTATTTTTGCTTCAGAAATGCTGCCAGAGAGGCAGGAAGCATCAAGAACTCAAAGTGCACATGAAAGAACATGAACTAAGTTGCCAGCTTTTACTAAATAAATAAAAAACCCCCCAAAACTAAAGAGGAGTGATTGGGGCAGGAAAAGAAGGAAGAAAAGCAAATTAAAGAATTGTGTCCTCTCTTAACCAGAGGACAAAAGAGCAAAGTCAAGTAACCCTTGAGTATCTTCCTAGGGGATACCTGAGATAAATCTGAGCCATTGGTTTTTTAGAATGAAGGAGACTGAGGCAGGTGCTGAACAGTTCTATTTCCATGACCCAAAGGCTTTCCAGAGCAGGAGGAGATGCTGTACCACCTTCCTTTATGGCCCAAAGTCAATACTCACAGGGATTAACTCCCAAGATGGAACTTCCTGAAATCAGTTCCATTTTCTCTGTAGCTGCTACAGTTCATCAACTCAAGGATGTGCATGTGTTTTGCTTTACAATCACATTATGAAAAAGCATGAAGTGTTCAAACCATATGGTTCTTATAAAAGTCAAATCCTTATGTAATGCTTGGTTTCATAACACAACACTAAGCTTTACAATATTGTCTTACCTGATGCGACAGAAAAAAGATTTCTCTTCCATGCAATCCTGGGTGGAAGACTCTAGAAATATTAAACATATTTCATAACAAGTTACAAATTACTAGAAGATGATGATATTTAGTGTAAGAATTTTTTCTTAGATAATACATTTTTTTAAGTTTCAGTTTTCCCTTAACTCTCCATATGTACATCATAAGCAACTAAATCTGAACATCACTCAGCTTCTGAGGCTGGCGTGTGAATCACAGCTCCTGCTTTATCAAGTCTTTTTCTTAAACATATCTAAACAGCTCTCCAGTCTGAGCTGCTTACTCTTATCAACATTTTCACAGTACTTTCTACCAATGACCAAAAATGTTTGGTTACCTAGGACCCCAAATCTGACCATCAAATGCACTTCCTAGCACCCCTCTTCTCTCTTTTTCCTGAAGACTTCTCTCATGTTTTAAGCTGATTTCCCTCCTTTTCCAGAGTAGCCACACACCGATTCCCAAGGGAAGCTCTGGCATTTCAAAGGCCTCCAGTGCACAATATTTTGGATATTATATTGTTTGGCAACAAATACATAAGAGAGTGCGCACACTTCACCTTGCTGCATTTTTTAAATACACAAACATAATAAAGCTACAGAAAATGTTTCAAGAAAGCAAAACCAAAAAAACTCCTGCCTAACTGAGTAATTAGGATTATATATAATTTACCACTGACCCTGTTTTGAGCCAGAGGTTGCACTGGAGAACTCACAAGGTCCCTTCTGACCTGCTTTATGTTTGCATTGCTTAGCACATGTTTACTGCTGATTGTTTTTTCAGATTAAATATGGTTCACACCCTGGCTTTACTTCACAGATTTAGTATGCAATGGATTGGCATTTCAAACATTTAGAGCAGACCTTGAATTTCAAGTATTTAGTTGAAACAGTTGGCAGATATTTCTCAATTACTAACAGCTGCAGGTACATGAGTAAAACAATCCTACCACAAACAAATATCAAGTGCCCTGAGACATCTGATCCTTCACCATTAATTATCCTAATATAATTTTTCTAAGGCTAGAAGAAGAGAGCTGTGATTACACTTGGTGTCAGTGATGACAGCTGAAATACCTTTTTCTACACCATAATCAAGGTGTCCAGTATTCAAATCATAACTATTTTAAAAGGAAGGAGACAGAGCATTGTCCCCTTTACACTTGAGGAAGAGAAAATGTGAAGAAAAATTGTTTTCATTTGATTGCTAGTACAAGTGGAAAGTAAATTCACCATTCAGCATGAATTCCTACTTTGTTTTCATTCATCATCTGGCTGAAAGGGGAATGAGAACTGATAAATAATGACATTGAGAAGATTTTGAACCAAGAGACAAGTCTTGCTGATTTACAGAATAGATTTGTACACCTGGTGTTGTTCAGAGGTGTTCTAATAATGACCCTGTGCTACACCCTCAAGAAGTGATGGGGAAGGATGGAAGGACATCCAAAATCAGTATTTGCATTTGTGTGACTGCAGGAAGGTCAGAGGAGTATCTGCTGCTGAGCCCACTCACCAGCTCTATTGCAGATGTTCCATGATGGTAATCTGTATGGGGTGGTAGAAGTATAGAACACACTGACATCCTGAGGTGCCAAGAACTCCACAAATTTGGCATTTTTAAAATAGCCCCTCTTGCAGCGAAGGATAGAAGCAGCTTGATCAGAGATGTATAAAATTTTCCCAGTTATCAAAGAAACAGCTACAGCAAACATATCCTAAAAACAAAAATCTCAAATTATTTAGACTGTTTGAAACATTCTTAAGTGCAGCATATATTTCTGAAAAAATATTTAAGATATAAAAACATTAGTAAGTTCAAAATAAGAATTAAGGAAATTTAATTTTATTACAGATATTGAACACAATGAATCTGCTCATTAAGTAGACACAGAATATTTTTCAATTATGCAGTAAGAATAATACACTACTATTACTATACTAGTAAGAAGAATACACTACTATTTTTCAATTATGCAGTAAGAATAATACACTACTATTTACTGGGTTACAAGCCCTAAACATCATTGTCTACAGTTCTGTCATGCAAAATGAATTTACAAACTAAGAATTAATGACCTTCCAGCTCTATAACTTCACATTTTCCCTGTGCTTGTTATTACAGACATGATTTACACGTAAGAAATTCAGGCATTTTTGAAAGGCTGTTTGTGTTAGCTGGTCCATCCACAAAAAGTGAAAAAAGGGCTCTAAAGCACTTGGTAAAAAATAATGAGTACACAGGTGGGAAGAAGTCCCACACACTTGTATTGTTTCTCTTCCTGCCACAGAGGAGCTCCCTGCGTCACAGCCTTGAGTGCTGCACTCACAAACACTGCACAGGAACCCAAGAGCTGCCAGCAGAACACTGCTTTCACAAACAGATATTCACATTCATTGAACAATGTTTATGATATTTGGCTGAATTTCTCAGTTGTACTCTACACTTCCTATTTATTTCACCTTGTGGGCAGTCTTTACTATTCACACGTTCAACAAAACCCACCTACTTCAAGCTATGGAACATCCCCCACCATGCTCTTGTTTTAGAGAGTTCAGACTTCATATATTCAATGAGGTTGCAGCTCAAAAAAACAGTAGAAGATAGTCTAATACATTTAGATGCCATTATTTTTGAAGACTCCATAACTTATTCCTAAAATACTAATAATATGGAAATAAATATAATTTAAAAAATCATTCAGGTTATCATTTCACTGCTAGAACTCCAGTGATGGTCCTAGCTGTTCTTGTCTCTATGAGAACACAGCATCACTGGACCCCACAGAAAGCCTGCAAAGAGCAGACAAATCCCACAGGAAAGCACACAGTGACTCCAATACTTTTGTCACTCTTCAGTCACACTAACACAAAACTGGTGAAACATCAAATAACCCCTAGTTATAAGAATAAGCTGAAGTAATTCACTGTGGGCCTCAACCAAAATTTGGAAAAATTTAACTCTCCCAACTTTTGCAGCTGCACTGAAATGAAACCCAAAGATGTGTCTCAGGGCTTTGTATCACATGGACACAGGGATTTGTGACACCACCACCTCCAGGCACGAGGTACTGCTCAGAGGATCAGGGAGGTCAAACTTCTTATTTCCCACCTAACCAACAGAAACAAGTTTGTAAAATCTGAAAAGACTCAGAGTTTCTTAACATCCCCTTAGAGGCAAAAGGCAGTTTCTTCAGCTTTGTGGCCTAGCTACCAACCTTTCCCTTGTAAGAAGGAGGCATGGCTGAGAATTCCATTCCAGGAAACCTTTTCAATCCACCCTGAGACTCAGGGCAGCATACTCACCGCATTTTTCATGATGTATTCTGAGGTTATAGTCTCCACTTCTTCCACTGTGTAAGATGATACATTGAGACCAGCAGGCTGGGATTCATTAATCATCAACAACTGGTAATATTCCTCATTGGCTACATGAGAACAACAAACAATTTATAATCAAGATTATCAATAAATACCCTGCCCACAAGCAGTAAATGGCAAAAATATTTTTTGGCATAAATGCAGAAGTTGTGAAGTTGGCAGTTGGGAAATCTAGGCACTACTCCAAATACATCATTTTCCCTGGTAGAGCTTCCTCATCAGTAACTCAAACAAAAGTACACATCTTAATCTACCCATATATGAATGGTCACATATTGTAGTCTGACAGCTCAAACAGTATGAAACTGTAAATTGTTTTCAAATCAATTTTCTAACTCAACCAAACAGCAGTAAAACATCAAGTCTCTAGAGAGCTGCTTCAACTCCCAAAGGAACAAAAGTTAACAAAGCCAACAAATAGGAACAACATGGAAATATCTGGGTAGGAAGGTTTTCAGTCATAGAACAGCTCTCTTTGTAGAGCTATGTTTATTTAAACTCCTGTTTTGAAAGTTTCACTTTGGCCAGGTTGGCATTATCTAGGCAGTATCACACTTTATTATTACCTTTAACTTGTTTAATGCTTTTAAGGGCATATTTCAATGTGGTTAGGACACTGGATTTGCCTTTGACTCTCTTCTCAGAAGGAAGGTGAGCTTTCAGCTCCTGCAGTGTTTTCAGCAATTCCTTTTGTGTTTTGGCTTTAGTGGACTGCTCACTACTGTAAGATGAAAAACAAAAACCACAACATCACTTGAATGCTTGAAGTGACACATCATCCTCAGAGAAGCCCAAACATACTCTGGCACTTGTCACTGACATCAATTTCTATCACCAGCCTCATTAACTTTACCAGTACTCAGTGTCACGTTCCAGAACTTAAGGAAATTCTTATGTGACCATTTAAAATGAAAGATTTACCACCACCTGGAATGTAATTGTAAAATGGACTCTGTATGTGCAACAGTACATATGTCCAAGCACCACAGAATTTTTTTTTTCTTTGCCACAGTCCCCCTCCTCCCTTTTTAGTGGTATTTTCCTTAGTTCCTTTCAAAATCAAACTCAGAAATGTTCATGGACTCCAAAGGAGAGAAGCAGGAGGTCCATTCAACTCTTCACCTCCTGTTCAAGCAGGCTCTGTTAAGAAAGGTCCCTGAAAAGGGAATGGCAATGGGAGAGCATCAAGTTAACAAAACAAATGGAGAAATCCTTTGAATAATGTATCCCATCTAAGCATGGCAACACAATAAATAAGATGAGGAAACTCTGACTAAATTTGTAAGGGAAAGAATCAGAGGAGGCTGGAGACAGAAGCTGCATTCACAGGTCTCATGTTCAGAAGAGCTGTCTCAGTGGAGAAGGACAAACTACAGAGACTATCAATGCCAATATCAGAAAGTGTCACCTTCCTTTCCAGTTCCTGGGATCTCTCCCCATTATTGAGAGGTGCTGATACAGTCACAAAAGAAGAGAAAAGGAGGTGAGGGAAGTGGGGGAAAGGGTAGCAAAGATGGATGGCAGATGGGTAGGAAGGAGTTAAAATGATAAATCACCTTGCCTTTCACATTGGAGATTTTAAAAGCTGATCATTCACAATGATCAAGAGGATTATAGAGCTGTTCTTAAATCTTCCTGAATTTTATTTCCCTTCCAAAGGAAGGTCTTTTCTTAACACCTGATTGTCCTGGCAGGCAACCTGTAAGAAGTTACCCTGAGCACTGCTGTGGAAACAATAGTCCTGGCAACTGCACTGCCTGACTGAAGTGGCCAGAAAAGCTGCTTCAGCTGCCAAGTAATTTTCAAGAGGATTTGTGAACATTTTTCTGAGAGGTTTTAAGTGCTTGAAAAGGTAGATAAATCATCTGACAGGTGTTGGGTGTATTTCACTAAAAATGCTTGCAAAGTGACAAAGCTGTACTAGAGAATACACATTGTTCTTGATTCCATCACAGAGCACTGGGAGACACACATCATTCATTTACTCACTGGTCATTTTGTACCAAGAAATAATGGCAAGGGATCAAACAAAAGACTGTAGCACTCCCTTGGGAAACATGATGTTCATGCTGTGTATTAAAATCATGTGTACAACGTGGCTTGACAGCTTGGACTGCTGCAATCAAACAGGGCTTTGTTAACAGGGTTTCATAGAAGAACCCTTCATGCTGGCAGTAGGGAAAAAGAGAGAGGAAAGATTATGAAATAACTGAGCATACTGCTGGTTTGTACTCTCAGAGTACAGACTGCTTCATGAGAGTGGTCAGATTCTTCTGCAAGGAAAAAAAACCTTTCCAAATTAGCCTACAGCAGCAGCAAACACAGAAGATGGACATTCTTGGAAAATAAATTACACAACTCCAGAATGTTTTTCCAGAGAGCAGGAGCATCAGGCACAGCAGGCAGCCACAGGGAAGGTGTGACTTGCAGAGGACAGAATAAGCAAGTTTATAAAGATAGGAGCTTTTCATTTTGCTTTTTGTGGACAGCAAATTGGAAAGGTATCTACAGATATTAAACTGGAGTTGTTGGTTGGCACTGATACTGAATGCAAACCCCAGTAGTCTGAATCAAAGATCAAGCCTACAAAGGTAAGGAGTTTGCCAGACTACTTTAGTCTTCTCTTTGAAGATCATTCTCTAGATATCTTCAGTCTTCCATTCCCAAATGATCAGATTTTGCTCTGTAACCCTCTAGCACAGTACCTGATGGCTGGGGAGAACACACTACCATCTGAATTCTTAATTATTTCTGAGCAGAGAGTTATTAATAAAATTTAAAATTGAAACACCAAAAAAACTGTAGTAACCAAATCCTCCAAAATTTCACAGTGAAGAAAACGAAATCAATGGGAAACAAAGACTAAAAAATGACTTTGGTTTACTTTTTCACACTAAGCAACATAAAGTCTGGATCACAATTTCCAGTTGAAAATACAGAATGAAACAAAATCTCCAGGTGCATGCAAGGCAGACACAGAAAATATGGTGAACACACACCAAATGGTGCATGGGAGTAATTTGAATTTGCACTTTTCTAGGAACTGCATCAGGTAGAAACACCTTCAGGTAGGCAGATCTTAGATATGGGTCTTAACATCAACATGCTCTAGCTAGATATCTTTGATCTGCTCAGGACCAAGCTTGGACCTCCTGATCTGACTTAAAAGTTGGCTTAAAAAACGTCAACTTAGTTGACTTAGTCAACAAGTTGACTTAAAAAAAGTTGACTTAAAACAAGTGCAGCAGGGTGCTCTGAAGTGTCTAAATATGAGCCTTCAGGCTACCAGGCTCCTCAAGGCTATCAGGGACAAAAGCAGAGTTCATACAGAGGGATTCATTCCTGCAGCTGGGGTCTGTGAATCATTTAGCCTATGGAACACAGGAGAGGCAGGGGATACAGCTGCTGGACACCAGGAATAACCCAGCTCAATGGTGAATTCTGATGGTAACACACCACCAAGTTCAGGCTAAATTCTGAAGAGCAAAAGAAAAAATTCAAAGCTGCAAAAACCCCACCGTAACTAAAGCAGTATTCAAAGGGACCCACAAAAAACCAAAATTACAGAGTTAAGCTACCAAATCAAAACAAAGTAACACGACTTCAAAGGTTACCACACAACTCACATGGAACAGCAACAAAAAGCTCTAATTTAATCAAGTGGTTAATAGGAGATGCTACTGATTATGGACAGGAAGAAATCAAAGACAGGATTTCTTGTGTAATCATCCAGGTTGAGGCAAAACAAAACAAAACCCCAAAATACAACATTATTTAGTTTTCAGCATTCAGCATATGACTGAAAAATATATGCCCATTAATTTACCTGCATCCACTGCTGGACTGATTGTGTTCAGAGTTTGCAATCATCAGACTAAATGCATTTGAGCTTGAACTAGAATAAGGAAAAGAGAAAAAGATTAATATTTGAAGACCTAACAAAAAACTTGTTCATTGTAGCTTTTTATTTTCCTATTAATGACTCAAAAAAAAAAAAAAACCAAAAACAAAAACAAAACAAAAAAAAAACCCACCAAAAAAACCCAACAAAAAACACCCCAGCACAAAAACCCCAAAATCCCAACCCCAAATTTTAAAAGCCTCTGCATGGTACAACAAATGGGCACTAAAGCTGCAAATATTTATCTAAGCAGCACAGAACAGCTTGAGTGGGAAAGGACCCATAAGGATCCCTGACTCCCAACACCCTGGTCTCACAGGACTACTAAAGAGATGGTTTTTAACATGGCTTTGCTCTGTCCAGTAAACTACTACTGGAAATATTATTTTAATATTAAATATTTTAATATTAATATTTTAATATATCATAGTTGCACCCTCACACATAAGAATTAACTGACAGGTTTTGACATACAATTACAGAAGTCGGTTTACAAGAAAATAAATAAATAAATAAGGCAAGTTAAACACTCAGTGATGAGAAGAAAGATGCAAATTATGCTGGCAATGCAAACACCAACACCAGAGATCTTTTCTTTAAGATTTATACTACATAATTTACACCACATGAGAGTACAACTTAAGCAGCACACTCAGCTCCCTGCTGAAGAGGCTTTCTACCTTAGTTATTCAGAAATATTGATTCAAATGTAAATAGTCTTTAGGGGCAAAAATAAAAGTGAAATGTATTTAATAAGAGCTACTACCTTTTATGACAGTCTGAAGATTCCATGAGCATTGCTGAATCCTTCCCATTTTCATCAGATTCATGACCATGAGAGTCATGCCCACTTGAATAGTTTTCATTTGTGTCATTGCCACTGGAGTCATTGCCACTGGAGTCATTGCCACTGGAGCCACTGCTCATTTCAATATCTTCCTGAAGAACTTCATGGGGGTGTTCAGGCTTTGCTTGAATTTCTGAGTCTTCAGCAATCATCTGGCTGTGCTCAGTGGGAAGTCCAGAATAGTCACTCATCTTGAGCTGCTCTTTTAAGGAGAAGGATGGAGAAAGGTTTCCACTGATGCCAGGGTTCTGCTCCTCAGTGCTAGAGGAGAACCCCCAGAACTTGACAGAGTCCGTGGGACACTCATCAGAAACACTGCCAAGACCAAGAGCAAATCAAGCCATATTCAGAATTTTCCCTCTGTATAAACTCTGTTTGGAAGTACAGATGCACAGATCTGAGGAGGAAGGGAAGGAAGAAAAAAAAAATTATTTTCTTGTTTGTTTTGCTGACAAACAGGAATTTGCACTGACTGAAGAAAGTAAAAAATGACATGCATGGTTAATATATTCAGCATTTGCATGGTGAAATGTTTCAGTTAAATTGAAAAAATCTCATGATGTTTTATCATGAAAAAGATATTTATTTTTTAGTAAAAACCCACACATAAGCAAGTAAGCTGAAGGGAAACATGGAAAAACTCCTGAAAAGATCACATATTCCCTTGTTTTCTATTTTCTTACTTAATACTTGTCAGTATTGCTGCCTAGATTTGGATTATAACTATTATGATTTTCAGTGAAGCCATTCCACTGCCTTTCAGTTTACCTTGATAATGGAAAAAAACCTCTATTCAGACATCAGAGCATTGCTTATTTGCTGTGGAGGTGATTTGGGTTGGTCTCCTGTTTTATATTGGGGTTTGTTTCTTTTAAGATCAGTTGGGAAGGAACACTACTGAACTCTTCATTTCTTTCTTTATACAACAGCCATGTAGGTGAGCACACAGAGCATGCAGCAGGAACAGGGAAACTAAACACACAAACACACCTAATCACCACCACCAAAAACTCTAAGGCATGAATAACCCTGAGAAGAATTTTATCTACTAATTACTACTAATTTGGGGAGTATGATAAAAATTGCTTGGAAAAAGAAGGTTAAAACAAAAACCACCCCATAGCCCTGCTTTTAAACCAAATTCTGATGCACCAGGCTCAACAATCAGAGCGTATACAGAGGTGAATCAAGGGCAGGCCAATATTGAAGGATCATCAAAAGAGAAGTACTGGAGAGCAGTTCAAGTTTATTTATCTTTTAAAAAGATCATATTTAATCTGACTCACATCCTCATCCATTTCAGCAACTCAGAGACAAGAGTGTAAAACTATGAACTAAGATTCTTTGTTGAGAGCCTCTGTAGTTTTCAAGACAACAGAACCATGTATGTTCCTTCCTCTTTGTTCCTTTAAAATATTCACCATTACAATTATTAACTAAGAAACCATTGACAGGAATGACAGCGAATAAAAAAAAATAACAACCAAGTTTTGTTCATATTAACTACAGCAGTTTTGTCTTAAACACAAATAAATAAATATTTAGGTATTTAAGAAAAGACTGTAATGGAAAACATTCACAACAGTAATTTAAAACACACCATGATTCAACTCCCTCCAAAGCAACACCACATGGAAGCTATTTTCTTACCCTTCTAATTGATGTTTTTCCAGGCATTTCACATTTTTTTTGCATTTTCCAGAAAACACTACTTGTCTCCTCATTTGGTCAAAATAATATGCAATATATCTGCTTTCATTTAAAAGTATAGTTTAAGGACATTTGCTTAAGCTATCAGTAATGGTATAAAGATATAAATAATTCTCTTTCCTTATGAGTATATTCACAAGTGAATTATAGGTGAATAATTATAGGTGTATATAATTCACAAGTGAATTATATTATTAGAATTCACTTGAAAAATTATATATATTACATTGTATATAATATATATTATATAACATATTATCTATTATATTTTATATATTATATATTGTATATTTTTCTAAGTGAATTATTATATTATAATTATATTATTAGAATTCAGTTAGAAAAATGCCTTTATGCCTATCTTATATATAATATACGTAATATATCTATAATATTTTATATATTATATTATAGATTATGTATTTTTTAAGTGAATTATATTATTATAATTAATTATTATATTATTAGAATTCAGTTAGAAAAATGCCTTTATGCCTATCTTATATATAATATATGTAATATATCTATAATATTTTATATATT
Organism: Molothrus ater; assembly: GCF_012460135.2. Taxonomy (NCBI): domain Eukaryota; kingdom Metazoa; phylum Chordata; class Aves; order Passeriformes; family Icteridae; genus Molothrus; species Molothrus ater. The sequence continues at coordinate 2,692,089 of NC_050487.2, forward strand.
ATATTATAGATTAAGTATTTTTAAAGTGAATTATATTATTATAATTAATTATTATATTATTAGAATTCACTTAGAAAAATGCCTTTATGCCTATCTTATATATAATATATGTAATATATCTATAATATTTTATATATTATATTATAGATTATGTATTTTTAAAGTGAATTATATTATTATAATTAATTATTATATTATTAGAATTCAGTTAGAAAAATGCCTTTATGCCTATCTTATATATAATATATGTAATATATCTATAATATTCTATATATTATATTATATTATATTATATCATATTATATTATAGATTATGTATTTTTTAAGTGAATTATATTATTAGAATTCAGTTAGAAAAATGCCTTTATGCCTATCTTATATATAATATATGTAATATATCTATAATATTTTATATATTATATTATAGATTATGTATTTTTAAAGTGAATTATATTATTATAATTAATTATTATATTATTAGAATTCACTTAGAAAAATGCCTTTATGCCTATCTTATATATATGTAATATACCTATAATATTTTATATATTATATTATAGATTATGTATTTTTCTAAGTGAATTATATTATTATAATTAATAATTATATTATTAGAATTCAGCTGGAAAAATGCCTTTATGCCTATCTTATATATAATATATGCAATATATCTATAATATTTTATATATTATATTATAGATTATGTATTTTTTAAGTGAATTATATTATTAATTATTATATTATTAGAATTCACTTAGAAAAATGCCTTTATGCCTATCTTATATATAATATATGTAATATATCTATAATATTTTATATATTATATTATAGATTATGTATTTTTAAAGTGAATTATATCATTATAATTAATAATTATATTATTAGAATTCACTTAGAAAAATGCCTTTCAGTAGAATAAAATATATTGTTTCCTTCTGCAGGTATTCCCTTCAGGTATTTTAATGCAGATAAAACAGACCTCCTGTGATGCTGCTATATCCAGGCACTGAATCACCCCTCAGGAGCTCTGACAGTTTTTTCCTGGACTAAGGGTAACCACTCGTGTCTTGAGAATTACATAACCAGAGCATGCGATAAAAGATATTTACTCTGAGCTGAAACGGCAGCATGATGTCACGATGGCACATTCTCTGGTGGCCAATGATTAACCGGGTCAGATAGTTCAGCTCTGATCTAATCTGGGTGCCACAAGGAGCTGACACTTGCCCTGCCCTCTGGGGACACTGAGAGAAGCTCTGGGTGTCCCAGCAGTGCCACAGCTGAGCTCAGCCTGCCTGGCTATGACAGGGACCAAAGGCAGCCCCGAGAGCCAGCATGGAATGTGGCACAGGAATTCCTGCACGGACAAACCTCTGGTGCTGCACAGACAGGAGTGCTCGAGAAATGTGTCAGGTTAAGCTCTTTTCTGCCCCAGAGATGGGGCAACTGAGAGGCATTTTATACGCTTTTATTCCATTTTCAGTCTCATGGGAAGGGTGAAACAATACAGATGTTATAATTCATGCCATCACAAGCAGAATTCAACTACTTCTTAATTACAATACACTATAAGCTTCTCTTGGCCTATCAGCTTTAGCCACACCATGCTATAAATGTCTTAAAGCCAATCATCTAAAATTACTTCTCATGAGTCCTACTCCAATGCATCTTTGATAGTTCTATTTGTGAAAAATGCGTATTCATGATTGGCTTTTTGCAAATATTAAAATGAATATTATATGTGTTATGTTAGAAAGTTATGCTGCATTAATTTTATTAAGTAGTGTGTTAAACATAGTTTTAGGTTATAACATAATGTTAAAATAGAAACGATGCTATGTAAGATACTTTTTTAAATAAAGGACTTGCACCAGATAGCAGCCACAGGACACCTGAATCTTTCAGAGAAAGAGAATTTATTGCCCCATTATCAAAACAAACTTCTTCCTGCCTGCTCAGTCCTGAGGACACCTTAGGATTAAGGGCTAGAAGCTGACACTGCCCAGACAGAATCCTGTGTTGGAATGGAATTTATGCATCATGGATGAGGTGTATGAATATACAACAGGCTGTTGATTTTAAGGGTTAATTCTCTGTTAACGTGGGTCCTCTCTTGGGCTTATGTTGCCCAGAAAAAGGCACCCAGACTGTCCATAACTCTTTGTTTTTATTGTCTCATATTGTCCTAATCCAAATTGTCCAAATTATTATTACTCTAATTATATTAGTATTTTTATAACCATTTCATTACTATTAAACTTTTAAAATGTTGCAAACAAGTGATTGGCGTTTTTCACATATTTCCCTAAAGTACTTTGTTTTATTTGTAAGGCCATCTTGTAGGATTCTCTACAAATTCATTTCACACCTAAATGTGCTGATCCATTTGCACCCAGGGGATGCTCTTCCCCCTGCTGTGTAAATCAGAGCATATCTGCTTAAATAACTGCAACCACTGTCCAAAGCCACTGCCCAGTGTCATTGATCCTGTTATTTCTCAGAGGACACCCAGGCTGTAAATCTCGATGGAGAGTTCCATGAGTGAAGGCAATTAACGGTAATTAACCCCATCACAGTTCAAATGAAGCTTTAAGAAAAAATGCACTCACAGCATCACCTTAAAGGAGGCCTAAGGTGTACAAATATAAGGCAAGATCTACAATTTCTCATCCTATAGTCTGTACCAAACTTTGGAGTTTCTTCCTGTTTTCCTGACAAAATGCTACTTACTTAGAAAGAGCTTTAGATACATGAGAAAAAAAATATTGCCATAATCAAAACACCACTGTATCTGTTAGGAAATTATGTTTTCTTTAGAGATACGGGAAAAGAGCTCTCACAAATCAAAAAACTAAAAAAAACCCCAACTTTGGGCTGCTATATTTACTCCTATAAAGGAAACTATGTAAATCACTACTGATGGGTTTATAAGCACGAACTACCAAAGACAGAGTCTCAGAATAGCCCTAAATTTTCTGAAGGTAATTAGCCCAATATAGCAGTAATGCAGTAAAATTGTGCTATTTATAGGAAGAGCAATGATTGTGCCACAGCTTTCCTCCTCTGATGCAAATATTTTGGTTTTTACTCTTTAGGCACAAGAAACCTCTTCTCCTGAATTCTGATGCCAGAGAGGATTACATGTGCTGTAGTATTTCCAGCCATAAGAATTGTTCACAAATACTTCTTTGACACGACCTTTCCTTGGAAAATTATTTTCCCAAAGTATTTTTTGTCATCTTTGGAAGTCTAAGAGGCAATGAAAATGTGCCATAGCTAGCATGTAGAGTCTTACAGTTTGAAATTCTGAGTTGTTAAACCACTGGTGAATAATTTTTTCCACCTCCAAATATCATCTATTGTCTCATCTCCTCCCTTCTTTCCATGACACCCAGGCTAGCTTCTGCCAGGTATTTGTAGGAAACTTCAGCAGTGTTTCCTTAGGTGGGAGAGAATTGTTCCCAAAATAAATAAATAAATAAATCTGTATGCTATCCAATAACTTTTGAGGAATTTCCTGTAATTCCTGAAACAAGAGTTGATGGATTCAGTGACAGTCAAGCTTTCAGGGTTTTAAAAAACATTTTTATTTTAAGCAATGAGTACAAACTAAGAGAGTTACCAACATAAAAGAAATAGATACTGACCCTTAGGAGACACTATGTGAATTTTTTTCCTCTTGATACCTGGCAGAAATTTGTGTCAAGAAGCAATTCAGTCGTGTTACTTCTGGTTCTAACTAACAACATGCCAGAACTTCTGCAGCTTTGTCCACACCTAATAACTACATTATAGTGACTACAATTTGGATCACAAAGACAATCAAACCAGAAAAAAAAAAAAAAAAACAAAATAAAAAGAGTATTTGAGTAATGGAGAAAACATAAGTTTGTCCATATCTTTAAAGGTATGTTTCAAAAAGAACTGGCTCAGCATGAGCTGGAATGGTTTTCTTAGCCAAGACTGGAAGATTAACGTCACTGAAAGTCAGTCTTGCACAAAATTTCTTCAGTTTCAAAATCTTAAAAGCCTCAGTGCCAGAGGCACATAGCAGAGTAAGGAATACAGGAAGAGTGAAGAGGAAGGAACAAGAAAAATATTATTATAAACTTGTAAGAGCTTCTGCAGAAAGGGAAGCCTTTCTAAAACAAGACTTTACCTCTTTGAGAGAATGTTGGTGCTTTTTTAATTTATAATGTGATGTTAATATATGCCCTAACTTTGGAGACATGGTCTTAGAAGAGACAGGAGTAATTGTGCAAAAAGCTCAGGCTGGCAATAACCCTCCACCACGCTCTGCAATGTAGATAAGAAGAGATGCAGCTGGCCAGACTTCAGTGGGAGCACAGAAAGGCATTTAAGTGGAACATCTGCATGCAGACACCAGCACTGTGTGAACACTTCAGGAGCACAGACGGTCAGACAGCACAGAGAGATTAATTATCTTTGAAACTAATCTCAGGGAAAATGACATAATAAATTGCACATATTCATCCCACTCATATGCTTGAATAAATGCCCAATCACTAACCAAACAACACTGGAAGGCAAAAGCTTGCATGTTTTCCCAGTGTGAGGTTCTCTCTTGTTACCAGTTTGAGGAAGGTAATTACATCCCATATCGAGTTCAGGAAGATCTCAACATGGAAACACAAAGAGCTCTTTTAGGTTTCATATCAAAAGAAGCCAGGTTTTTCTTTCTTTTCTGCTTCACCTTCTAAACTTTTAAGGGATGTCTATTTTGACTCTATAAATAAAAACGTTTATAAAATTAAACTGGCACCAGCTAAGCTTAATTTTACAGCAACTGGCTCACAAAAACCCATTCTACTGCCTCTGGCAAAGACTAGAGCTCTCTAAGATCCTGATGCAGTGTGTGAAAGGTACCATAATTCCACTGAGCACTAAGGACAAATGCAGGCATTGATTTGCCAGGTTAGATATGCAGCAAAGGTCTTCTGGTTATTCATTACCTACAGTTGCTCCTTTATTCTGCAGTAAGACAAAGGAAACAGCCTGAACTTGAGCATGGCCAAAAAAACCACACCAAAATATGTATGGACAAATGCTGAAAGAAGTCATTGAGCTTGTTTTTGAAAAACACCCTTAAGAAGGGTTGTAGAGCACCAAGGAGGCAGATTTCTTCTGAAACAATAACTTTTAACCCAAAAATCTTGTTTCAGCAGAGATCTGGTTATATTCAGAGAACATTTTCCAGATTTCCTTTCACACAAAAACGATCATGTTTAGTACTGCTATATAAAGGGAACTAACTGGTATATAAAGGAAACTAACAATCCAGAGTCAAAATTATCCAATTCAGGAACTGAGGAAGAGGCAAACATCTCATGATTTGAGTCTAAATTCACAACTACTATCAACTTAGTCCAAATATTCCCAAAAAAGCAAGAACCAAACTACATTTTATGCCTAAAGGCATGTAAATATTCAGGTACTCTTAACTGTCCTAGAACCTATAGAGACATTCCTAATGGTCAGGTTTAAATTTTACTGAAGATCTTGTCAACAACAAGGGCTTCCAAATGTCTTCTGGATTTTTGCTTTGCAAAATGATAACAGTTTTCTTATTTAGATGACAAAAAACTAGCAAGGGTTTAGTCAGATCATGCAATTCTAGATATGATTGAAAATTAACATCTACAATGAATGCATTCTCTCTGTGCAATTAGACAATAATTAAATGCTTGGGAGTCAGAAAACGTTAAGAAAAAAATGTTGGAAAACAAGCAATAATCCAAGAAATGACTTGTTCAACTGTGCAACTTCAGCATTGAGAGCTTTGTGTTTTCCTGGCAAGAACAATGAACTGAATACCTTCACTAGGACTTTTCTAGGAAGGGGGGAAAGAAAAGATGGCAATATTCTCAGATTATAGGAAACCATAAGAAAGATGCTCAGTAATTTCTTGCAAGATTTTTTTAGTTAAAAAAAGAAGGGGAACTTTTTTACTAGATTACTCACTCCAAGTAATCAGGAACAAGTTTTGCTCTTTTTTTAAACAAGCAATGAGATGTTAATGTCGGTAAAATTATCAACATCTAGTATACCACAAAGGCTCCCATAAAATCTGAATTTCACAATATTCATTTCACAACTTTTTGATCAGGATTCACCTTTCAGCTCAAGAAAATCCTGAACACAAGCCTCTTATTTGTCTTATAAGGGTCATCTTCATTAACCACTGCTTTCAGCTGCCACTTTACAAAGGGAACTGATCAGGACACAGCCTTGTTCCAGACCCATCCGAGTGCCACCCTGAATTTATAGCAGCACCTACACAGGAAGAAGTCAGCATCAGATCAGGGCCCTGGCATCCACAGTGAGGATGCTTCCAACCAGATTGTTTCCTTGCTGAAGCAACTCAGACCTAAATTTAAGAATAAGTATGGTTTAAGGCTAAAAAATGTTTTTGCTTAAAATAAGGTAACTCCCCATTATACCCAAACTACTGCTCTGAATGAGTACATAGATATGACTGAAGCCTCAGTTTAAAGATAACAAACACAGAACAATATATTTTCTGCATAAGCTTTAGAGGAGCAGGAGGGGAAGCATCTTTCTACTAGCATGAATCATAATAATGATGTGTGTTTCTTACCTGTTTTTTCTACAGGTGAAAAGGTGGCAAAAGTGTTTATCAAGCTCCCTCCCAGCTAGCATCAAAAGCATGAGGTGCCTAGGTCCAGAGTCTGCCACATGCATTTAATTCTTGTCTCATCCTCTTCTACTGGAAATCTTTGACCATTACAGAGTCCGGACACCTCTATAACTATAAAATATAAAAGAAATACCTGGGCCCCCCAACAGTGTCCTCTTCAAACAGATACCAGAGAGATGCTCACAGCTATGTCACTCCTATGCAGATAAATGTTGGTTAAACATGAAACTGTCATACAGCAGAGGAAGAAGACACAAATTTGCATTTTAAACACTTTTGCTCTGAAATAAGGTCTTAAAGAGTTTTCAAGTAATAGCATGTTCTGCACTAGCTAAAATAACCCTTAGGATTCACAATTAGAATGGTATCACAGTGTGTACAGTCTGCATGGGCTGACACAGCCACTGGGAACACGGGGTTGGCCTCCCCAGCAGGGCACAGAGCCACATGCCTGATGTGGTCTGGTCAGCAGGAGCTCCAAGTGCTCATCAAGTTTGGCTGCAATATCATTTTATGGTTCTCTGTCACAGTAGGATGGGTAAGAGCAGTAAAGATTTTACCAGGCAGTTATCAAATTTCATTTCACACAATGATTGAGATCAAAAGAGCCTTCTGGAGGTTCCTTGCCCAACTCCCTGCTCAGGCACAGTCACCTAGGAGCAGGCTGCTCAGCACCAACAGATGGCTTTTGGCTATCTCCAAAAATGGGTATTCCATAGCCTCTCTGGGAAATCTGTTCCAGTGCTCACTCCCTCTCACAGTAAAAAAACCTGTTTATTTATGGTCAGAAGTCTGTACTAACAGACTCCATTAACATTATTATTCTTCCTAATACAAAGTTTCTCAAGAGAGACACTGGGAATTTCAATGAAAAACAAAAAAAAAACTGAAAATTTTTCTAGGAAATCTAGGAAACTAAGTCTGCTGGTGCATGCCACTGCCATGTGGCACAAATAAATGGTAGAATAAAACTCAAAAGACCAACATTTGTGTGGCAGACAATTACATCATTTTAAGTGCTTCATCTGAATACGCAGAAGAAATGTTTGGAACAGTGTTCAAATCCCAAGCTAAGCACTCTGGAAGGCAGCCCATGCTAGCAAGCCTTAATTTAACATGCTGCAAACTGTTACAACTGTTGAAAGTACACTTGTGCTGGCCAGACTAAAGGAACAATTTATTCACAACATTCCGTCCTGCGTGACGTTGTGAAGCCGGTACAAGTTCTAAAATACTCAAATTATGATAGAAATCTGTATGCACTGGCTCTTGAAATGCTTTGCTCTTGTTTTTATCATAAACTGATAATACAGGATTTAAATTATAGGCTTTATCTCTGACCAGGAGAAGCATTAGAAATCGCTGTAGCCAGAACTACTTGCAGATTTCACAGTTTTTAGCCTGAACATTGAAAATGTGGAACGTTCTTTCAGCACCAGTTGAATCCTTGTTTAAAGACAGCTCTTGCAATTCCTTTACACTAACTCAACTCCCTGTAAAATTTCAATTAAAAAAAGTTTAAAAGGTTTTCCAAAGTCTAAGTTTGAAGATATACTCACAGTGGCACAGCATGTACCATTTTAATTGTGTATCACATTGGTTTCATGTATTTAACACATGTAAGACATTAAAACATCAAGAAAAATAGTCCTTGTAAACTACTAAAAATTCTCATGATAAGCCATTCTGCAATTTAATGGAAAGTAAGGCAAATCTACACCAAAAGGATTTTTATCAGAAACAAAATGCCTGGTTTGAATGACTTGTACTTAAACAGTCTGAACAGAATTAGAGGCAGCCTCTTTCACCTGTTTTCTATTATTTTTCAGAGGAAATGTACAGGTGATTGAGTATGCCCAAGTCCCAAAACACTAAAAGACTTCATCTACAGATGGCATCTCCAGTAAAGTGTTTTCCACAGAAGGAAATCTAATTTGTTCAGTTCCCAAGCAAGACAGAACTTGTGACATTTCCTCATTTCCTTCCACACTGACATAACTCTATTCTAAGCACAGAAGACTTCAGATACTAGAAAGGAGTGAAAACCCTGCTGTAGGAACACACCTGTGATATGGGAGGCAAACCAAGCTGAACCAGCTTCACTTTCTGCAGAGAGCTGAAGTCACACCTGCAGCATTGAAAAGAGTCAGCTGTTAGAACCCATTCAGATCACATTTTCCAACCACAGAAAAACAGGATTGTTCGGGTTTTTTCCTCAATCATTTAGACTGAACAGACATTGTAGTGCTAATCCTCAAAATCTCAGTTACAATTCCATCTGTACTGCAATATCACAGTACTATCCACATCATCTGTCTTGCCTGTCTGGGGCCAGTACTGGGGCATCATCAGATCACATTTAATGAAAGCACATTATAAATTTTCTTCACATCACAGATTACATTCCTCCACCATACTCCTTTAATTATATTTCGGTTTTTTGCTCCAATAACAGTCAACTTGTCTTTATTTTCAAAACAGAGCACAACTGACCAAAAAATAATGTTGGAAGCTATGATTTGCTTTTTTAAATTCAAGTTTAGGAGGATAATATTTTCCCTTTTCTTCCTGAGCTATCATCCTAACTATCTAAGTAACAGTAGGTACTGGTTTTCTGGACCCCAAAATTTCCTCATAATTGAAAGCTCCTTACCACAAGAGTAATCAAAAAAAAATGGAAGCTATTTTTAATAAACACCTGCACAAACAATGCAGATGCAGCACTTGATACTGACACTACACTAAATTCCAGTTTCATAAAGATTTAGAGAAGCCACAACATTTCCATGTACTTCATGACTTGTGCAACAGGTCTTTGGAAATGTAAAGCCCTGAAGATCTCTATTTTTGGGTGTTCTGACACCACATTTTAAAGGAAGTACACAAAAGAGCAATATCAAAACCACAGAGACACCTCCCATCCTCCCCAGTTCAGAGTCATTAAGAAAGAACTGATATCACAAACCACTTTCTTGGGTACAGCATCAAACACTCACCTCAATGAATGTACTAATCATGGTCTTTCCAAATCTCAAAGTGTCATCAATATATTCCTATTAAAAAAAGAAAAAAGAATATCAGGTTTTGTAAGCAACATATATTTTTTTTATAAAAGATAAATCCATTTCATAATGCAACAGAAGTCAAATCATGCAAAATATGTCTTCCACAAGTGAAGAACTATTATAAAGACTACAAATACAAGAGGAGAGGAGATGAAATCAAATTTTACTGATAAAGGTATTTATTATTGTAACCTAACTTCTAAATTGATTCCTTGAGCAATGCCCAGAATCATTACCCACTGAAGTCTGTTCCCTTTATAAATGTAAGAAACCAGCCCAAATTCTCACTTCTGCCAGACCAGAAATAAAGCTCACTCTACCCTTTCAGGTAAGTATTCCTTGTGCTGTTAAACCCACCACCTGTGCTCAAGACTCCACAGTGAATCTGAACTGATCATCCCTGAGAACAAATAGAAACTGTCTCTCAAATTTGTTCTTTCACCTTGAATAACAGGTGAAAGAAGGAGCCAACTTTAATTGCCAACAAGTTGGGTATTTACTATTAAAAAAAAAAAAGCAGCCTGTGCTGAGACATCTAGAGACACAAACACCATCTCCTTCACTTGTCCCATGCTGATTTCTAGACATCCTTCTTTCCAGCTTCCAGTCTTAAAAAAGGTGCCTTCTTAAAGGTATGTAAAATTATTTGTATGCAGTGTGAAGTTTAAAAAACACCTTATTTCCTTTGTAACCAGAAAATGCCACTGTCTTCCCAAGTGGAACTGGAGAGACAATTAAGCACAACATCAATAATCAGAACTCTAAATTAGCATGCCAATTCTTGCTCCTTTTGAAAAAAATGAGAAAAATTATACATTTGAGATTGCCAAGTGGTGTCACAGAAAAGAGAGAAAAATAATGTCCCACCAGTCATATATTTCACCTTTATTCTAGCTGAAACTAGATTTAAAAATATCTCAATACCCTAGATCAACTTTAGTATTTGCTGACATCTCCATCAAGCAGTATATTTGCATATCTACTACTCCTCTCCTTTAAGAAAAGGACATACTTTCACCACATTGACTGTAGTTCCAGGCTAATGCTGCCCTTCAGACATTGCTGTGGTTCACAGCCTGTTCAAAATTTCAGCCAGAATCAAAGTCCCCTTCTGGAAGATGCTGTGCCAAATAAATTCTTGTCCCCTTCACATGAATAATCCACTCCAAAAAGTGCAGCAACCTAACAAACACCATGTACTTGTCCTAGGAGTTGGATGTATTAGTACTGAAATGAGAGCTCAAGTCACAGGAGAACCATGGCAGAGATGTAACTGGAATCAAGTAAGGGCTTTTATACACTGAAGATCTTTGTACAATTAAAGAAACCAAGCAGAAACATAAAAGTACATGTAATAAGGTCAAGCACAAAAACTGTACTAAGATACAAAAGCTGCAAGGAATAAGGAGGATAGGAAGAAAAAAGACAAGTACTAGACATCCTCACCACTTCATCTTGTCTCCCTAAGCTTCAATTACAATCAATTGCAGGTGTTATTTAACAGTGAATTGCCTCTGTTTCAGGACAGGATGTTAGAAAGGCAATGCAGCTTCGGTTCTACTTTTTAAAAGTCAGTTCTACTTTTAAAAAAAAAGCCATCTACACCAAGAAATCTCTGCCCATCTCTAACTATTCTACCTATAAGAAAAATCAAGTGTTAAGAATTCCATGGTATGCTCAAAAACAGGTGGAAGCAAAACTAAAGTCTTTCCCAGACATTTTGGCATACAGATGGATTTTCTTTCCCACCACCAAATCCTGTCAGGATCAACACTGCTACTGCTTGTACAGAACTTCTGCAGCCTGCTCACACCATATGCAGAATCTCCTCATCCTCTTGCCCAAGAAATGCCTTCTGTGTATTTCAGTCCACTCATGTAAACCACATGTTGAGTCACTACTCCTTCAGCATCCTCAATAACATTTTCCTTCCTATTGGGAGAAAATTAAGGAAATCATGGAAAATTAAGAAAATTAAGGAAAAATGAAATCCATATTCTATGCTTATATATGTTGAGGAAGGTAAATTTAGCCTCACCTCTGATTGTGTTCTACAAGCAAAGTTGCCTACCAAAAAACATCAGAGAACTCATAAGGCTCCTCTAGGACTATCACACACTACTTCAGCAGCAGATCCCCAGCAGCTGAGAACATCTGTACAAAAACTTCTTGACTTTACAAAAGCTTTCACACACACAAATTCTCCTAATCTCCCTTTCATACATGGATAAGCAGGAAAACTTCAGAACACAGCTGGGCAGCTCACTGAAACTCAGTGCATTGCTGCTGTCCCTCAGGAACTCCTCACAAGGGACAGGACCAAGTCAGAGGATTCCCTACTGGTGCAAGCCCAGTGCAGCTGTGAGAAATGAAACCCTGGAGATGAGAGCTCTTTTTCGGAGTAGTAATTCCTAGTTGATGTTAATGAAGTTGATAGGGTCTTAATTGAAGTGTTGGTCTGTTGTTAAATATTGAATGTTAGAGTTCTAGGACTTGCCTTTAGTTGCCACTGTTAAGTGTTACTATTTTACCCTGTATTTTTATCCCTTTCCCTCATACTCTGTATTTGTAGCCCTCCTCAGCCCGGATTTGTATCCCTCCCTGTAGGGAACCACTTCCCCTGCTCCCAGAAGGACTTGCACCCGGACTGAATTTAAATGAGAGGCTGTGAGAACTATATGAACCCTCTCAAAACAAGAAACCAGCACATCAAATATGATTTTAACCCAGCAGAACCACACTAAATCACCCACCCTTGACCAGATCCAGGTTCCGTTCTGCCCCCATAATAGCTTTTATTTTAATTTTTAAAATTTTAATAGTACTCAGCTTGGAGGATACCCCTAAGCTATGGGCCAACACTGTCTTCCTAAGGACTCTGGTGAGGAGGGAAGCCTCAGCTTTGCCGAGAGACAAAGCTGCACTCCTCCTCCTCCTCCTCGTCCTCGTCCTGTGGGAGCAGCAGCGGCGTGCGCGACCCCTCGGGTTCCCCACCCAGAGCTGTCTTTAATAAAGGCCTTTTTAAAGGAGCTGCTCTCCTGGCCCTGTTTGTCACAGCTACAGCCATTCAAAGCCCCCATGTACACTGGAAGGTACCCCCAGAACACAGAGCAGAGGCCCAGAGCCTGCCGTGTCCTGTCAGAACTCAGTGCATCCCTCTGGGTGTCCGGAGCTGCTGGGACCCCTGCCAGGGGCTCAGAGACCCTGGCACACAGCCCAGAACACCTGGGGGTTTGATTATGACCTGTGGAGCAAATTACCAGCTGTGGATGAAGACCTGAAAGCCACAGAAGTTTAAATAGTGTAATAATAAAATTATCACTGGGTGAAGGGGTGGATTTTGGGGTTTTTAGAATGGGGGTTTTGGGGACAAGATGGAGGGACTTGGGCATGTCCAGCCTTTCTTCTTCTTCTCTATCTCCATCTTCTGCTGTGATGTTGGCACTTTTGGATTGGTCTAGAGTAGAAGCTCACTGTCTAACACAGGTGATAGGTATAGGACAGCAATTGTAAACATGTTATCTGTAGTTTGTAGTATAAAGAGATAACAGCGCCCCGGGGGCGGGCAGAGCGCCGCTGTCTGTCCTGCTGAGCAGACCTTGGCTGGACAGGAGAAAAATTTTTATAGATAAGATACAATAAACAACTCTGAGACGGAGAACTGAAGAACTCCGACTCATTCTTCGAACGTGCAGGCCGAAACAGAGACTTTTCCCGTGTCTCGGGGCTGCAATAAACAGCAATCCCGAGAGCCCCCAGCGGCGCTGGCAGCAGGGTGCGAGCAGGCTGCCCGAGCGTGCCTGCCGATGTGCTAAAGCCACTTAGAGCAGCACAGCCCGGCGCGGCCACCAGGCATGCGGGGTCCCATGTGTTCGCTGCTGCCTACGGCACACAGAACGGGCTCAGAGGCACTGCAGGCATCTCCACTCGCTCGACACACACTCCAGTCCCACCCTTCTGGTCTTCTCTGCCACACTATTTCACAAAGCAGCCCGGGGATGCAAGAAATCCCAGCAAGAGATAGCAAACCTATCACCCTCTGAACTGAGGTTTTGACTCTACCTTCTCTTTTCCAATGTACTTTAAACATACCTGTGAAAAGTGTATATCATATGGCTCTATGCAGATATTTACTATATGTATTTTGATAAACGTAGTCTTGTAATTAAAAGGTAACTTTTGTAGTTAAAATAAGAACTATGTTAGTGGGATTTTTTTAAAGAAAGGAATGAGGCACTTGCACCAGAGAGCAGCCCCAGGACACTTAAATCTAAAAGAATTTATTGCCCTCTTATCAGAAGAAACAAATTCTTCCTGCGTCAAAGGTGCTGTTAGGATTAGAAGGAAGAAGTTGACACTGACCAGACAGAATCCTGTATTTGAATGGAATTTATGCACCATGTATGAAGTGTATGAACATGCAACAGGTTATTGTTTTTAAGGGTTAATCCTTTGTTAACGGGTGTCCTTTTTTGGGCTCACGCTGCCCAGAAAAAGGTACCCAGACATCCGTAACTCTTTTGTCTTTATTGTCTCATATTGTTCCTAATTAAATTTCTCCTAATTATTATTACTCTAATTGTATTACTATTTTTATAACTATTTTATTACTATGAAAATTTAAAAATTTTTAAAACAAGCGATTGGTGTTTTTCACAATACTCCACTGAGAGAAGTCTCAAAAGAAACAATCCTATCCACTCACAAACAAAGCTCTAAGTGTCAGAAGGCAGAGCTCTACAAGCAAAGGCAATGTAGCTTTGGTTCTACTTTTAAAAAGTCAGTTCTACTTTAAAAAAGCCTTCTTTGCTAGCCAACAATATTCAGTCTGACCCCACAGCAGGGGTTAAGTTTAAGGCCGCAGTTCAAGCAGGAAAGCAGACAGACACTTCTTACACAGGACACAAAACAGCAGCAGAATTACTTTCAAGACCAACACTTTCTGTATTCAACTTCATCCATAACCAAAAGAACAAGTAAAAGCTCTTTAGAGTAATACAACAGTATCACAAAGAATAATAGGGATATTAATTGACTCCTTTGCTGTCGGCTCGACAAGCTAAGTTAACACAATGAATATTTAAGCAGTTTAAAACTTGCACTACATGGATATAACTGAATGTGGAATGCAGTAAGAAAATCCAGTTAAAAATCCAATAATCCACCATCCTTATAGAGGAATTCTAGGCCATGCAACCAAAACTGGAGACAAAAATTCCTTTTCAGAAACACCTGATTACCTAGTAATTATGATGTGGTAATGTTATGAGTATAATACAGTGTCTAGAGGACACTCATGCCAGCTATTACACAAGGCCTTGCTCAGAACATGATGTTCCTTTTAACATAGGCCAACCATAGCAACCCTATGGAAAACACTACAGTTGATCTAGACTAGTGATAACTTACTTGTTCTACTGGCTACCAGTAATCTTCTTGCTTTTAAACCACAACAAATATACCTCATCCCATGGTAACTTGCTCATTTCCTTATTCTTTGAGGAGTGAAAAAAAGATTTTTTTTTTTAATGCAGTAAAGCATATTCTAATACTGTAAAGATGTTAGAGAAATAAGGGTGTGGCAAGAACCCAGGAAAAAAAGAAGACTGTTTATCAGTCTGTATCTAAGCCAAATACTTCCTGGTCATAATAAACGTCTGAAGTAGAAGAAGAATCCAGAACTCTACTGCCAATCACTTTCCCCACTTCTTTCTATCTTCATACTTTGAGACTAAACTCCATCACCATCTCAGTTTACTAGAAAAGCTTATTACTGTAGGAGCATATTGTTCAGGGAGAGGCTCAAGTAAGTTTATCAAGTAAACTGTGTTGTTACTTACTTTAATCTTATGACTAGAGGAAGAAAAAGCAGACAAGGTATTATGCCAAGTATGCTGCCTCTTTAATGCCTCTCTGTGGAAGTCCAAAATGAGTAGCAGTAAATTGTAAAAATAAAAATTACTTGGATTTTCACTGACAGAATTTGTTTGCTAAAACGAATATAGGAAGTCTATAACAAGTCCCACCAACAGACAAATAAAGAAAAATTCCAGCAAAACCATGCATCCTTTGAATTATAAATGAAACCAAAAAAACTTGCCAAATCTGAAGAAGTGCACAAAAGCCAAAAACCTGCTTTCCATGCCTTTGCCTTCTGAACTTCATCAAGCCAAACCACTTCTTCACAGAACAGACCATCCTCTTTCACTGTGGTGTTTGACATTTATGACACCCAACTACAATACTTCCTTCTACCTTGAAATATGCACTTGAAAAGGCCAAAACCTCACCAAAACCTGAAAGTTTTGGTAGACTTTTTTTTTTTCTACTCCAGGCCAAAGGCCATCTCTTTTCCTCTATGCGTTACTAGTGAGGTGAGCAACCTGCACAGTCCAGAATCAGGACTCCACACCTCAGGACAGTGTCGTCATCACAAGACTGACATCTAGCTTTGCATGGAGCAAGGCCACAGTCCAGCCCGACAGTGGAACTTCCTCACTTTGCAGAAACAACGCAAGTTTCAGAGACAAAGGCAAAAGAGAAAGATCATAAAAGCACTCAAACACGTCCAAGCATAAGCAAGAAGGAACTTGATGTTATAGTGCAACAATGTGGGCACTCTCCCTAACATCAATCAAACTGTGGCTGAAACAATACTGGCAACTTGGAAGGTTTTCTCACTATACTAATCAGGTTTTTTACTCTACTTCTGACTTGACAGATACTCTTACCACTAGAATCATTAGAGAATTTCCACTTTTTTCCCTTTACTCATGAAAGCTATTCAATCTCAGCTGTCCAAGACAATAAATCTCAAAGTCTTGCATTTAGAAAAGAAAGATATGAGCTTACAAGGAAGATGGAGAAAGACTTCTTATCAGGGCATATGGTGACAGGATGAAAGGCAGTGGTTTGAAACTGCAAGAGGGTAGATTTAGATTGGACATATGGATAAAACAGTTGGACTTAAGGATCTCAGAGGTCTTTTCCATACTTAATGGTGCTGTTTCTTTGATCCGAATCAATGCACTGTCTCAGCCAAGTTACTTTTTCACTGGACTACACTTACAAAGCACTGTAGCTTCCCAAGTACCTGATACCTCATACCGACCTCCCGGGAGGCCTTTTTGAGCTCCTATAGTACACGGAGAAATGCTGTCCCATTATGAAAATGCTTACCCTATTGCGAAAAGTCAAACGTAAAGCGTCAGCTTGACTGTTACCATGCTGCTCACCTATTTGCATGAAACTGTACTTACATAAAGCGTTTTGTAATCATGCATGTAATACTATGCACCTAATGTGAACAGCAGCACAACCACACCGTCTCAAGGAACAGACTGTCCTTACAACTACCGGCACCGCAAAAAACAAATGGACAGCACCTGTTGCCTACCCCACCTGTGGCTCGCACATCTCAGCGGCGCTGAGATTCTGTTACTCGCTGCCACACAGCTCCTCCCGTGGAGCAGCCCGCCTGCCCGGTGGGGCCCAGCTCGGTGCCCTCCCGCTCAGCGCCCCGGGACACGCGTGCTCTCCGCCGGTTCCGCACCCCTGGCACAGACGCGGCCGCAGCCCGCGGCCGGCAGAGCGGAGCCCCGCCGGGGGACCGGGTCCGGCCCCGCCGCCTCGTCCCCCGCTCCGGGCCGGGGCCAGCGCCCCTGCCCGGCCCCAGGCGGCCGCCCCTCGGAGAGCCCAGCTGCCGTCCTGGCGCCGCGGGTGGGGGTGTCTGTGCCCCCACTCCCGGACGCTCTCCCGGTCCAAGGCGGGCGGGGGCCGTGCCGCACTCAGCCCCGCACCCCGCCCCGGGGAGCGACTCACAGCCGGCCGCCGCTTCCCTCGCTGCGGTTTCACGGGCAGCGGGGGGGGCGTGTCACAGCCGCCCTTCGGAGGGAGCCCCGCACGCCCCCTCCCCGGCGGGCCGGGGCCGGCAGCGGGACGGACCCCGCGGCACAGGAGCGACCCGCGCCCGCATCGTCCCGGCAACCGGAGAGCCCCGGCGCGAGGGTTACGTAACCTCGGCCCGGCGGGCGGGGGAGGCGGGAGAGCCCCTGTGCCCCCCGCGGCCGCCGCTCGCCGCCCCCTCCCGTCGCTCCCCAAGGGTCCCCCAGCCCCTTCGGGCCGCGGGGAGCGCGCCCGGCGGGCTCCCACTCACCGCGCGCGGCGCGTCCCGCCGGCCCCGCGCCTCCCGGCTCGGGCTTCATACGGGCAGAAACGTGACCGGCCGCCGCGCGCCCGCCCCGCCCGCGCCCCCATTGGCCGCGGCCGCGTGACGCCAGCGAGACGCGCGGGCGGGGGCGGGGCGCGCGCCGCTGCCATTGGCCGCGCGGGCCGCCGCTCACTTTACATAAGCCTCACGTGTGGCACCATGTTTCCACCGACAGCCGCGGCCGCCTCCCGAGCCTGCCCCGCCGCCGGCCCGCCCCTCCCCTCCCCCGCGCCGCCGCCACCACCGAGGCGCACTCACCGCCGGCCCCCGCGCCGCCTCCCGCCGAAGCCGCGGTAGCTCCGCTCGCCTCTACCCGCGCCCGCCGCCACCGCCGCTACGGGACTGCCGGGCCGGGGAGGATGGATTGGGGGGGGGGGGGCAGCGGTCACGTGACGGCCCCAGGGAGAGCGGCTCCGCCCCCGCCCGCTCGGAGCCGCGCGTGACGTGTCGTGCGCGCGCGCGGGCAGGGACCGTTGGTGCGCGCGCGGGGCCTGGTCCGGGCCCCCTCAGCGCAGCTCGGCCCGGCCTGAGCGCCCCGCCAGGGCCCCGCGCTCCCGCACGGCGCCCGGGCCCGCGCAGGCCGCGCCGCAGCCCCCGGGGTCACCCTGCCGCCGCTCGGTTCGCTTACATAAGGCAGCGGCGCCCGGATCCCATTTCCTGGTGCTGCCGCCCGCGCTGGGTGCACGCCCTGAAGTTTCGAAAGTGCCCCCGCGTATTGTTCAGGAGGCGCCGGGTCACAAAGCAAAGGGCAGCGCAGGAGAGCGTAGGGCTGCAGCTTTCTCCCGCACCGGCCCGCAGCATCAGCCTGAATGACTACAACAATGATTAAACTAAGCATTTCCGAGCTCTAAACGTACTGTTCTCGGCAACAGTATATCCACATGGTAACACGTTACTATATGATTGCTTTCAATTCTGACTGTTTAAATAAGTTTTTCATATTTATTAAAAGAATATTTCCCCCTTGTGTTCAAGCAAAATATTCAGAGACCATTGACATTTCCCATCTCACAGTAAGGAAGAATTTAATGAATTCTTGTACATTGGTTACACAGGTTTTCTCTCAGGCCCCTGCACCATCCATCCTACACCGGTGAGAGGACCTGACCAGCTCGGTGAGATAAGCCCATAACCCATCGCTGAACACTCGGCCTGCTCCAGCCTCCACATCTTCCAAGGCTAGGCAGAGCAATCAGTAGCTGAGAAATTCATGTTAGTGTATGTGTATTCTGAGCTTCCTGTGTCTCCACTGTGGTAGATGGCTTTGCAAAGAGGGAACAGAGAATGTGCCAAAGCCACGTTCAGGCTGACAGCGTTTTGCACTCACTGCATGTGGGCAGTTGCTCCATAGGATGAAACACAGGACAGCCATCAGGGCTTCCACTGTTTATCTGCAAAATGAGGTTAATGCCGCTTCCCTCCCTCACTGCGGTGTTAAGGATAAGTCCATTAGGTACACAGATATTTATGCTCTGACTGTTACAGAAACAGCCTGCGAAGAAAGGACTGTGGAGTATTTAACTGCTGGACACAGGAGAGGGGGTGGGCAGCGGAAGCATTAGGACCAGATTCTGCAACTGGATTTGTTGCAATGCACAAGTCAGCTTACCAGGATACCATTCTTAGGTTGCACTCCTCCGAGGAGTCTAATTTTAAGATTAATCCTAATTAGGCAGTCTTTTTGTAGTTTCGTCAACCCGTTGTTGGTAGGCCTTCACATCTAGAATTTTACTCTCTTTTTGTAAGTTCTCTGTTTTAGGGTTAAAGGGATGTAGAATAATATTCTTGGTTTCCATGGGATGTTGTTTTTCATGTTACGTGCCAAAAATATCTGTCCCTGTCTGTGTGCTAAGGGCTGTAGTCTCTTACCACAGACTCCAACTAAGGCACTTCAACCAAAGCAAAACCTTGAGATCCACACTGTCCCCCACCCATCAGATTACAAGTAGGAGAAGGATGGCAAAGCATGGCACTGTATTACAGCTAAATGAGTTCCCAGGACACACATTCCCACATTCCCCACTGCAGCAGGACATGCCAGTCCTGGCAGAAGAGTAACCCCCACCACCACAAACAGCCAGTACTTTTCCCACCTGGTAACTACCAGAGGGATGACTTACCTGAGTTCTGCTTATTTTAAAGGGATACTAATCAATTGTTTCAGTCAAGCTTATGGGAAGAATTTAAAAGTTCTATTCATACCATCTTTTAGTAGTTACAGCTTTGTATTTAATGTACCAAAAACCAGGGTAAGCTGTGTTACTCAAAATGTGATTATGCACCCTGAACAAGTTCAGTCCAAATTCTGCAGCTTCCAGAAAATTGGCACAAGAGAAATCATGTGTGTAGATACAAATTATTCCAGACACCTCCAATTTGAAATAACAAGAGTGCAGGCACATGGCTTCTAAAGGAGTGAATATTGCTATTGACTTATCTACTAAGGAACAAAGCAAAATAAAATTATTGCAAAATTTTACAAGTTCTACATGTTTGTTTTGAAGGTCACTTTGTCTGGTAGGCAGGAGTAAAAAATGTATATGCACACACAAATGGTTCTACAGAACACCAAGCTTGTAAGAAAGCATTAAAATGGTCGGGGTTTTTTTTTCCCAGCTTTGTTTATTTTTTGTGTGTGTGTGTTCAGTTGTAACTCTTGGAGCATGGCAGAACAAATCACTGCTATGTTCAGCGAGCCCTTTGTGTGCCTCGCACACCAGGTCCCCTTGTGGCGCTGCCCCACAACTTCGGCTCTGCCCGGCGGGTTGGGGCACAGCTCCGGCTCTGCCCAGGGCCGGGGCACAGCTCGGACACTGCCCAGGGCTGGGGCACAGCTCAGGCTCTGCCCAGGGCCGGGGCACAGCTCAGACACTGCCCAGGGCTGGGGCACAGCTCCGGACACTGCCCAGGGCTGGGGCACAGCCTCGAACACTGCCCAGGGCTGGGGCACAGCTCGGGCTCTGCCCAGGGCTGGGGCACAGCTCCAGACACTGCCCAGGGCTGGGGCACAGCTCGGACAGTGCCCAGGGCCGGGGCCCAGCTCCGGGCACAGCTCGGACATTGCCCAGGGCTGGGGCACAGCTCAGACACTGCCCAGGGCCGGGGCACAGCTCCAGACACTGCCCAGGGCCGGGGCACAGCTCCGGCACAGCTCCAGACACTGCCCAGGGCCGGGGCACAGCTCCGGGCACAGCTCCGGCTCTGCCCAGGGCCGGGGCACAGCTCCGGGCACAGCTCCGGGCACTGCCCAGGGCCGGGGCACAGCTCCGGGCACAGCTCCGGACTCTGCCCGGCTCCCTCGTGCGGCCCCGCCGGGAAAATGCTGCTCCTGTGGGACTCCCTATGGAATCCCGCTGCTTCTCACACTTCTATCAGTAGAGTTTTAGCTACACATGCAAATGCCAAACCTTTTCGCAGCATACATAAAAAGTAGAATTTTTGCTTAACTAAAGGATTCAGTCAGTATGCAGCGACGTATTGACGGTATCTACATTTTTAAAGGGGAAAAAAATCCAAGTCTTTCAATATGGAAAAATAATAATTTGGGACCACTAGGAAAACTACCTGAGGACTGCTTGCTTGGGTTTGCTAAGGAAATAAGGCTCCTCTTTTTGAATAGCTGTGCTTCCCTATCCACTTGTAGAAGTCTCCTGTTCCAAGATACTCCGCAGTGCTGTCAGAACTGTATATTATTAAAAAAAAAATCAATACTTTACAGCTGGAGCCCACGTCTAATTCTTCATTTCCTAGGTCTAATTACTCACCATTTACAGTGACGCTGACAGTCATTGATTCTTGCAAAGATCCGGAAAGGCTTTTTTTGCTAATGAGCAAAAGTCGTCACTCTTACTCTCCATACAGACAAAGGAGGAGGAAAGGAAAAAACCCACTATGCCCATTACCAGTAAATATATGAACAAGTTTTTCTAAAAGAATTGGAGGGTGTAGGAACAAACTACAAACAAATAGACAGCAATATCATACAGTTTTGAAAATGCTTTGATTAAAATGCAGAGGAATGTAAGAAACCCGATAAAGAACTTCAACTCAAGCAGCAAGTTCCTGAAATATTCTGCAGTTCAAAAGTCCTTTGCACAAGTGTCTGCTTGTCGCCAGACAGAAAACCTTTGCAGACAACTTCTGGGGAATGTAGGTTTTCATTCTGTCCCTATTCTTACTGTTTTCTATCTATTCTTAATAAATTCAGTTTCTGTTGGCAAATGCAGTGTAATTTTATCTTCCAAATATCTTGAAAAGTGACACATGAAGGAGCCCTGAATTGTTCTTGAGAAGGATACAAATGGAAGGGGTGTATCTCCCCACTGTACCTCCATGTGCTCATCCCCAAGCTCATGAGCATGATTTTAGAAGCAGACAGCTCAGAGCATTCCAGGTCTGAGATCCTGCTGTTTAGTGTGTATTAGCAACTCATTTTCTGCAGTCAGCCTCACAGAAAGCTGAATGAAGAGAGCTTGAAATTGAATTCACAGTGCTGAAAAGGGGTTTAAAGCTTCCTGCATAACTCAGAGAGTGATAGTTTGTGATTTCACAGTCTGCCTCAGGTGATCAAAGTCCTTACACATCCACCAAAAGGAACAGTCCCACCACCTCCACTGAGTTAAAAATCAGTGATTATGCAACTGTACTGTTAGTTAGGTTAGGAAACCAACTTGACTGAAAATATCCCATGAAAGAAGTTTTTGGTTGGATTACATCACAGCTGTGGGAGCACAAAAGCCAAACCAAAACAGGATCAAAGAACGTATTTTGAGCTGGAGCGAGGATCCGAGACCAAGAGGAACATCAAATTACAGAGTTAGGCACTTAAAATGAAATTTGCATGCCATTAGATTAGCATAAGAGAGCTAATAAGAGATGCCAAGCAGGAAAGTGCATCCTTATTCTTGCCTACTGTGTTGGATTTATATATCCTCTGCTGCCCTGGTAGAAAGTGATTACATCAGGTTGGGCTTCACCATTCAAAAGCATCCAGACATTTATGCCAAAGACAGCTTTCACAGCGTTTCTGAGCTGATCTAGCATTTCACTTCCATCAAGGGCTTGGCACCACTGCCACCAAGTACTCATGGCTGTGTGGCCTCAATTGTTCCTTTTCCCACTCTGCTACTTCCTTGGCCCCTCAGTGAGCCAGTTCAATTGGTTCATCTCCCAGAAAGATCCCTGGGTTTGTTTCCTGCCTGTAAGCTGCTGAATATTCCTTGATGAGAAAGTACATTCCCAAGTCCAGGTATGCCATGGACAGGGCATTGAAAAGCTCTTTTAAAGGCAATGAGACTGCAGAAAATATTTCCACAGCTTTTGATACCTGAGGTGCACTCCTTTCTGGATTAAATGTGTCCATATTTAGCAGCTGTTCTTGAGACACCCAAATCTTCAACAGACACCTGAGCATCCAGGCCTAGGACATGGTACTGGAGCTGTATTCCAACGCTTGCCTCCCCACTGGTTCCTACTGCACACTCTTTGCATTGATTTCAGCTCTGCATTTGCTGACCAGAGTCAGTTTACTGCCCTCCATTGTGTTTGTGATCTGCTCTTGGGCTCACAGCTGCAG
The DNA here is from genome assembly GCF_012460135.2 of Molothrus ater. NCBI lineage: Eukaryota > Metazoa > Chordata > Aves > Passeriformes > Icteridae > Molothrus > Molothrus ater. Next base: position 2,715,617 of record NC_050487.2, read on the forward strand.
AGTGAAATGTATCAGTCTCTTACAGGAGCACAGTGAGAGACAGACCTTGCTTCACAAACAGAATAAGGGTAGAGAGACAACATGTGGGTACTGACTTCCCCACCAGTGAGCATTTATGCAATTTTTATTAAATAATCATTACATAAAGTGTTGGATTAGGTCTTGGCATGGGATTGGAGCTGGACCTGCTCACAGGTAAACTGACATCACCGTGCCAGGGAGTCATGCTCTCAGCTACTGGGAATTGAGGCACTCTCCCTCCTTACTTTGGTTTTGTTTTTAACAAATATGATAACATTAACAGATTATAACAGAAACACTTGTAAGAAACTGGATGCTAAGTGGCAAACTAGCTGGAATTGTTGCAGCACAGCAACTGCCCTCCCTGTCACAGTCCCAGGCCTGACTCCAGCCAGACTCTCAGCCATTCCTTCCACAACAGAACTAATTATAGACCGGTGATTTGTACTTGTTGAGGAAGGAAGAGCCAAATTTTAAATGGGAAAGAGTGTCTTTCTGTATAATTCTGGAGAGTGTCTCTTAATTAAAACCACTTCATTTTCAGATTGGATTTCCCATTACTCCTCTGTGTCAATTAATTTTCCGGCTTTTGTTCACACTTGAGCTGTTTTGAGCTGCTCGTTGCTGCTACTGAAGTCAGAGGAAGCTTGGGTTTGTTTTCTGGACTTTTTGTGTTCAGTGACTGCTTGAGTTTGCTTCAGGAAGAAAACCTGATGTACCTGGCACACTGCTGAAAACAAAGCAGGGATTTTAATAATCAGGCATTGCAAAAGTCCCTTGTACTAAGTCAATCTGAGAGACTTCAGGAACAAAGTTTTACAGATGCTATCAATAAATAGAAGTTTCTGATAAGCAATCAGAAATTCTTTTGGTTTAATCCTAATCAATTAGAAGAAAAAGAGAAAGGACAGCTCACTTTGCACACTGTCATTGAAACACAGAACCAGGGGGCGAAGGATTGATACAAAGTGTGTTTGACTAAATCCCTTTGATATAAACAGCTTTGGCAATTGCTCAAGAGAGTAACTAAACCAAAGGGGGCAGAAATCTTTCCCATCTTTGTGGATTATCTGGTATTTAATTGGTATGAGCTTAACTGCAGTCCTTTACTAAGAGCAGCTCTGGGGACAAAATGCTCAACCACCTTTCCTGAGTGTAAAATTTCTTGAGAATTATGAGAATTATGTGGCTGGAATATCCTTGGGATTTCTTCCTATCTGTCAGTAGACAATAAATTTAAAATTACCGTGTGAATGGGGAGATGCAAACAAGCAGACAAAATCAAAATGATCACATGAGCCTTTTTTACACAGAAACCAACTAAAATATAGTACTCATTACCATAATGAGACATATTCTATCCACTTATAACATGTCATACTTCATTAGCAGTAGAAGAACTCTGGAATTCAATACTTTTATTGTGTAACTTCACAATAAAAGAAATTAAAGTAGTTTAAGTCAGTAAATGGAAAGAATAAAAACCCAAACCAAACTAAACTGAACCCTTACATTTCTTAAAGGAGAATGGTTAAAGGGCATTTTAAAGAAGGCAGGAATTAGTAATCCTAAGTAATATTAGTTATTTGTTGTTCCTCAGAGGAAAGGCTGTGCTACGTGAAAGCAAAGAAACTATATTTGAGAAAAACGGAGTAGCCAGATCAAAACAGAAAGATCAAAGAAATCTTACCTTGCCAAAAAAGCCTAGTTGTGAGATATACCTTCCATACACGTTTATAAAAATGCTGCTCGTGTTTTCTTTGGGTCTGGATAGAGAACTAAGTGAGCATTGGGGTGTCTTTCTTCCCAGTGGGTCTAAAAAACTTATCCAGCCACCTTTCATTCCTTTTATTGATATGGGTAATTTACAATTATCACTTTGTTTCCCCAGCCCTGCTCTCCTACTGTGCATTACTCACCAGCTGTGGTTGGTAACAGCACTGGTAGCTCTTGCTGCCTTCATTTAACACTGCAGAAAGCAGTGCTTAGTTGGGAGGCTGATTCCTCTCATGCAGTGATGGCATTCTTGGTCTTTGTGAAGTGAACACAGTGCCAGGAACACTTGGGGCAGCCTTAGAGCACATCTGCATTGTAGTGGCAGCCTGAGAGGGCAGACCCAAGTCAGCTTTGAAGCAATGGCACTCCCTGGACAGGCACAGAGCTGAGTGGGTGGAAAGCCCACCCAAGGACCCAAGGAGTGCTGGATCATGGAGCCTGTGGTGCCAGAGCCCTGCTCCAGCTGGGAACAACTCACAGCAGTGTGGGCAGGCTGCAGATGTGATGCTGCTGCTGCCCCCCTAACTCTTGGTGCCTTGAAGTGTTTCCTCATGTGCTCCCCCACTCATGGCACTGCTAGAATGAGGAGAATTTTCCTCTGCTGAAAGACTTTGTACCTTCACTCTGTTGGTTTCCCTCTAGTCCCATCTGGGATTCCCTCTCAAGGGTTACCTAACTCACGTTAGAGGAGGGTTAAAAGCAAACAGGTGTTTTGAGTAAACTTCACAGCTCGTATTTAAAGACTGGGCTAATCTACTTCAGCTGTGCTTTGGCCTAGTCAGAGAGGATGCTGTCCTACTCTTTAAGGCACTTCAGAAAGCAAACTGAAAAAGGGAATTTTTAAAATGATAGATGAATTTTTAAAATGACAGATTTTAGACTTCACTGGAACCCAATAACCAATGAATCAACTTTTCTTGTCATATACTGACTTACTACTGAGAAAACATCTCCTCAAGTTCTAAAATGCAATTAAAGCTCATTATGTCCCTATCTATAAGCTATTACCTCACTATAAACTTGATCATTAGCACTTGGACTCAGGTCCCTCAGAAGTACAAATCAGTGCCCAAGACCAGAGACCTGTCACTTGCCACATCATGAGGCCCTTACACCACACCTCAAATTGTGAGCTGGAGAACTTGCAATTCACACTGAGTTAATGTCAAATGTTGGTTACAGCAGCCAAATCAATCTGAATGAAGTTTTTCCCAGCCACACGTTGGATGACAGTACAATGAATTTTATAGGGAGACTATTAACAAACTATACTTGAAAATTGCCCTGGGCCCATCCAAGCACAGCCACTGCTCCTGAGGTGAGTGCATTCCCTTGTTTTCCATTTGGGATGCCACAGCAATCCTGTACTATCAGTCCACTACAATCAAAGGGAAACAACAGGAGAAGAACTAGTATGAGGACTTGTGTATTCCACATTCAAAAATCATGCTACTATTTGCATACTTTATTAGCTTCATCTGAAACAAAGCCTCAGTTCCCCTTTTATAATCAAGATTTTTTTCTCTGTTGTCAATGGTACTGGTGGAGTTAAGATTTTATAATACCAAAAATATTTTACAAATAAAGCTCTAATTCTCAAAGTTTACCCTGATATATTGTAATTTCTATTGTCTACTTTGTAAAAAACTTTTATCAAAGTGATAATTGATTTACTGCAAGGTGGAAAGGCAAAAGTATACCAGGAATTAATTTCTTAGCTCATTGTTAAGAAAACTAAGTGTGAAAGTTGAACACTCTTGTACGTGAAGCTACACAACCAAGCTTTGATGGTCAAATTAGACACAAATCTCCTCATTTTCAGAATCCTGTTCTCATCTCAACACCATCGTTATCATAAACATGGATGATGGTCTCTGCAGCACACCAGCATTTAGTTTTGTTAAAGCTTTTTGGTTTTAGATCCAGAACGCAGAACCATCCATTGCTGTTGTCAGTATTGGCATGCCCATATCTGCTGTGGAGGTGATTGCAGTGTGAGGGCTGGGACACCACCAGAGAAGAGGGAATTGTTGTGGAGCTCTGGTTTCAAACGTGCTCCTGCAGCACAGGAAGGGGTGTGTGAGAACACTGTGCAGAGCTCGCTGGAGAACTCTCTGTCCTCCCTTCAGTTCTACTTTACTGACTTTGGAGAAACCAATTATTAAAAAGGAAGGTAGGGAAGGGAATGTTCTTAAATGAATCATGTTTGTTCTGTGACTGTCAGACTGCATCCACAACTGGTTGAGTAGCTCCATTCAGCTGGTGAGCTCATTCCCATGCAGCACATGACACAGGGAGCCTTTGTACAGCTGCAGGCAACATGCTTCACGTTGGCTCCTGACCTTGGAGGTTGTGAAAAGTGCATGTGTTTTATGATTGGCTTTTAGCAAATATTAAAATGAATATTGTATGTGTTGTGTTAGAAAGTAATGCTGTATTAATTCTCTTAAGTAGTGTGTTAAATATAGTTTTAGGTTATAAAAAATGTTAAAATAGAAACGATGCTATGTAGGATACTTTTTTTAAAGAAAGCACTTGCACCAGACAGCAGCCACAGGACACCTGAATCTTTCAGAGAAAAAGAATTTATTGCCCTCTTATCAGAAGAAATGAACTTCTTCCCACCTTGAAGGTGCTGTTAGGATTAGAAGGAAGAAGTTGATGATGACCAAACAGAATCCTGTGTTTGAATGGAATTTATGCATCCTGTATGAGGTGTATGAATATGCAACAGGTTATTGTTTTTAAGGGTTAATCCTTTGTTAACCTGGATCCTTTTTGGGGCTCATGCTGCCCAGAAAAAGGTACCTGGACTGTCTGTAACTCTTTGTCTCTATTGTCTCATATTGTCCTAATCCAAATTGTCCAAATTATTATTACTTTCATTGTATTACTATTTTTATAACCATTTTATTACTATTAAACTTCTAAAATTTTAAAAACAAGTTATTGGCGTTTTTCAGAGAGGTGCTGATGAAGGGATCAACAGGCACTTAATGTCAGTGCAGAGTTTTCTGATGCTTGCAAGAGCACAGGACAGGCCCAAAACACAAGAAACTCACAGCCTTTCATTTGAAGATCAAGGTGCGTTTATATTTTATACTTGTTTTTAAACAAGAGTTGAAAGATTCTGTTAATGACAAACAAGACAACATGATCAGTCAACTTGAGCAATGCCAAAACAGAGAATGTCAATGTGTAGGAAGCAGCTCTGGAAGCATCAGGATAATGCATGGCTTAGGCAAAGTATGCAACTTTTGTAGTTAGACACAAATAATCTGATTACTTTTTTCCATGGAGAAAGTGGGGAATTTAAGAGTTAATGAACTTACTTGAGAAGTAATAGCTGTTGAAGACAAGAGGAGAACAATATTTCATTCAGCACCATGAAACAGAGAACAGGTGGGATGAAGCAAAGAGGAAGAATGAGACAATGACAAACCCACAAAAATGCAGTTATGTTTGAAAACACTTGAGAAATTTGAAGCCTTGGCTAAAGAAACTCATGTACAAGAGATGAAAAAGAGTTCTGAAAAACTTTTTAAGTGAATGCCAGTTACAGCAGAATGGCTCACCCATGACGTGGACAATGCCCTTTAATCCCATACAGACAAATTGTGACCAAATAAATTCTGCATTTGAGATTGAGTCTGACCCTCTTAGCCTATGCTGGCATTATTTGTGAAATAAACTCCCTGGAGCAGGGAGCAGTGACTGGCAGAGCCCCTGCTGTCACAGAGCAGTGCTGCCTGCACTGACTGCCCCTGTTTGGCATTCCCAGGCTGGCACCATGGTGTGGTCGTGGCTCTGCCCTCTGGGTGCCTCCTGACTGCAGCAGAATCACTTCAGGGAGCTGCAGCAGGCAGCTGGCTGCACTGCTGGACAGCTGAAACCAATAAACATGGGCCTTTTTGTTCTTTGGGGCTTTTCCCTCCATTGAGGCAGTTTTAAAATCAAGACAACATTTCTTTTTAAATATTTACTTATTTATCTATGGGAGAAGAAAGCTTAAAGACAGCCTGCTTTCTGGCATTGCAGATATATAGTGATGTGCACACCCTTGTCAGGGAATTTTGAGGGGCAGAGATGGTTCTGCAGATGCCTCCAGAAGGCTCCCAAAGATTGTGCTGTGGGCTGCAAAGAGAAAACAATCAGGAGAAGAAGGTGCTGGTTTGAGTGGATTGAATTTTGACTGCCCCCTCCTGTCTGGGCCAAATAGGAGCAGACAGGTTTTATGCTGATGAGGTTCTTTTTAATGATTATGTGCCTTTTGCTTCCTCTCTGTTCCAGGCTCACACCATGATGTGTTCTACACGGCTGGAGAAGTGTTCAGCTGCACTTAACTGGGTATCAATGATCTACACAAAGGCCATTTTTAACCAAGCCCAGACACAGGGATACCTTGTCCTAATGGCATCAGAAGACACTTCAATACCCTACATGAGAGCTGATAAATCTCCATATAGGCAAGAGAAGCCCATAATGGGCCCAGCACCTCCACTTACACAGCCAGGCTTGGCTTTCTCACTCCAGACAGTTTCAAATTGCAGGCTCAGCTGCAGAAGATGTGGGCTGGCTCTGTCTGTGCTAAAGACAGGCCTTGAGGATACTTGTGCTTACTTGAGCTATCCAAAGATGCCTTTTCTCCTTAACAAAGACTGTGGTTTTTTCATCTAGCTGCCAACCCTAGGCATCCTGAAAGAACAGTATTTCAACAGGCATTCAAAGAGAACAGAGATGCCTGAGTAGTCAAGAAATGCCCAGCTAGTGAGTGCAGTAGGCAGGTTTTACTTTTGGTATAAAAAACCTCTGTGGGAAGAAAATGTCATGTAAGGTGAGAGTTTTGAGTAAAAGAAAAGACTGAAATGAAGCTGTTAGGTGATTTGATAGGCAGTGTCTCAGGTCACCTGGCTGCCATCTGCCTGGGCACTGCATCTATCAATAGGATTTGTTTTGGTGATAAAGGCAGGAGAATTTGGATCAAATTCATTGTTGAGGCTATCGCTTACTATTGATTCAACAACGATAATTTTGTTGGTCCTAAACTGTCATAGACATCTTTTCATGAAAAATCCTTTCCTTAGGATTTTTCCTCCTGAGAAGCTGAGAGGCCTCAGGAACAAAATGTAACCAATGGTTATCTGCTGCTGTGGAATGCAACAGGTGCAGCTGGGATTGGGCTCATGGGGTTGTTTCTAATTAATGGCCAATCACAGTCCAGCTGGCTCGGACTCTGAGACACAAACCTTTGTTATTCATTCCTTCTTTTTCTATTCTTAGCCAGCCTTCTGATGAAATCCTTTCTTCTATTCTTACAGTATAGTTTTAATGTAATATATATCATAAAATAATAAATCAAGCCTTCTAAAACATAGAATCAAACCCTCACCTCTTCCCTCATCCTCAGACCCCTGTGGACATCAGTCACACTAAACTATAGAGGTAAGAAAAAGAGATTAAAAGACCCAGCAGGTGTAACAGGATGATGAGGATGACTGCCATGGAGGCTGAAGGGGAAAGGCAGCTGTGAGAAATTCTATGGTGGTAGTAAGATATTTCAGGTTTTTTCAATGCAGACAGCAGAACATTTTGTTCCACCACGTACAGCATTTGGCAAACCTTTACTCAGGGCACAGAGCAGAGAACTGCAATGGTCAGAAGAGATGGAACTGGCAAATGTGCAGGGAGGGACTCTCAGGATGCTCAAGGAGGACATGGGCAGTTGAACTGAAGGAAAACAGCAAACAGAAGAGTAAGAACTATACATTGTGGCCAGATAGGATGCAGAACAATAAAAAGAGGTTTTGACCCAACTCAAATCGAGCTTTCTAGAGGACTGAAGCATGCCAAGAGTGTGTGTGGTTATGAAATGATGGCTGATAAGCAGGTAAAAGGATAGCAAAACTAATCCAGACACTTCCTGGTGATAACATGATTGAACTTTGCCACTGAAACTTTTAGGTGTCTTCAGAGTCAGACATTAAAAGCAGATTAAAAGTATTCTTTGCCAGGGCAAGGTGTACATTGTAATTACTGGTTTATATTTCAATCACTATTAACCCCAGTGCTCCTTGGGGCAGGACAGTTTCAGATGCTTCCTTTCTGCATCCTATCCAAAACTGAACTGGTTTACTGGACAGTCTGATCTGAGAGAAGCAATTCCTTCTTGTCTCCCTGGTCGTTTGACTCAGACTAGTGAGAATTTTTGGTTTTCTCTCTTCTGTACCTTTCTTGGGTCATTAGAGAGGAAGTTTAACAAAACCTGGATGGGTGCAAGGCTGTATGGTGCTGGCAACAGCCCTGATCTAGGCAGCTCTTCCAGCCTAAATGGATTATTACAGATTATATCACAGGAGCATGCACTGGATGGTACTGGGGAGCCTTTCCAGCTCCTGCTGTAACTGGGCTTTGGAACAGGCGTTTTCTAGGCTGAACCAGGGAAGGTGTAAATAGCTTGATGCTGTATTGTACATTTTCTGGTAAAAAGAACAACCTGCCAGTCATTAGATAAGTACTAGAAGTCAAATTATCCAACCCACTGACTACATTCTACATAATGCAAAGTAAATCTGCATTATGGCCAACAGGATGTAGAAACACCAGGCCTTCCTTGCCTTTGTAAAGCAGTCAGCCAACAGCTGTTAAATTCTAATTACACTGTTCAAATGATAAGGGAGAAGACAAGGGTGTTATTTCTGCAGAATAATTCCAAAAACTGCCCCTTAAAAGCGTAATAGCTCAGTGCCAGGAAATTCCCCTAGTAAAATGTACTGGTTATGGTTACCACAGCCTGGCAAGAGCTCTTGATGATAGCTGCCCAACCACAGGCAGTTTTACAAGGTTTTGTTCCTCTAGATTAGAAACTCCTGGGAAAGCAAAAAAAGCTGCCTCAGCTCTACAGTAGTTACCACTGTCTTGCCCTCTTTCTTATGGAACTTGAGCAGTTTACCAACATTTCTTCTCATATTGCAGTTTTGACCATCTTTAGTCATGTGAGACTTTTTTTGGAAAAAATTTAAAACTGTCAGGAACACTTAAAATCACTTATTCATTCACTTACCTTCTGGTGCTTCAGCTTACAAAGCAAAGTGTGCAGGCAGTCACTTCAAGAATTGTTTTGTCTTGGAACTGTCTTGTATTAACTTTCCAAAGCATGTGCATCTCCCAAGAGCTCATCACCCCCCTCAATTTAATAATCCCTAGGAATCAGTTCTTCTTTCTGCTCCCCAAACTGCCATGAATTATGCAAATCTATCTGACCACAATGAAAGATAGATTTTTCATATAATCTTACTGATTCTTCCATATCCATCTAAATATCTCCATCATTTTAAACATAAGTTCATTTTCACTTGGTTTTATCATCTGCTAGAATTCTATGTAAGCTCAATAGTCAGAAATTGGGATTTTTTTTCGATAAAGCTGAGCTAATTACGTAACCTTGCTGTAAGAGAGCTAGTGGAGCATCAGCCCATTGTACTGCCTTAATAAGCTTCCTGTGTCCTTTAATATCATGTTCACGTGCACCAGTCAACATAATTCACTTTCTCTCTTCATCCTTATTTGCTATTTCACACAGACCAGAATGTGCAGTGTATGAAATCAGTGATTGCTTTGTCTCCTTTTAGACTCAGAAGTGTCCCCAGTTGATTGCCAGGTGCACTGAGTTACCAAGGACAAATCTATAGTTTTGCTAATAAAGAACCTTCATTTAAAAAGGCATCTTGACATTACCTGGGATTGGGGTGGGGGGAGATAATAATGTGCCTTTTATGTGTTCTGAGATCATTTGCAACAAAATTAGAGAAGGTATTGAACAATGCCCCCAATGCATTGAAGGTGTGGAGCTACCTGGGAGTTACTGTGATGCTTATGCAATTGAACATTTAGGTGTAGGCGCTAGGAAGGGGAGAAGAGCAGCTTCCAACCCTTGTCCCTTCAAAGGGCTTAATTGCTCATTAGGAATAACCATGGCAACAGTTGCCATGCCCCATTAATCCATCACACAAGTGGCCAGCACCAGCTGCTTCAAGTTAAGGCAGCAGAGGACCCTGCAAGAGCCTCTATTCCCCTCGCTGAAAATCCTTCTTTTTTCAACCAAAATCTGTCCAATGTAGACCAAAATGTGAACTGTCAGTATTTCATAGCACTGAGTTCCCCAAGTTCACCATGCCCTGTTCAAATGAAAACCCATGTTACCATTAAGAATAGAACATGGTCAAATGCACGAAATACATTTTCTCATCTCCTCCTATTCACCATTTGTTAATGTCTGTATATTTTTGTACAGGGTTCATTACTGTTTATACCACAGAAAAGCTTTTTTTTCTTTTCTGTTACACCGAACATGTAAAAACTCAGCGTGAATTCGAAAATCTTCATTTCTAGAGGTCTCTAGTACTTAAAATAGAGAGGGAATGAAAGCTGCAGCTGCTTAACTGTCCTTAAACTGTGTGTATTGGGAAGAGAATGATACAAACTCAAACTTCTTAAAACAAGATTTATTGGCACAAACATACATGTTACAAATGTCTACGATACTCTTGGAAAATATGTTCACCACCTCAAAAAAATCACTGTTCACAGAAAAAGTACAGTAATATCAAACTTTGTAAGTCATCACAATTTCAGCATCAAAATACATGCATTTTATCATTTATAAATGAAATTCCACTGACCTCCAGGTAAAGCACTTTAAGAAATGTCCTGGTCTCCACAAGGTTATTTTTTCCTCTCCAGATAGTTCCAATAAGGTGCAAATGGGTTGTTTTCTGTAGAGGCACGAATCACAGCTCCTTGCTCAGTACAGCTGAGTCTATGAGGTGAGAGATGCTGTTCTCAGCACAGACTTTCAGGCCCTTTCTGAGTGTGTTACTACAGAGCTTAACACCCCTGTGTGGCCTGTAAAAGAATGCAACTAGAGATTTGGTCTGGAGTTTGGGCTTTTAAAAGGGCAACTGAAAACTTATTTCTGATTGTTCCCATTACAGGAAGTAAAGCTTGAAGAATCACAAGGAAAGAGGTAGAAGAAAGGTTTTTATTTTGCATTGCCATTCCATCAGCACTTGGAACAGGTGTGGCATTGCCAAGGATACTTGTGAGGAGAAAGGGTAACCTCAGTAAATCCTCTTCTTTCTTTGGTGCCAGTCTAACTTAGCAGCCACTCAAGATTTTGTCACTGACCTCAGATAATAGAGAACAAGACTTCAGCAGATGTCCTGACTCTGATTCTGTGCCTATTCCAGTTTCAGTGCCAGAGAAGAAGGCCTCACACACACACACAGGGGAGAGAATGCTCTGATGTCCTCAGCATGATCACATCTGCCTCGGTCCAATGGCAACAAGAAAGAAAGAAAATTTCTTGATGTCACTGGAAGTTCTTTGAAAAAAGGGGGGTTGCACTTAATTCCACTAGATCTGAATTTGATTCCCATCAGATCGGTGCACAACAGAGCAAAAAGGCAAAACCATAAACCACATGCACTCACAAAGGTGTTTCCTGCACCTTTCTCAGCCTTGGTAGGGCATTGAACAGAGCCAAAGACAGAATTTGTTGTGGAGCCATGGGCCTTGGAGGTTGTCACACCTCATGGAGACAAAGCCCCTGCAACCTTCCCCAGCCCCAAAGGCAGCCCTGCCTCCAGCAGGACATGGGACCAGGCAACCCCAGCAATCCTTTTATCCCTCATTTTTTATCATTCAAAGGAAAGGTTTTTCCTCCTCTGAATTGGAACATGGCACAGATTCCGTGCCAGGCCTGGATTTAGCAAGGACAAATGAGGGTTTTTCGCTGTGTCAAACAGAAAACAGAAATTCACTGTATGCTTAGGCACAGGTTGAAGTCACTTCCAGGCCTGGCCATGCCTTGCTCCTCACTCCAGGCAGGCGAGTGTGAGACACTGCAGTGCTGAACTGATGACACAAACCCCTCCAGAGGCTGCTCTGCTGTGCTAACACTCAAGCACAAGTCATTAAGGAAAATACTAATTAGCTGGCTATGAACTCATTTCCTGCAATGAGCATAACAAGTTTATAATAAGAGTTCATATATTGCCACTTAGAGGACTTTTTATGCTGCAAAGCAAACTAAAGGTTGCTCACAGTAGACAGTGGCTGTTTCATCTCTGTCCTACTTGGAAGGAGAACCTCTCATCCAAATGGCAAATGCCTGTCTACATATATAAGCACTTCCTTTGGAAAGGGGAAGGAAAAAAGAATAGGACTTGTCAAATAAAACCTCTACACACTTGGTGCATCCCCCTCAGAATGTATTTTTGCAACAGACAAAGCATGTTTTTAAGTCCTGCTCTTGAGTGGGAGGTGCTAATTCCTAATCTTTCAGTGATGCTGATAAACCTCATAATATCTTAGTAAAAGACTGAGTAATATCTTAGCACGTTTGTGTTTGGGAGAGGGAGGATGTTTCATTTACAAAAATAATGATGTTTTTCGTGACAAGTAGTGAGCTATCTGTAACATTTTATTGTGCAGACCTGTGAGTGTGTCATAGCATTATTGGCATTTTATTGTCTGGGGAAAAAGTAGATGGAACATAGACTGAAATTAGCTTTTCCAATGAGAAAAAAATGTTCTTTCATCTATAGTTAAGCTTTGGAAACTAACTATTTGACTATTTTATAGCTGCTAGTTGCTTAAATAATACATAAATAAGTAATGAGTAAACTTTATACCCATAGTCTTTACCATACACTTCTACTTTTATTCAGAATATTTTTTCCCTTTGGGTTTCATGAGAGGCTGAACTTGCATTATTTAGCAGCTTGCTAGTGGCATGGTAGTCACTCCAATCACTCAATGTTCAGTTCCAGCCAAGACTACCTTCATTAATAAGAAATTTTAGCAAACTTTCAGATCAATACTATAAATATTAACAGCTAAACTTCCAAAAAAAATTATGCATTGTGCATGTATGAATTTGTAGGTCCATTATATGCACTCGCTCAATCCTTGATCTTTGAAAGAAAATAACTGCAGCTGCCATTATTTAGTTTTACTTTAAACAAACCTGCAATGTATCAGGGGTAGAAACTGATTTAATTCTTTCAAACTTTTCCTCACAAAAAGCTCAGACCACCAGCATGTGTTCACATATATATGACAGGAAGGTAAGGGATTCAACAAAGGGATTTTTATCCTCACCTTAGGCCATCTACAGGTGGTCAAGCACAGGTACTGGAGTGGATCAAGAGTAACCAAAATAATTGTGCTGTGCCAAAAAGATTCCATTACTGAGCCCAAAGTGCTCTAGGACAAAGGGGACATTCAGGCTGCATCTTTACTGCCCCAGGCACTCTGAAATCCTAATTTGACCGAAGTCCTTGAGCACTGCTGCAGCTGCCAGCGGCCCCATGTCTGGGGCTAGAACACCCCAAAGGTGCTCTCTGCAAGGAATGCTGCACCATCCTTCCTGCATTGTCCAGGAGAAACACTACCATCTCTCAGAGTTCATTGTAAGCATTTGAATCCAATAGACAAGCACTGCGTAATTTTAATATAAAAAGGGTTCTCTTAGGTAGAGCCACTTACAAAAAGGATTTTACTGAATGTTAGTGATATTTCACTTGCACCATTTCCCAATTTATGATATTGTGACTACCACAATATCCTTATTTACTGTTTCCTCTCTTTCCAGCAAAAGGAATGAAGTTACTGTTACAAGAACTGTTAAGTATATTTAATTAAAACTCCAGTGTTACAATTTAAGGTTGCGTAGCAAAAATGCTGTTGTTTAGCTTTCTTTTGTATCCCCTGATTTTGAAGCAAGTGGAGGCCCAGGAGCCATATTCTGCCCTCAGGTGTGGCTGAGCAGGGAGGGAGGCTTGAGGAGAGCTGGGTGTTGTGGGAGGAGGTTCTGCTTCAGCCAAGCCTCACCTGAGCTCTGGCTGCGAGCAGCAGTGGCAGCGTGGCAAAAGGCAGGGAGTCAGCCCAGGGGCAGAACAGCCCCAAAATTCTGTGCTCCAAATACACTACGCTCCAAAAGCACAACAGCTTTCTAAGAGGCTTGAAGAATAATGGATAAGCCAGACACTGTGAGAAGAGCTAAAGAGTGGAGAAGGGTTTTTTCCTAATTGTCTTTGTTGTTCTCTATATTTTCTCTTTGAGAACAAGTACTTTGCCCTTTTAAACTTATGGTACATGGCTTTGGTTGAATGGAGTGTTACATGCAAGCCACGAGGCTGTATTGATGTTTTGAAGAGGTGCAGGTTCTGGTTTTTGCTTTGGAGAGTTAGCAGATGTGATACACTCATGACAGAATGAGGTTATTGCAGGAGTGACTCATTGTTGAATAATCAAGTGTTTACTCCACCAAAACTGCATGTAACCAGACTGCCACAGTTTTCCTGCTTTATTCCGAGATGTAGCTTTTAAATGTCAGTGCACCAGGAAGGAAGGTAAACTCCTTGGGTGGCTCAGATCTCTTTTTATGCATGTGTTTAAAGGCAGAGAGTCTTAGGGTTCTCAATGGAGAATAAAAACTACTGAGCACATCAATTGAGACACACATTAATCAGCTGAGGAAGGGAAATTAACTGGAGAGGAAAACAAAATCCTTTCCTGAAGTATTTCTGAAGTAGACCAGATGGAGAAAGAACAACTGGTGTGAGGTTCTGGTTTGGTTGTTTCATACATCCCAATCTAGTATCCCTCCTGACAAAAATGTAACAGTTTGAGAAAGCTTCAGCCAATAATTTCTCTAAAACTAATTTTTTCCTAACTACCTTCTTCAGCCTTTTGATTTTTCCTTTAAAGAAGTTAATTTGATAGTGCTTATGCTTTCTCTGGCTCAAATGTATCTTGTCTAGCAACAGGGACCTAAATCAGATAAGGAAGAACTGGCTGGAAGAGCATCTCAGTCTTCTGACGAGATAGAGGGCCCAAAGGTTAGGTTCTGTTACAGGTCTAAAGTTCAGGTCAGGATGTAAATCCAGATCAAAGAGACTTTGAGGCCTTTCTCTAATACTCACTGTGTACATTGGGAGGGAGCCCAGTGCCTTATATGGCTGCTGGTTCAGCCCCTTCCCTGTTTAAAGGGCAGGAGGAGCAGGGCTGAGAGGCAAATCCTGGATCATACCCAAGTGCTCCCGAGGTTATTTGGGACGGTCCTCCACCAACATGCAATCAAGGTGCTCTCTTAAAAAAAAATAACAGATCATGCATATTCCTTCTGTGTGGATAATCTCCCACGGAATAGAGAAAATTCACTCTGTGAAAGCAGGAAAGAGCTGAGATGGAGCTTCTGGAAGTTCCTCAAGTTTGAGTCTCCCATGGTCAATGCCCTTCTGGGAATCAGACATTGCCATCTTGCAGATATGCTCTACTATCAATGTCAAGTCAAGAAGTTGGTCTTAAGAGCTAAAATCCATTGTATTCAGACAAGAAGTAGTGCAGCTGCTCATAAAATTAAAGTTAGGTGAAACCTTGTCACAGGAGCAGTGACAGAAACTGTGGAATTTTAAAAGGTCTTGCTACTCAGACAAAAGCATAGCAGATTGAGGCTGTTCTAATTAGTTCCTTGCAGTCAATAATGTCCTGATCTTCCATCACTGTTTAGGTCTCTTATTGAAGATCACTACATAAAAAGAAAAAAAGCCAAATATTTTACTTGCCTGAATTGTTCCTGGGGGTAACATCATGCAGGTTCCAACTGAATGAAAGTGCCAGCTTTAGAAGTCCAACTGGCTACATTTCTAAATCACCCCTTGTCTTACAGACCCTAGGTTACATTCAGAATCTTTATCAGATTCTCCCATCCTCCTTCTAATAGTATTGGATTAGGTTTGACTCTGTTGGATTGACTGTGCTGTTATGTAATGCTGTCAAGTGAAAATCAGGTCAAGTACCTTGTTAGGGCTTCCACACTAAGTTTTCCTGCCAAGTTCTGTGCTACACTGGTTTTGGGTTTAAAGCCACACCTGTGTTTTGGGTTTAAAGCCACACCTGTGTTTTGGGTTTAAATCCACATCTGTGTCACTGCAACATGAGCTAAATTTGAAAGTGCAGTGCCCAAGCAGGACCTCAGTCGCCTGTTGATAGTGGGTGCAAGCAACACTTGCTCAAGCTCAGAAGCAGATGTGGGATCATTGACAAGATCACTGAGAAGCCCAGCAGCAGCCGTGGTGCAGGCTCTGAGCAGCTGTTAACCCCTTCCTTTCAGCATGCTCCCTGTGAAGGGCATCTCCTGCTGTACAGCCTCTCTCATGAACAGCCGTGCTCCAGACAGCAGAGGAGGAGCTTCTGGACAGGATGGAATGTGCAGGTCTCAAACAGTGTCTAATTCTGGATAAAGCTACCAAGAGCATTGCTTCCAGGCAGAAGAGGCCTCAGTTTGGTCCCCAAGGTGGCAGTCAGAAAGCCATGGCCCTGCATCCCCTGGGGGTGTGCCTGGGGTCACTGAAGGAAGCCCTTTTGTGACCTTTTGTTTTACCAGCCCAGGGGAAGAGCCCAGGCAGTATCAGTGGCACAGAGCAGGAGCTGAAATTCTGATTGGTGGTGACTGAACAAGAATGACTTAACCATTTCATGGACATTCACAGGCAGGCAGTTGTAACTGCCCAGACATTTCAAACGCAGAGTGGAAGGCAATCAATCCTGGCTCCCCCACAAATGAGAGCTCCAACTGTGTTTCTATAGATTGTGCCCTGCACCAGCCTGCACGGATGGGAGAGATGCTGTTGCACAATCTATGACCCTGAACAGTCCTCCATCACCATGTTCTCCTTGCTCAAGGTTTAACCCTCTGCAAGAGCAGCTGAGTTCTGTGCATCAGACACATTTGTTCATGCTCCCTGGGCAGAATTAGAAAGATTACAAGGCTTATCTCACCAATGACAGCCAACCACACAGCACAAGCAGTAGCAAACATTGAGCATTCAAGAGCACACCATGGGTCAATGACTTTGAAAAGTTAAACACGTTAATTTACCATACTTCATCACCACACAGGAGGAAATAGTCAGGAGGAAACATTCTACAAGCCACTAGAAGGTAGGTTTCTTAACTCTTCCTTGCAAATTCTCACTTATATTTAGCAGTCATCCCCATTAGTTACAATTTTGAGAGAGAATAGGTCCACATTCCACAAAGAGCAGTTTCTGTTCTCCACTCTCACCTAAAGGTGAGATTTTATTTTGATTATTAACTTGCTTGAACTACATTAGCTGGGAGAATGTGAGCTTTGCATCCTTGTAGCACTTCCACTGCAGTTTCATGTGGGAGCTTTGCGTGTTTGCAGCTAGAGGATTCAAACTCTTTGATGTGTATTTGCACTCCTATCAGCTGAGTATCAGTTCAGCCTCCCAGAGGAGAAGGAACATCTGTATTAAGGCTCAGTATCAGCATTTCCCCTTCCTGATTGCACCACCTCCAGCAAAAGCTGTCCCCATCTCATGAGTGTGTTCAGCAGAGAAGCCCTGGGAGGACACCACGCTCAATATCAATATCAATATCAGTATCAATAAGAATATTGATATTGATAATATCAATTATCAATATGAATAACAGGTGTGGGTGGCAGGGTCCCACTATCAGCAGATAATTCCTTCAGATCAGATGTCAGATAACCTTAGCAGTTTAACAAGGCTCCTGAAGTTGGATGGCTCATTCCTCTCCCAGTGAAAGCTCATGTATACACAGTTGTGTCACCTCACAGAGTCAGGTCTTTCATCCCTGCTACGTTTTTGTCCAGCCCAGGAGGATTTCTGAATTGTTTGGGTTCTCACCCAGTGAAGGACTGAATGATCAGGGCATACCAGGGAGTCCAGTATCACATTAGTAACTTTGAATATTCAGCTTCATTAAGCCTGGGGCACTTTTGACTCTTAATGATATGAAGTAGTACACATGACTGGAAAGTGATAAATATTTAGGGAAAAATGCAACTGGAACCTTTCAATTGATCATTACTTATTCTCTCTGCAAAATTCTACTTCAGCACAGTTTATATGCAGATCCACAGCAACAAACTGGTCAGGCTCTCAATTTTTTTTACTCTAAAACTATGTTAAGAGAAATACTTCTCAGTGGGAATAATTACACTACTATTATCACTGTTTCTATTCCCTAATTAAATTGCAGACAAAAAACCCCAACCCATCAAATTAATTTTTTTTATTTCTATGAATTCTTTTTAGAAATTCTGAAGGAGTTATCCTAAAAAGACATTTTCCTGAATTTCCTGGCTCAAAATTTGATTAATTCATTTTTAGTTTGGTTAAGGATGATTAAACTATTCACTGTTTTAAAAAGAAAAACAAGAAATTCACCAAAGCATAAAGACCTTCCTTTCAAGCCACAATATATAATTTCTTTTAATTACATCAAATGTTAGTTTAAATTAATTGAGTATAATAGGTATCTCAGCTGAGCACTTTACAAAGATGACAGAATAGTCTATGAACTATCCACATGCACAAATCAAAATATATCTTTTTAAAGCCTATTAACACCCCTACTTTCAACAGTGTTTCTGTTCTTTCCTCTTCTCCAGGAAAGCTTTGCTAGGCACCCTTCCCTTTCTCAGCCTCTCCCCACTGTTCCCCCCTGCCTCCTTCCTGATTTTTGAACCATCCTGGCAGTGGGGACCATTTCTGCAAACTGCTGCAGAGGCAGCTTCCTCCCCAGAGCTGGGCAGACATCACCAGCCAACCTCAGACATCACCAACGCTGCTCATGGGCCTCAGGTCAGGGCCCAGTTATTGGGGATTGGCATCCAAGAGATGTCTCATGGAACCTGACAAATGGGACCTTGAGTGTTCAGCAAGAGACTGCACCTGAGCCATTTGTGATGCTTGCATCACCACTTCTGCATTTCCCTTGGCTTTTTCAGGACTGTGCTAGCTAATGCTTTTTGGCTGTCACACAGGGTTTTTTTTCCTTTCTGGCTTTCATATTGAGGCCATCTTGCTTGTTTAGAACACCGAGAGGTGTTTTCCATGAGGAAAAAGATTAAATCCATAAAAGGTGATAAACCAGTCTTTATTTATTTTACTGCAGACAAGGTTTTTAGACTTGGATTCTACATCTAAGCTCAAAGAAATCTGTGTTTGGTTGGCTAAACTGAAACATGATATCTTACATGAATACTTAGAGGTATCACTCTCTTCAATGGGAGTAGCAGATACATCTCTGACAATGGATTTTGCCATCCAACTTTAGAAGCTCAGATTGAGAATTTTGGTCCTAATGTTTGCTGCAACCTTAGATTTGGGTCCAATCCACCTGGCAGTGTCCCTTTAAAACAGGAGCTTCTCCACAGCTGCATTCTCTGATTCTGAGATGGTTTAGGATGCTTTTCATATACTACAGTTTCTGAAGGTCAGTGCGTACACATCTTAAGACACAGTGATTAGACAGTGTATGGAACTACTTGGCAGTATTTAGCTGGTACAGTTTCTTGTGGAAACAACAGAATTCCAAAATACACCACACTGAATGCTTATGGGTTATTACAAGCAAAAATCCCAAGACAGCGGGAATTAAAAAGCGGAGTTCAACAAAGGAACACTGATATCGTCGGTTGATATGAACAAAGGTGTGCCAAGTCTTCCTTCTCTGCTTTTTCAAGTGGAGAAATAAACTGGGAAATGAAGCAGAAGGAAAGAAAGATTAAAAAAAAAGACAAAACCCAGGAGTTATTACAGTTACTGTAGTGCTTTGTCTCACAGCAGTGTGTGAGGACTGCAAACACCCGTAGCACATCCCAGCTGAAGGAGCGTGGTGCGTGGCAGACACAGGGATGCTCCTCCTGTGCCCAGGGGAATTTGGAGGGGAAACTGGGGTAGAAAGCAGGGGAGACTGTGGCTCAGAAGGCAGAAAGGGCAAGGTCTGGCAGTGATGTTATCTGCTGTCCCCAGTACAGCAAAGCCGTGTGCTGTACTGCATCCTCCTGCAGGCAGCACCCATGGCAGGCTGAGAGGAATGGCTCCATTTGTCTGTACCCACAGCCACCCCCGTGGAGGGGATGGCCTTGTTCCCACTCAAATCAGACTGGAAAAGCCATGCAGGCCTTGTCTGACAGCACCTGGAGGCTTGATGTCTATGGCATTTAAACATATACTTGAGAGCTACTGTAAATAAACACAGCATTGAGTTAAATACACAAGGTCCTTCGTGAAGCTGCAACCTTTAGATGCAACTTATTACAGAGGAATCAAATAAACTGGGAAAATAATTTGAACAACAGGTACACTCAAATCTCACTGACCTGGTACTGGATCTCACTGTGGTGAGCTACAGCCTGGGTTGAATAATGTGACATTCAAGTTTGTGATTAAATACCCTAACTCAACCTAACCCACATCAAACCTGCACTGGCCATTTTCTTCTGGTTTTTTTTTTTTTTTTTAATTTAGCAGAACAGGCATTCAGCATTTTAAACCAGGAGTGAAACAATGTTCTTACTTGTATATGTTTCAGCCTAAACTTCCATGGAGGTTGATATGAGCTATCTTGACCACATTTTATGTTCTTAAGACTCACACAATGCTCAATGAGGAATATGTACCCAGCAATTAGTTCAATGGCTGCACATCTTCTTTTGTCCAGTTGCTGCACAAGGGCTGATCTTTCTCTTGAGTTAATATAGTTAATTAATATCTAAGCATTTCCCATGCTTACTGTATCAGTGTTACGAAACCCTGGAATTATTCTGGGTCGCTCTGGTGCCAGCATTCATAGGGCTAATAAACTGTCACATGTATCTCATTCCTTTTAGTCATGTTTACAGGTGATCCTGCAAGCTTTCTTTACAGGAGCAACAGAGGAAAATGGAAACATGCTGAGTATCAGGCATGTAACTTGAGAGCTGGGAATTAACTCACATCCACAGTCTGGCCTTCTGCTGAATCTCTTCTGGGTTACCACCTGCATTGTGTATCTGAAGAATCTCCCTTTTAGGAGTTAATGCCATATTACAGTTATGTCACCTAAGAGCTGTTGCTAACACAGGGTTACATAAATGAAATGTTCAGTTCCTGTCATTACAAGGTCCCTGAGTCCCAACCAGCAGGACTGCTATTATTCATTCATAGCTACCTTCCCTACACAACTGTGTGGAACGAGATGATCTTTTGAGAAAAGAAGGCAGTGAGACTTTGGGCCATCTTTTAACAACATTTCAGCATTTGAGGTGAAAAAGGATCTTCAGAAACACTGACATCTCAAATTCTAGCTGATGTGGCAGAAACCAGGCACCTATATGCTTTTAAAAAATTCATCAGATGCCTGTTTGCCTTCACCCTCTTTTTATAGGCATGAGGTATTTCAAGAATTACTGTTCTTAGCAGAAAACACTGGCACTGTGGCAGTCATCATCATACTGAAAGGAAGATCTCTGAGACTGCATAAAAATTTATTTAAAACATAAAAAGGGAGAGCTTTTAATCCTAGGGAAAGTTATGTAACATGCTAATGTTAAAAACATTAAATGTCAACAAATTCTGCCAATATGTGTCCAGGGAGTTTGCAGTAATTCTCACTATAAAAGCATAACACTAGAAGGGAAATTTCACAAATTAATCAGTTTAAATATTTTATATCCATTTTTTTTGTTGCTTTGTTTTTAATGTATCAGCCATTCTTAAGTCACAAGCTATTGAGAACATAAATAAAAGAGAAAATGAATTACTCACTTATAATTATAATGAGAATGACTGCACATACTACACCGAGGATGATCATCATCTATAAAAAGAGAAGATATGAGAAAGAAAAAGAGAAAGTCAGGTTTCCACGTGAGAAACATTAACCCCTCAATTTTTTTTTTCTTTTACTTAATGACTCAATCCTCATACTTTTAACTCTGTAAAGACTTACTCCAACAGAGTTGCTAAGGCCCCAGATTTATTGCTGGTTTTAAAATCAACAATGAGCAGAGCCTCTTGTCAGAGCTGGCCAGAAACAGGTGGGTGCCAAGCAGAGCAGAGGCAGCTGTGCACAGCCCAGAGCTGCCCAGAGCCCCCTGAGAGCTGAGGAGCCCTCCAGGGAGGCTGCAGCCCAGTGGCCATTATTAGCCCAGAGAGCAGAAAGGATGGGAAAAACAACGAACATGGGAATGTCAAATCAAAGCCTTCATTCCTCCCAACACGAGGACAGAGGCAGCCACTGGCTTGCAGGAGATCCTTTTTAAATCTCTTCCCTCTCTTTGCAGAGTTTGGGAGCCCGAGGAGGGACAGGGGGATGGTTTGGCAGGAGAAAGCAGGAAAGGAGAATGAGGGCAGGTTTGAAGGTAGTGCAGCTCACTGTGGTGACTGCAGGCACATGGGTGAACCTAACTCAAACCTGTGCTTGTAGCTCCCAAAGCCCTGCTTCCTGCACTTCTGGATTTATCAGTTGGGCAACAGCTAAAAGAGGCCCAGAGGACCTGCTAAGCTAAATTTCTAATGCAGATCCTTTTATTTCTGGAGTGTTTTTACATGTATTTTACCCAGAATATTTTGTCTTGCTCTACATTTCATAGCACTGTGGATTGAAGAGACAAAGCAGAGAACAGCCCAGTGAGGGACACATGTGGGATTCCCCCTTGGGAACAGCTGGTTTGATTTGGGTGGACATAAGTGGTCAGCAGGAAAGTTGGTGTTGAGAAATGGAAATCAAGCTGAGCTTTTGGCACAGGGTTTGTGGTGGTGGTGGTGCATGAGCAGGAAGAAGCAAAGACATGAGTCTTAGAAGAGCAAGAGAAGATGAAGTTTCTGGGTCCAAAATCCACAAATATTGGAGAAGGCCTGAAAAAGCAAAGGAGAGTGAGGCTCCCTCTGCTCTTGGGGAAGGATTAGACTTTGGAGACAGCAGAGAAGGCAGCTGGTTGATCAAAGTCCTGCTCTGTCCTAACCAGCCCCTCTTCATAAGAGACTGTCATTTTATCCCTTCTCACAGCAGTTTGCAGAACCCAGTTTTGGGTATTTTTTATGGTTTACCATCCTGAAGAAAAATCAGATCAATGATCCCCACAAGGAAAAAACTTCTTTTCTCCCACTGCTAGATTTCCCTGCACCTGATCAGGTTTTGTGATTCCCACAGAGAACTGACATGAATTAACATGGAATGGTTTCCCATCCCTATTTGAAGGCACTGGGGAAGCATTAAACGTTGTATCTACATTTTATATACTGCAGAAATTATGGGTTCTGGTAAAGATCAGAGTTGCTTGACATCTGGAGCCTTGAGGTCAAGGCACCTCCTTCTCACCTTGACGAGAAGAGATGAGTCAGAGGTGCCATACTGCAGGCAAAGTCCCACTAAATGCAGGTGAAAGCAATTCCTGCCATGAAGTGATTCCAAACAAGGGTTTATATTTCTTACCTTGCAATTTTTCCACCAGTATTTCCTCTTCAGCTTGGCTGCACTGGTCTCAAACTGTGAGGCACCTGCTTGCAATGCATCTGCCCGGTTGTCGAGCTCTGACAGCTTCTGGTCCCTTTCCAGCACCTTGTCCACGTTCATCCTCATGATGTCCACCACCTGTGAAGGCACAGACACACCTGAGACCCCTCCCACAGGCAGAGATGAGAGCCTGGTCACACCCTGGAGTGTCACACCTCATCCTAAACCCAGCTGTGGGAATCTGAGACACAGAAAATTCCACAGACACAGGAGGGTTTGATCTGCAGCCTTGGGAGAAGCCTGGATTGATGTAAAAATATAATACACAGATATTAAGCAGAAAAATCATAAACTTATGTTTCTATAGTTGTAAGTAAGGGTATGCCTGAAGTAAGTGAGAAACTGCATTGATAAGATGGTGAAGGGTTATAATATAGGGGTATAATTGTGTAGAGCAGCTCAGAGTTTAGAGGTTATAACAGAAGCATTTGTGTGTATGTGTGATAATAGCCCATTGGATAAATGTATCTGCAGTGCAGTAGAAGTGAGTAAAGGTGATAGGTTAGAAAAGCAAAATAAACCCAGTGGCAACTGTCCATTGGATCAGAAGGTTCTATATTGCCTTGTAATGAAGAACTTGTGACTGCTTGGAGCTATGGCTGACTGCTTGCTCCTCTAAAATCTCACAGCCTCTGAGACCGATGTTTATCTGAGCAATAAATCATTCTCAGCCCCAAAACAGTTCCATCCTTCATTAAAAGCAGCAACAGTGATGCCCAGCCTTTTGCCATGTGGTGTGTGATGGCATTCCCTGAGCACTGCCTCAAAACCCCAGCCTGTGGAAATACCCTCAGTGAGCTACACTGCTCGTGTCTTTAAGGGAGAAAATAAACAGACCTCATGAAACAGCACATTTAGTTTGATTAAAGTTTTTGTCTTCTTTTATACAGCTACAAAGACCTGATGAAGATCTCTACAGCACACTTTGGTTGACATCACTAAGAACAAGCCATTGTTTTCCTTGTACATTTAATACCTTCCTCACCTGAAGTAGAGAAAGCAGACAGACAAAAGCCACTCTAAAGGGAACTGTGTGCATTTCCTTACCAAAGCATTTCCTCATTCTGCAGATCTTTTGGGCAAGATGACTTCTCAGCCATGATCTGAAGTCCTGCTTGGAAGTGGAGGAGGAGAACGTTTCACCTGAGCAAATTCACCCAAAGAGCAGCAGAGAGCCAGGCTGCAACAGGCAAGGGCTGCTCATGCCTGGATTTTATACATTGGCCAAGGTGAAAATCCTCTTCTAGCAAGCCAATAACTAAATAGGAATCCTGCAGAAATTCACCACTAATGCAAATGTCAGACAGCATCACAATCTCTGTAAAGTTGGGTCCAATTTTTCTAGCAGTGAATGAGGCTGATGGTCTGTTAATTCTCACACTCTATAATAAGGAATTCCATGTTATACATATTTAATACAATTTAACTATTACCTGCAAAAATCCAGAATTATTTAAAGGATACATTATTCAAATACAGCGAGAGGAAATTGATAGTGAAAGAATCTTTAACAGGACTGGAGAAGGTCTCAAAAGATTTGTTTCACTTGTCTACCAAACCTAAACCAAAATGAAATATTTTGCTCAATCCAAATTTTCATACTTGCTTTTCCAAACCAAAACCTTCCAAGCACTTATGTTCATATAAAACAATGCTAATTTTTTTAATTATTGATTTCTCAGCTAGTAATTAGTTGAATTCTGTCTTGCTACAACGATTTGGAGTGAAAATTATAAACTATTTTAAAATGCTGATACAAAATACTTTGCTATTTCCTACCCGTTATCTTCATTTTTGGGGGGTTTTGGTTGGGCTTTTTTGTTTGTTTGTGGTTTTTTTGTTTGCTTGGTTTTTTGGGGTTCTTGCTTTGTTTTGTTTGGCTGGCTGTTTTTTTGGTTGGTTTGGTTTTGGTTGGTTTGGTTTTTTTGTTGTTGGGGTTTTTGTGTTGTTTTTGGGGTTTTTGGGTTGCTTTGTTTTGGTTTGGGTTTTTTGGGGGGTTTCTTTTTTTGTTTTAGTTTTCCTGGGGTTTTTTTTGGCTTTTTTTTTGTTTGTTTGTTTTGTTTTTTGGGTTTTTTTTTGCTTAGTTTTGTTTTTTGGTTCTGTGTTTGTTTTGTTTGTTTGTTTGTTTCCCTAGAACTACTTCTTGAATTGACCCTGGCTGCAGTGAGCACTCACCCAGGTGGGATTTCATTTTTGGCAAATAGATAAATGTTTGTCTGGGCCTTAGAAAATAAGCCTTACGGTGTCTAGAGGAACCGGGGGGGAACCCCAATAGAGGAACAGCTGAACCCATCCCCGGGCACTGGTGCAGCATCACCAGCACCGGAGATTCCCCAGCCCGGAGCTCTGCCGCCACCTGCGGGCGGCACGGAGGGAAAAGAGCCGGGACAAAGCCACAGGTGAGGGATAAAAGGGGTTTGACTTCGGTATTTCATGAGTATCGTTGTTGTAGTTGTGAAAAATGCATGTATTTTATGAGTGGCTTTTCGCAAATATTGAAATGAATATTATGTGTTGTGTTAGAAAGTTATGCTGTGTTAATTCTCTTAAGTAGTGTGTTAAATAGAGTTTTAGGTTATAAAAAATGTTAAAATAGAAACTATGCTATGTAGGATACTTTCTTTAAAGAAAGGACTCGCAGCAACACAGCAGCCACAGGACACCTGAATCTTTCAGAGAAAGAGAATTTATTGCTCCCTTATCAGAAGAAAGGAACTTCTTCCTGCCTGCTCAGCCCTGGAGACACTGTCAGGATTCAGAGGAAGAAGCTGACACTGCCCAGACAGAATCCTGTGTTGGAATGGAATTTATGCATCATGGATGAGGTGTAAGAATATGCAACAGGTTATTGTTTTTAAGGGTTAATCCTTTGTTAACCTGGGTCCTTTTTCAGGCTTATGTTGCTCAGAAAAGGTACCCAGACATCCGTAACTCTTGTTTTTATTGTCTCATATTTTCCTAATCCAAATTGTCCCAATTATTATTACTCTATTTTATAACCATTTCATTACTATTAAACTTGTAAAATTTTAAAAACAAGTGGTTAGCGTTGTTCACAGTAGTGATGCCTCAGGATTTTAGCTTTTATATTTTTCACATCCTGTACTGGATCTGTGCAGAACTCTAAACTCACTATAAACTCCATAACCTGTCAGCTGCTGTTCTCCCTTTTATTCAGACAAAACAATTCCTCTCCAGGCCTGGAACCCAAGGACACCCCACAGCCTCAGGCTGCAAAAAGGACAAACAAAAGTGAATGGGGGGAGCAAACTGGGGGTAAATGACTTCATTAGCTGAAGCTGTAATTGGAGAATTAACCCCTGATATGTGAATGGACCAAACTTAGAATTGTCTGAAAAACTGGTGCCCATTGTCCAGCTTGGGTGTAGCCTCTGGGAGGCTGTGGCTGCCCAAGGTGTGGCTGTTGAAGGCCTTCAATAAATCCCCACTTTATTCTCTAAATCTTGTCCAGCCTCTGTTCTAGGGAGCCCCTCCAAGGCATCAGTACAACAATTCACCAAGGTGCAATGTGCTGAAATGCACACACACAGGAGATCATGTATGTAAATGTACAGACCTTGCAAATTAGCATGTCTAACAAAGATGCCTCAATGAGAGGCTTAAATGAATGGCCTGACACCTCCCTATTCTAAAGTATTCCCCCCCAGAGGGGCCTAATTTTAGTTTACAAGATATTTTAGAGTTTTAGAGGGGGCCTTGGTATCTCAGGATAGTGTGAGGCTTTCCAGTCCCCACTGCAGGGCTTTTAAGATGTTTGGCCTTCTGGCCTAGCAAAATACCAGGACTATGTTAAGACATTAAGTTTAAAAAGTTACAAACAAGCTTGTTAAGGGTATTGAGAATGCATAAAAGGCATATAAAATAAAAAGTAAAAAACCCATCATGGCATCCCACACTGCATCCCTTGGTGTTACAAACCAGCATCACTCCAGCAACCTCACAGTGCTGGAAGTGCCAGCTTTCCTCCCTTGGCAATTCTTATATTGTGATTTCCCTGCTAAAAAGGACCTGCTGACCACGTGCTACCAGCTCCAAACCTGTGAACAATTCTTCACAGAAAGAGTGGTTGGGCACTGGAAGTGTCTGCCCGGGGAGGGGGTGGTGTCACCATCCCTGGAGTGTTTAACAAAGCCTGGATGGGGCACTCAGTGCCATGGTTTGCTTGGTGAGGAGGTGTCAGGGCACAGGTTGGACTAGATGACCTTAAAGTTCTTTTCCAACCCAGATCAGTCTGTGGTTCTGTGACAGCAGCAGCCTCTCTCTCAAATGGCAGCAAAACCCCCACGAATCCTGGATTTCACCAACGTAATCCTCAAATCCAAGGACTACTCATTGTCCCCCATCCTGGGCAAGAGTAACATCCAAAACTATCTCCTCATCTCCACAAAAAGACAGATCTTCATGGGTCTGAGTGAAAAGAATCAGAATACAGAGTGTCTTAAACACAAAGCAAGGGTTCACTACCCTCACTGATGCCATCTCTACTGATCTACTTGAGAGCCCTATGTATCTGACAGGCATCACTCATTTTAAGATAATAAAAGGCAATTTTTATCATCTTTTAGGGATAGTTACTTTTGCTGTCATTCACATAAACAATTACAGGGCCTTCATGATGGAACATGTTGAGGACAAGAAATTTATTTCCTTATTCTGACCAAAGACAAAGTAAATGTAACATTCCTTTCCCCACTGGAAGAGGAAATAAAGAGGTTAAGAGAGAACCTAGTCTAGACATTTCTGCAGGCATTTCTGCAGCCAGAGGATGTTGTGAACACATCTGAGCACCAACAATGGGAAGACCAGAAAGTCACTGTTCCAGATTTTCAACAAAGAAAAGCTTCTCAAAAAGACATGGCCCATTTTGACAGGTGTATTTAATTCATCTTAAGAAATTCATTTGAGTTGGATATTTTGAGGTCTTCTCTACTATCTTTAAAGCGTGCCCAAAGCTTTTGAAAATAGAGGCTTTTAGGCATGTAAGTTATTGTATTTGCAGGGTGCCCTGTGGCAGGAAGGATTGATGAATCTGACTCCACGTTCTCAGAAGGCTAATTAATTATTTTATGGTACTATATTATATTAAAGAATACTGTACTAAACTATACTAAAGAATACAGCAAGGATACTTACAGAATGCTAAAAAGATAATAATGAAAACTCCTGACTCTCTCCAGAGCCCTGACACAGCTTGGCCCTGATTGGGCAAAGAGCGACAACAACTCCCAGCAGAATGCAATGGAACAATCACCTGTGGGTAACCAATCTCCAAACACATTCCACATGAGCACAACACAGGAGAAGCAAATGAGATCAGAATTGTTTTCCTTTTCTCTGAGGATTCTCAGCTTCCCAGGAGAGAAATCCTGGGCAAAGGGGTTTTTTCAGAAAATATGAACACCACAGTAAGTACATATTTTCTAATGTGTATTTTATCAGATTAGCTTTTAAGAATCACACAAGCTCCGTGCACTTCGCCACAGACAGTAAGCATGAGTTACTTCAGCCTTTGGAGGGGTTGAACAATATTCTTTCCTCAATAGCCAGCACACAAAGGCCCCTATAGGTGTGTAAGGATGCTACAGCTGCTGCTTCCTCCTGCTGCACCCAGGAGCAGTGGTGTGCTCACTGTTCCCATTCCCACTGCAGCTGGAGGGACTCTGGCATTACAGCCAAGACAAGAATTTAAGAATGTGCTGGAACAGGCACATGGCCCCCCAAGAGCAAGAAAATGAGTGGGGATTTGTTAAGAGATGCTGTTATGACATCATGTGTGGGTGCCTTTCTTTGGGAATAAATTGGGATGATTAATTAATAGAGCTCCTGCTAATGAACACCACCCTCAGTGGCTCAGTTTGGTGGTTTTAATCTATCTGAGAGAAGCTGATGCTCTTCTGTCTCTGTGACACAGTCTGAGAAATTAGCATCTAACCTTTAGGAGTGCAGAACACACTACAAGAGCTGCTTCCACTATGACATCTCCTCCTGAGCAGACTGGGAGGAACTGCTGAACTGGCAGTGTTGGGGAAGATGAAACAGGAAAGCTTTGTAAATATGATTGCCTGGCAAAAGATTTTGAGAATATAGAAACTATAAGTGAGATTGAAATGAAAGCAAGCTTTGAGATACTTAAGTTACTGAACAACTGGAAAACAATGGCATGGCTGGCTGAAGGTAATCCCCTTTTGATGGAACAATTCCCTCTGCTTGCAGACAGGCCCAAGGGGCAGAGCAGACCTTGCCAGCTTGGCAGAAGGGGCCCAAAGAGGAGTTTTTAGGGTTTAAAATGTAACACAGTATGGTAATGTAGTGATTCTTATAGGCTGTATGGAAATGCTATAGGATTTGTATCTTGTACTAGATTGGTTAGTGAGAATCAGAATATTCAACACAGAAGATTTATGGTATTAGAACGGGAACCTTGCTCTCTCATCCATCCTCTTTTACTCTTCCTCGCTCTCTCATTTTCTCTTTACCACACTCTTGCCTTCTCTCTCTTTACTTCTCTCTCCCTCTTTGGAGCCTGCTCTGAGCTGTGCCTGGCAGCTCCCAGCAGGGCCCTGCACCCAGGCCCTTTGCAATGAGCCCCAAGTTCCTGACCTGGCTGCAGAGATCTCTGCTCTCCGTCCATCCCCCACCATCCTGCCCCTGACACTCCTGCATGGCATTCATGCCCACATTTAATCTGCAGAGCTGTTCCTGGTGCAGGGATGTTTCTATCCAGGATCTCTCTTTACTCTCTGCCTCCTCTGGTAAATCTCAAGTTCTGGATCCTTCAGATGAGCAGGAGCTGCACAAGGGGGGACCAAGCACAGGAGTACCTGGTGCTGAGCACTCACCTCGTCCACCTGGGCTTGTGTCTGCTGCAGCCTCTTGTTGCTGGACACGTTGGTGGCAGGAGGGGGCCCTGCAGCCCCTGCAGCCCCTGCAGGACCCTGGGCAGATGCTGGAACAGACCTAGGGCAAAACCAGAGAACCTGAGTGACCAAACCATCCTGACTGGCTCACAACCCCTTTTCTGGAACTCATAAAATGTACCTTTCTCTTCAAAGAACTTGTGAAGTTTCAAAGCACTTTCTTTTTCTTCAAAGACCTTTTCCATTATTTCAATCCATGTTTTCCATTCCTGGATCAAAACCCTACTGTTCCATTCTGTCAGACAATACTATTTTCTGACCCAGAGATGGCATTTTATACACTTTTATTCCATTTTCAGTCTCATGGGAAGGGTGAGACAATACAGATGTTACAATTCACACCATCACAATCAGAAGCCAACTATTTTTTAATTACAAAACACTATAAGCCTTTCTTGGCTTATCAGCTTTTAGCCATACCCTGCTGCAGATGCCTTAAAGCAAATAATTTAAAAAGCCCTCATGGGTCCTACTACAGTGCATCTTTCATACTTCTATTTCTCCAAAGTATCCAGTCTTTTTTATAAGGCCATCCTTTGAAACTTGTTTCTAGTTCCATTTCTCTCTCAACAATTCCTGTCCTATTCCATGGCATTTCTAAATCAGCATTTCTTATCTCAAGGTTTATATACAGAGGCATGCTATGTGAACCTGCTGTCAAGTTTTGAAAATTTTCTACAAATCTACCTCTCACACTATTCCTTCTCATACCACAATCAGTTTTTACACTATTTCTTGATGGGACTTTCTCAAACTCTTCCACCTCCCTTGCTACTTTTTTAAATGGCAAACAATTCAAGTTATCTACCCTAAGTTAGGCCAATGGCCAAAGTGACCACAGGCCTGAGTAGCAGGGCAGAGCTTCCGTGGCTACAAGGGAACCCCCTGTGCTCTGGGCACTCTGTGTTACTGCAGGAGGGGATGGGCTGTGACCCTCTCAGTGAGCTGATAAAGCTCTGCCCTGCTCCTCCTGTTTGGAGCTCACCAAGCCAAGAGAAACAGAAGGAAACAATCTGAAACAGGAGGAGATCACATCCATCACAAACAGAAGAGAGGAGAAAACAGAGTGTCAGAACTCAGTGCATCCCTCTGGGTGTCCAGAGCTGCTGGGACCCCTGCCAGGGGCTCAGAGACCCTGGCACACAGCCCAGAACACCTGGGGGTTTGATTATGACCCATGGAGCAAATTACCAGCTTTGGATGAAGACCTGAAAGCCAGAGAAGTTTAAATAGTGTAATAATAAAATTATCACTGGGTGAAGGGGTGGATTTTGGGGTTTTTAGAATGGGGGTTTTGGGGACAAGATGGAGGGACTTGGGCATGTCCAGCCTTTCTTCTTCTTCTCTATCTCCATCTTCTGCTGTGATGGTGGCACTTTTGGATTGGTCTAGAGTAGAAGCTCACTGTCTAACACAGGTGATAGGTATAGGAAAGCAATTGTAAACATGTTATCTGTAGTTTGTAGTATAAAGAGATAACACCGCCCCGGGGGCGGGCAGAGCGCCGCTGTCTGTCCTGCTGAGCGCACCTTGGCTGGACAGGAGAAAAATTTTATAGATAAGATACAATAAACAACTCTGAGAGCGAGAACTGAAGAACTCTGGCTCATTCTTCGAACGTGCAGGCCGAAACAGAGACTTTTCCCGTGTCTCGGGGCTGCAATAAACAGCAAATCCCGAGAACAGAGGAGGAAATGGGGGTGAGAATTGCACACATCATGGGGTCAGTCACTCTGGCACCAGCGCTGCTGACCCTCCCCATTTGGTCCCCAAATGCTCCCCAGAGCAGCTCCAGCATCTCCACAGCCCTGGAGGAGAAGGTCAGAGCCCTGCAATGATGACCTTCCCCATTTGGTCCCCAAATGCCCCCAGAGCAGCTCCAGCATCTCCACAGCCCTGGAGGAGGAGGTCAGAGCCCTGCAATGATGACCTTCCCCATTTGGTCCCCAAATGCCCCCAGAGCAGCTCCAGCATCTCCACAGCCCTGGAGGAGGAGGTCAGAGCCCTGACCTCCTGCACAGCAGCTCCCAACCTCCAGCACTGCCCTCCTCCAGGCTGCTCTGCAACAAAGGACAAAACAAATGTCCTGAAAACCCAAGAGCAGATCTGCTCTGTCTCAGAGTGTGAGTTTGTGCACTCAAATCTGCCCCCCAGCCTCAGCAGAGTCCCTGAGCCTCAGCCAGTCACACCCACACTCCATCCTGTGGAACCTCAGCTCTCCTTGCAAGGGACCCCTCACTGCTCCCCACAGGGAAATAAACCCTTCCTCAAGCTGCAGAGGAAATCCCTGAGCATGTGAACTGAAAAATATCACAAATCCCACTCATGCATCACCAATGCCTTCCCACAGTGACAGACTGAGAGAACACAGCGTTTCTCTGTGAATCATTCCCTTCTACATCCTGGGCTCTGATTAATGCTGCTGGAATTATGGCCTCATTAATGCACTGTCAAAATGCCTGGGGCACTGAAGTTGGCTCCCCAAAGGTGCCTTTGGCTGCAAATTCAGTCTGGCAGTGTTGCCTGAGGGCTGGGATCCCTGTGGGCAGCAGTGGCTCCAGAAGCTCCCAGAGTGTTTGCAGCCCTGCTGGGGCTCACACCTCACCCTTTCACTGGGGCTTGAGCTGAAAGAGCAGAAACTGAACCTTGCCCATCCTTTGAGGACCTCACAGCGACTCCTAAAACCATTAAAACCAGGGGCTGCTGCCACCTGCCAGGGAACCACTCCATCCATGGCCACATCCCAACAGGATTTATTTTGAGTTGCCACAAAGGATCAAAATCTGACTATAACACACATCACCCACAACACAACACAAGATCTCCCTGGAGCATCAGCAGCCTCAAAGGAGATCCTGCCACAACAACAGAGCTAAAATTAAAATTGTTAAACTTCTTTGCAGTTAAGGAAGCAAATAGGCATTTTCCCGATCAGCACAAGCAGATTTTCTCCTGTGGAAACACTGTGTCACTACTACAAACGTCAGGAGAGCTCCTCTCTTGAGTTATGCACTGTTGGAATCCCAGAGACCACAGAAGAGCAGCATGTGAGAAGAGTTTTTCCCTGCCACATGTTTTGCTGTAAGCAGAGCTTATAAATTCAGTGATGTTCATGGTCAGAGCTATGAGATAACTCCACATTTGGAGCTCTGCCAAGCACCTTTTCTGCCTAGCAATTCTCATCTGTTTTTTGCAGCTCCCAAGCTGTCCTTAAAATGACTAGACATACAGTAGATACTTTCAAGGTTGTTCTCTTCCAGCATTCTTGCTGCCATCTAATTTGGTTTCAGCTGCATTTTCTGAGCTTCTCTGCTCCCTGCACAAGGCAGGAGATGATGGGAAGGATGGGTGGGTTTACAGCTGCAGGAGTTGCAGGATGTGGAGCTGTGAGGGTCCCCAGGACAAGGTGAGAGATGAGAATCTGACTCCAAGTTCTCAAAAGGCTGATATTATATTATATTATATTATATTATATTATATTATATTATATTATATTATATTATATTATATTATATTATATTATATTATATTATATTATATTATATTATATTATTATATTACATTATATTACATTACATTATATTACATTATATTACATTATGCTATACTAAAACTACACTAAAGAAAGAGAAAGGATACATCAGGAGGCTTAACAAGAATGAATAATAAAAACCCAAGACTGACTCAGAGAGTCTGACACAGCTGGCTGGGATTGGTCATTAATTAAAAACAATTCACATGGAACCAATCAAACATTCACCTGTTGGTAAACAATGTCCAAGCCACATTCCAAAGCAGCAAACACAGGAGCAGCAGTCAGATCATTATTGTTTTCATTCCTCTCTGAGGCTTCTCATCTTCCCAGGAGAAAATCCTGGGCAAAGAGGATTTTTCAGAAAATATGACAGTGACAGCAGGAATCGCTGCAGCCACCAAAGAGAGGTGACAATCTTTATGCTCAGGCACAGCAAGCTTGTAATTAACATGCCCATCCTAATTAATTACCTAAAATCTAATCCAAGCTTTCTGGTAAAGAAGGGAACTGAAGGCCTGCATCACTTGAAAGCACAGACATTCTCTGCAATATCACAGAGCAAAAATTAAAGCTGGAATTAAAGTCCAGCCTACATTTACATCATTCTTCCTGCATTTACATAATTCTTCTATTATTGTCTCTGGACCATGTCATATCAGCTTCTAATTTCTCAGAAGTGTTAGTCAAAGAAATTTATGCAAAAATATTAGCACTGTGTTGTAGAAGCTTCCTTTTGAAATACATGAAGCAACACAACTTTAAAGTATAATTTCTCATGGTCTGGCATGATTTTGGGGAGCTACAAAGAATGCAAAATCCATATAAAAGCTCCATTCACTAGACCCCTACCATCAGACTTGTGTACATTTTTTTTAGGAAAAGAAAAGAAATTACCATTGGTGCTGAGAACTGCCATTCCCAAGAACAAGTCAAATTATTTTTGAAAGAGGAATAAAATTCTGCTATTGTTGGTGAAAAAGGCTACGAATCCCTAGGAAATACGCTTGAATGGCAGCCAGCCTGTGCCATCAGAGCACCAGGAGGTGTGGGTCAGTCAGCAAACTGGGAGCACTGCAGGCTCTGTGTTTGCAGCCACCTTGGGAGAAACGTCCAGGGATTCTCTGAGTGATTCAGCAAAATGGGCTCAGCTGACTCAGACATGCTCAGCTCTCCCAGCTGGGCCTGGAACTGGGGGGTCAAATCCATGCCTGAGAGGTTTTGTCATCTCACTGAGGTGTTTTGGAAACAACTTGCTGTTTGGATCTGACAGTGAAAGGCAGCTGCAACTCTTACTTAAGAGAGAATTGGAGATACCCAGTGTTACTGGTTTGCATTTCAGCACTGGCTGAAAGAACATTAAGGATGATTGTGTATCTAATATTTTGGCAAACCTTCTGACACACACTTTCATTTTTGTTCATATGTGTGAGCTACAGAGCAGAATTTTTCCCTTAGTCAGGATAGGGAAGGGAGAGGCAAATACCAGGAGGATGCCAGGCCTTGGTACAGTTCACATGAGGACCTCCAAGGCTGCTTTCAGCATCTTCTTTTATCTATCCAAAGTGCTTCTTAAAGCCTTCAGCTGCAGGACCTAATCCTTCAAAGGCTTTATCCTGACAACAGGCACTGAGCTAAGGAGCAGCTGCTATCCCACACATGCCAGGAACAGGTACAGGGATGAAGGGGCTTCTCCCTGGCACAGAAAGCTGGGGCAGAGCAGCCTCCTCACTGTCCTCCTCCTGCTCCTCTCCCCTCTGACTCCAGGCAGAGCTCACAACCTATTTCTAGCAGCAGGAGTTATTTTCTACCCCTCAGACTCAAGCAGTGAGAAAAGCTGAGGCTGTGCCCATGGGAAGTGAGAATCCCATCAGGCAGCTCCAGGGGTGTCAGTGGCACAGCCCAGGGGAGGGGCACTGACTGCACCAGTGCAGCACATCTGACCCATGATCCCTACCAAAAATGAAAAGAATTTTTTAAGAACCCCAGTCTGAGTCCTCTTTCCTCAAACTCTTTCCCTGTTGTTCAAATAAAAGAAAATTGAACTGCCTCTCTCCCCTTTTTTATTACTTTTTTTTTGTGTAGTACATATTTACTGCTGTAACTTACACATATTTAAGACACTTTTTCCACATGGACCCCTTCAAAAGGCACCCACCCATCTGGGCTTTGCTGTGGGAGCAGAGTCTGACAGTCTGTGGTTTCAAAGGCACTTGAAAAATACACCACAAACACCCCTTTGTTCAACTGTAAAGTAAATCAGAACACTTCCATAGCTTTGTACTCTTAAGATTTAACTCTAAAATAATTACTAAAATTAGCTACAAATGCACATTTATACACTATTTTAGTGCATGTCAGTGAAGGTTCTGGCCCAAGGAGCAGCTGCAGAAACAAACCCATCTCCAATTGTCCCTGCTGCAGGAATGTTCATCTGGGAATTGGGATGCTTTGAGGCACAAGGGTCTCTAAAGAAATAAAGGAGCTCCACAGCCCTGGGGGTTTGCTGTTAGTTTTGGGCTTGCCTTGTTTATCCCTATGCAGTAACAGCTAAACCAATTTTTCCACTGCTGGTTTGCAGGGAGGGACTTTTACTGCCTGTGCTTGGAGATTTCTGCATCCTGGGGGAATTTGCAGCTTTCTAGATGTGTTAATCCCACATGGGATTTTATTTCTGCATGGGGTCAGTTTAGCCAAGCCTAGCTCAAAAATCTTTCTTCCCAATCAGCGTGGCCACGTGAGGTTTGGCACAACCCTAACAAAACCCAGCCTGACAAACAGAGCAGACTCAAATTCTGTGCTCCTCTATTCAGGTGTCACCTCTCAAAGAATTGATATTTAAACTCCTTAAGATTCTGAGCCTTCAGACTCAGAACCGAGCTCAACATCAGCATGGGCCCACCACAGCTGTGGGAGGACAGTCCTGTTTCTCCTTGTGTCCAGGAAAAAGACATTCCTTATCCACCCCAGCACCTCCCACCAATGTGTTTTTGCTTTGCCACAGTGAAATGGGATAATGTCAAATGGCAGGTCCTGCTACTCTTTGAAAACCACACACTAATTCTGTCAGGAGAGGTGCAGAGAGACTTCCAGCACCCCCATAAAATGAAGTGTTCTTCAGGCTCTCATTCCTCTTACAGGTAGTTAAGGAAGTTCTCTGCCTGCAGGGTGAGAGGACTCTCCAAGGACAGCCCTGGCTGGAGACCATCCCCTCCCACTTCTGAGATGCTCTCAGAGGGGTAATTTGCTTTTCAGTTCAGCTGTATGTATTCCAGATTTCTAGCCCATCTTCCCCCCCCAGTTACTGCCCAGCCTATTTTAATAAGCCAGGTTTCTCCTTGTTTGCATTCTACTCCTCTCACTGCTGCAGGGGAGCAAACAAAAGCTGCTCAAGGGGAGTAAAAAAGCCATGATATCATAAAACTGGTTAGGCTGAGGAGATAAGAGCTGATTGACAGAGGAATATCACTGCTGGGCTGGTGGCCATCTGCAGGGATTTTCAGACTACAGGAAGATGATTTCAGCCCTCTGAGATCTCTAGAACTAGCTCCCAACAAGAGCAAAGAGG
The DNA here is from genome assembly GCF_012460135.2 of Molothrus ater. Taxonomy (NCBI): domain Eukaryota; kingdom Metazoa; phylum Chordata; class Aves; order Passeriformes; family Icteridae; genus Molothrus; species Molothrus ater. The sequence goes on from NC_050487.2 coordinate 2,752,851, forward strand.
CTCCCTTCACCTACAAGAGAGCAGAGATTGCTCTTCATTGTCTTTTTTTCCATCTGAGCCCTTCAGTAATCAGTAAAAATGTGACTATTGACAGGTAAATGGCTACAAGCTTGGACTAATTCCAGTCCGGGACTATCAAGGTTCAAATTATTCCTCATGTTTTTTGTAATAACTGTGTCATGATTAATAGTGAATTGGTGGTAGAACAAAACCCCAGGTATAAATAATTATTAGCATTTGAGATGTCTTCATTTTGGGAAGAAAGTTCTGCTTTGAACACAGCTCTGTTCTCAAATGTGCTTTTCATGTATTACCAACAATATTCTACAAGGACTCTCCCTTATTACCAAATATTTACTCTGATCACCAGCCAAAGAATAATGCTCTGCATTTAATGTCCTGGGAACACACTTAATTAAATATTCCCACTAGTTTATTATGACTGCATTAACCATCTGGTGTACTAAATATGCACACAGAGGAAAAGGAGAGGAACCCTAAGACATCATCTTTAATTTGATCAATGTTTGTTAGGTTAGTGATGACCGAATAATTTATCCTCTCCAGTATCTTCTACTCAAGCCAAATGAATGTTGCTTACTAACTTGAAGGATTAGAGGAAATTCTGATCTACAGTGATATTTTTAAGAACATTCTTTCATCATTTGAAGCCCTTGGATTTACATACCTGCACCTTGAAATTTTTTTCATAAACACTATTTGCTCCCTGTGTTATGACTGTGAGGTTTTTGTGTTTCCTTTCCTACCAAGAACAGAGAAATATTTTTATTTGGCACATCTTCATTTCTAGCATCTATAACATCGTATTCATTTAGAAACACTTCAATTTCTGGACACTTTGCTGCTGGATACAATAACAAGGCAGATCTCAGTCTCTGTCCACATGGTTCAGCAGTACAGAATTGATGCAGGTGACTGATGGGGACTTTCAGCCATGCCTTTAGATCCCACTTGCCCAGTCCCATCTTCACATCTGCAAATTTATATACTCACATGCAGAACAATGAAAAAAAACCCAAACTAGCTCTAAAGTAAATCTCCTTATGTGGTAATTTCCACAGACTGACCTGTGACTTCAACCAATTTTAGTCCCATACTATGTGCTTTTTCTTAGAAAAGGTTTAATTCTCATTGGCTGGTATGAAACTAATTGTAATTTTTATACTAAATGAGATTTATTTTCATTAGGGAATGAAAGCAAATACAGGTGTATAATAATAATAATAAAAAACCTTTCTCTTAATATTTATACAGATATTAACATTATATTGTAAAAGGAGACAAATGTCATTTATGGTTTTCTACATTTTGCTTGTTTAAATTCATAATTTGCTTAATTTCCATCAGGCAGCTTTCAGACAGAAATTTGTTTAGTAAAACATATGGAAAATAATTTCTGTGATATGTTCATAATAGTTAAAAATAAAATCTATCTTCAGTGCAATGTCTACAGAGAAGAACACCAAAACACTGTATTGCACTAAAGTCAGCTTTCAGAAGGAAGTGTTATCTCTAGTTCCTAGGTAGTATTGATTGCACCTTCTATTAATTCTTACAAGGTTTCAGAATTGCCAGGCTGCAGGGTCCTGTAGTAATTTCTCTTCACCAGCTGAAAGAACACAAAACTTCTTTTTTTCTCCTTTTTAATTTTTTTCATGCTTTTCATCTTGTTAACCTTGAGTTATCTGGGTGAAGATGTGGGCTAAAGGCAATAAAACTGGCACAAAGATCAGCTCTGTGATCTCCTTTTCTCTCAAAACAGTTACTATTTCAATACAGATGAAATCTAGTGTATGTAAATGGACACACAGTTACAAAAAACTACCAGAATTTTCTTTTACCAAGGTTCCTTATGCTCCATTAGCCCCATCAGTTATGTTAGTGGGGTTCGTTTGAGCTGAAGTGGCCCTTAAATCCCTTTCAGCACCTTCAGCTCTGTCCTGCACACTGAGGTTACACTCCTGGAAAGAGAACCCAAATTCTGACCATCACAGGAAGAGGTGCACTTTTCTCCCCAGAAAACTTTATTAAAGGAATTTTAGTTTATAAATAGGAAAGTGCTTTTACTGGGCATAAGAAGACACAACCCCCCTCAGCTACAGTGACAAAACCCCAACAAACCAAAACAAAGAAGAGAATCAGCAGAGAAGTCAGATCCTGGATAACACTGGATAAATAAAAGTAAAATAAATAAATAAAATAAATGAATAAATCCTGGATAACACAAAGCCTCTTTTTCTTGCCCTAAGTTACTGATGTGAAATTAGGGAAAGAAAAAGGTGATTGCAAACACACAACGCTGGATTGGAGCATAAATCACCAAAGTACAGCAGTACAGAGTGAGAGGAAGCCTAACAGAACAAAGCTTTACTCAGAGCCTTGGTGAGACACATCTGAAACAAAGCAAGAACAAAACAATAAATGAGTCACTGTCACTGCTGCCATTTCTTACTGGAAGCTAAGAAATGCAATCTGCCTCCATAGCAAACTATAGGGCAAAGACATAAATAGCAAACACGTTGCTAGAGAAACGTCTCCAAAATTCAGGACTCCAAAGCTGGAGCAGATTTGAAGAAGCCCAGTGAGGTTGAACACCCTGGCATGGTCTGGCAGAGTTCCAGACTCACAAACCTGGAAGGAGAAGCTTGTCCTGGATTGTCAAGCAAATTGTGTTCTATTTGCCATCTGTATGGCAGTTGTGTTCTGTTCAGGGGGCAGTTTTCCTTATCTCTTCCACAACTGGGGAGACATCTGCTGATAACAGCTGTTGAATGTCACTGCATGGCTGATAAGAACTACAGCATCCCATTGGGAGGTGTGAGCCCAGAGGGAGGAGCCAAGCATTCCTACCTGGATATAATCTGGAGATTCTGGAACACCAGCACGGCTTCTCCACAGGATTGCCCAGAGGAACAGCAGCTGCCTCTTGCCCTGGATCTTCAGAGGCAGAGACTGCACCTTTCTCCAGGATCCCTGCTCCAGCAGAACCAGCCCTGACACTGCAGGAGGGCTGAGCCACAATTCCAATGGCACTGCTGCCAGCACCCTGACCCACAGGGTGTCAGGCTGGGTTCTGACTCTGGCAGTGTTGTTCCAGTCTACTGCATTTTTATCTTTTTATTTTCTTCCCTATTAAAGAACTGTTATTCCTGCTCCCATATTTTTGCCTGAGAGCCCCTTAATTTAAAATTTATAACAATTCAGTTTGTTACATTTTCAATTTCAGGGGATGTGTTACATATTCAATTTCAGGGGAGGCTCCTGCCCTCCTTAGCAAACATCTGTCTTTTGAAACCAAGACAAAGCACCAGAGCAGTCCCAGACAACACAGGTCAGCTCTAAGCAAAGTTCCTGTTTCTGGGCAGGTGTTACAGGTGTTACCTAAAAAGTTCCTCTTTTTGATGTGCCACCCCAGGGTTGGAGATCACCTGTGCAGAGCAGTGAGAGCAGCCCCTGCTTCCAGCTCCATGGGGGTTACTCCAAGGAGTACCCAGGGAGCAGCTGGGCAGGGCTGGAGAGGAGGAGCAGGGCAGCCTTGGCTCAGCACCCCCTGCTCCTGACTCATGGGCTGCTGCTGACATTTTTAAAAGAGCAGAAAAATAGAGGGAAAAGATTGGTCAAACAGTATGATCCAGCTTGTGATGGCACTGTTGACACATGGAGCAAGGCTCAGAGAATTGCAGGTGCAATATTCTCACCTCAGGCAGCGTCAGGAGCAGCCCTGGCCCAGCTGGATCACATGGGTTGTTGGCAGAGCAAGCAGGCTCGTGCCAGCTCTCTTGCACTGAGGAACAGGTTAACAGACATCAAGAGTGTGAGAGGAGCCCCTCTTCAAAACAGGGCAGCAATTGATTATTTATTGCTGGCACATGGGCACAGGTGTGAAGAGTTTGAAGGAATGTGCTGCATGAACTTGTCTGATCACTCAAAGTCAATTCAAGAAAACATAAAGCAATTGCAAGAAGATATGGCCAAACTTGGAGAAGTTACTGGATCTTGGCTAAATGGTGTGTTTGATTTCTCTGACCTTTCACCATCGTGGAAGGAACTTTTGAACACAGCTTTTTTACATTTTAGTAGAGCTCGTAATTCTTCTGCTCCTTTTGCCATGAGTTTTTCAGTGCATGTGATGGGCCACGAACAGGGCTGCAAAGGAGGTGTTCTTAGTGCAAACAGGAGGGGGAGATGTCAGAACCCAGGACATTCCTCTGGCTGCCCTGGAGGACTCCAGACCCTGGCAGGAGGTTCAGAGACCCTGGCATGGAGTCACAAACACCTGTGCCTTTGATTTTAGCCCATGGAAACAATTCCCAACTTTGTGTGAAGAGTTACAAGCCACAAGGGTTTGAGTAAAATGACAGTGAATTTGTCACAGGGTGAAAAAGTAGAATTTTGGGGATTTAGAATGGGGGTTCAAGAGGCAAAATGGAGGAATCTGGGCATGTCCTGACCTTCTTCTCACCCTCCATCTTCTGCTGGGATGGTGGCACTTCTAGATTGGTTTAGAGTAGAGACAGACTGTCTAACATAGGGGATAGGCACTGGAAAATTATTGTCAATAAAGTACACGTAGCTCTCAGTATAAAAAGCCAACACCACCCCAAGGGCAGTCAGTGTGCCACAAACCAACCTGCTGGACAGACCTCAGCAGGTCAGAGAAGGAATGGAACAGATAAGAGAAAATAAACAACCTTGAAAAACAGAACCAATGAATCTCGATGACTTCTTCAGTCACAGGGCTGGGAAAAAAGACCTTTTAATACCTCAGGGGTCATCCCAAGCACAGAAACCTGGGAGCTGCAGCCAGGGAAAAGGGAACTCTGACACAGCAGCAAGGAAGGCTCTCAAAGCACTGCTGAGGCTGATAAGCTTTCCTTGCTTTTAAGCAGTATTTCCTTAAGAGTGAAGGATGGTTTTTCTGCCTGTTGTTTAAGAGACTCAGATTAAAACCCAGAGAGACTTCTAGCACCCCCATAAAATTAAGTGTTCTTCAGGCTCTCATTCCTCTCACAAATGGGCAATGATGTTCTCTGCCTGCAGGGTGAGAGGACTCTCCAAAAGACAGCCCTGGCTGGAGACCATCCCCTCCCACTTCTGAGATGCTCTCAGAGGGGTAATTTGCTTTTCAGTTCAGCTGCCCACTAACTGTATGTATTTCAGATCCAAACCCAGGAGGCTTTGGGGCTTCCCATTTTTCTGTACATCACTTCCCAGCGTTGCTGATTTAGAAGTAAATTTTAGAGTGAAATAATTTTAGAATTTCTGCATTTTAGAAGTAAATCAACTCTTAACATGTTTTTTGTTTGTTTGTTTTTAAAGTCCCAGAAACAACAAAGCAGCTGAAAGAAAGTCACATTTCCTTCAGCAGTGAAGAGTTTTTGTAGCCTATGTATTTGCCACTGCTATTCAGTGGCAGTTTCATCACAGCTAAACTTCACAGGGTAATTACCACCTCTGCTTAAATCTTAATTATCAGGAGGCTTGTTAAGTTGAAATCTTGTCTAGCTACTTGGCCAAGCAAACTGCAGTGAATATTTTATCCCACCTATTCATTACTTAAATAGCAGCCTGTGCAAGTGTCAGAGAACAGCACAGGGATCTGTACAGAGAGCCAAACTCTCACCCTCATTGCTCCCAAAAGGTCACACTCAGTTCCTGAAGAGCTTCCATGAAGTGCAGCTATCATTTACAAGTGTCTGTCACAGGGGCTGCACCTTCCCACAGTGATATATTCACACATAATATCCCTTCTTCCCAGTTTCAACAGCCATCAATTCCTAATACTGGATTCCATTTAACCAATGAAATACATTGAACCAATAAAGGATAACTTCTCACCTCAAATTTTCATTGAATTGAAAAAACCTCTCCAAAACCACAGGATATTTTGAATAAAACAAAGCCAGAGCTTTAAAGATCTTTTTAAAAAGATTTTTGAGATTATTTGGCCAAATAAATTGCTTGGTAAACTAACATAAATTCATTAAATACAGAAAACTATGAACTATATTGAAACTTCAAATATGCCAAGTAAGATTGGTCTATGGCATGACAGCCACCTCTCCTGAGCTCCCCATCCTCATGGGATGCCCAAGAGCCCTGTGGTTTCTCCTTGGGCTAAGCTCCCACTTTTATTTTACCATCTCTCTTGCCCTCCAACTCTGATTTTTAAAGATCCTCTTTGCATTACACAGAGCCCATGTTTAAATCCCATTTCCAGAGCCCTGGTGTGGTTTCTGGAGCTCACAGCCACACTCTGTGGATCAGTGCTGTGAACATCTGCAAAATGCCACAGGCCAGAAACTCAACTTCAATTTTGCTTTTCTTCCCCAATAAATCTATGAACATCTACTAATTCAGTAGAGACCAGTTTACTCTGGTTGTATCTTTCAGGTTTGGTACATTCTACCTCTTGCTATTTGTGAAAATGCCCAAACATTTTCCTGCCTGAAAATCCCCAGTGATTTGCAGCATTCCATCAGCCCTTGGGGCTCTCTGGGTAAGTGGAAAGAGTCTCCTCCCTGTCTGCTGAGGGAGCATTTCTACTTTACTTTCCATTCCTCTGAAACTTGCAGGTTAATTACTTCTACAATACTTCAAAAGTAATCACTGGTTTCTCATGTCCTTCTTTGGAAATAAAAACTCCTTGGAATTGAGAGGTTTGAATTTATGCTTTAAAAGTCAAAGACTCAATAAAAATTTGAATTGCCCATGTTATTCAAGTGACAAGAAGAACTGGTGACAATCATACCTGGGACAAAACAACACATTTCCAATCAGCCATAAACTCCTGTTGATATAAATAGAGCAGAAATCAGCTGACTGGAACATTCCCATAGTTGGCACTCCCTGCCCTCAAAGCTGCTCTTCAGGCTCTCTCAGTCTTTCCATCTGCTACATCATTTGAAGGGCAAAGGATTACCTGCTGCTACTACAATTCTGATACAGATACAAACTTTAAAAGTTAATGTTATTCATGCATTTTTTTTCCATAAAAATAAATAACTTTCTACTGCTAGCCCAGCTGAATATTGGGAATTACATCCACCTATCCACAACAAATTCAGCCTACCTACAGCAAGATTCCATGCACTAACAGAGTTATTGCATTTTATTACTATTTTTGGCCTCTGTGTCCTTGTGCAGTGCAGTCATCGCTCTGGGGCAGTGCTGGGCTGTGGCATCCAGGCTCCAGTGCTGCTGGAGCCCTGTGGATGGGATGGATGCCTTGTAGAAAGCCTCAGGATTTCAGCTTTCATATTTTTCAAATCCTGTGCTGCATTAGTGCATAACTCTAAATGTCATATAAAGTGTTAACTACTCTCTTCACATTTTGGTCAGACAAAACAATCCCTCTGGGCCTGGAACCCAAGGACACCCCACAGCCTCAGGCCCCAAAAAGTACAAACAAAAGTGAATCAGGGGGGAGCAAACTGGGGGTAAATGACTTCATTAGATGAAGCTGTAATTGGAGAATTAACCCCTGGTATGTAAATGGACCAAATTTATAATTGTCTGAAAAACTGGTGCCCATTGTCCAGCTTGGGTGTAGCCTCTGGGAGGCTTCTGCACTGCCCAAATTGTATTTATTGAAGGCCTTTAATAAACACACACTTTATTCTCTGAACCTTGTCTATCCTGCTCTAGGCAGCCCCTCCAAGGCATCAGCTGGCACACCTGACAGGCAAACAGAGGAAGGAATGAGCAGGGCTGGAGCCAGTTCCCTAGGTAACCAAGAGATGTTTTAAAAGGGAAAGTGGTGATAAGTAAATAAATGCACACAATAAAGGCCCACACACATGACTAACTTTCCTAGATACCATGGACAATGGAGGGGCAGAACATGGAAATTCATCAATCTGTGAAGAACCAGACAAAATTCTCCCCACTGAAATGGTTACATAATACCCTCATTCACAAGCTCCTTGTGATGCCTGGAGGTGGCTACCTAGAACAGAGGCTAGACAAGATTGAGAGAATAAAGTGGGGATTTATTGAAGGCCTTCAATTGTTGTTATTGAGTAGGAAATGATACAGACTTACTAGAAGGGTGACTGGTATAACATGTTGTATATTTGGATTTGTTCTTTTTTATAAGTTGCTTTGAGCGAGGTGGATGTGATTGGTTATTTAGTTAACACATTTTACTTGATTGGTTATTTAACAAGATGCTTTTCTTATAAAAAAATCTTTGAGGAAAACAAGAAAATGGAGAATAGGAAAACAACACCTGTGGGCTATTTATAATAATAAGCTGTTGTCTTATATATCAAGAGTTCTATTACCATTATAGTGCAAGGGTTCCATATCACCCATATCAAGAGTTTCTCACCTCCTTGATGTTCCTCGTGGGCAGCTCCTCTAAGCACTGACTGTTCCTGGTCCTTGCAGCAACCAGCTGACTCCAGATGCCACCAATCCACTCTTTTATGCCACTGTTCTGATTGGCTACAGGTGTGGCCTGTTAACATCAGGCCTGCTCCTAATCCTTAGTAATTGGTTCAGCTGCAACTCATTGGGGGCTAAGATTACATCCTACACCACCTTCATTTATCCATACTGTATCCCCCTACAATAAGCTATTATTGTTTATTTTTAACTCCCTAAAGTCTCTCAGGCTAATTCTGGGAAAACTTATTTGGTTTTCTCTCTCTCTCTCTGACCAGGCTGTCACAGCCACATTCAACAGCCACACCTTGAGCAGCCACAGCCTCCCAGAGGCTACACCCAAGCTGGACAATGGGCACCAGTTTTTCAGACAATTCTAAGTTTGGTCCATTTACATATCAGGGGTTAATTCTCCAATTACAGCTTCAGCTAATGAAGTCATTGACCCCCAGTTTGCTCCCCCCATTCACTTTTGTTTGTACTTTTTGGGTTCTGAGGCTGTGGGGTGTCCATGGATCTCAGGCCCAGAGGGATTGTTTTGTCTGACAAAATGTGAGGACAGGAACTCACACTCTGTGTGGAGTTTGGAGCGATGCACTGATGCACTACAGGATCTGAAAAACACAAAAGCTGAAATCCTGAGGCATCACTTGCAGGCAGGCAGGAGCACTCTGCTCCCCTTCCCTCCCCATGGCTTCCCCACCTCTCCCATCTCAAGCAGCTCCTGAGCAGCAGGAGCTCTGCAGAGCTGAGTCACTGCCCTGTGGCTGATTTTCTGTGTGTGGAGCTCAGCCACCTGTCAGTGCTCAGCCCAGTGCTCCCAGAAATCCAGCAGGATCCCTGAATGCAGACAAGCTCAGGAACCAGCCCTGCTTTAGAAGGATGCAGTTTAAGCCCCACCTTGAGCTCTGTCACACTGATGGTGCTGGCCTGGGCAGGGACTGCTCCCTGCAGATTGCTGACACATGGCAGCAAGCATTTCACACCAATAAGGCATCTTGAAGTTAATTAAACAATAGATTAGTGTTGGAATAGTAAAAAAAAAACCAAACCCTAGATTTTATTTGAATGACAATAGGGAATCATTAGGCTTTGGAATGATAGTAAAAATCATGGGAACTGTCCACACAAGGTCAGTCAGTTCCCAAAGTGAACAACTGATTTTGACATAACTGGGAGTGTTTCTGGCAGGAAATTCCCTTCTGAATGAGGTTTTAATTTCTTTTTTTTTTTTACTCCCCCTAAGACAACAATGGAAAAGAGAAAATTGATGTGAAAAAGGACTGGAGAGGCCACCCTGACCACCCCTTGTCTCCAGGGCTGAGTGAGTGCTGCTTCACATCTGCCCCAGCTTTGCCCGTGCCCTCCCCAGCAGGATTTGTGTTGGACATTCTGGGGCTCTCTGAGCACTTCTAACCCTTGCAGGGATGCTCTGCAGTGCTCAGGGTCCCCAAAATGCACCTGCAGCATTTCAGCCCCTGCAAGCAGGAATCAGCTGGGAGAACACAGCACCCAGAAAAGAAAGAATTTTGACTTGTGAGTACAAGGAAATCCTGGTGCCTGCATGAAAACCTTAAAATCAAGCTCTTTATTTTATCCATGAAGCCCTAGAGTGGCTGAATATCCATAGAGGAATTCAGTACAGAAATGAATAGGAGTAATTTTCCCTGCTAAAATTTCCTTGGATAATCTTTCCTTTCCTAATCTTCCCTGGATAAAGTTGTACCTTGATAGAAACCACACCTATTCTGGAGAAGTGTCTATGAAATCACTGGCAAAGTACATTTTACCCTGTTCTGTGCCCCCTCTCTTTATATCTTTATAGCTTTGATTCTATATATCTAGATCTCTTTACATCTTTATAGCTTTGATTCAATTCCCTGGTCTTAATCAGAACTAACTTGTTAAAAATAATTTAATAATATACTCATCAAAATGTTGAAATTTGCAGTCTGTGACCTGCTGCCTGTGACTATTTAAATTATTTAACTAAGGCAAATATTATCAGAAATACAAACTACAGAGTCATTGGGAAAAAAGATTTTGAAGTTGCATCCCAGCATTGAAATGGAGGAGAAAATAACAGAACTAGTCCAGCCTAGATGAACAGACCACATTTCCATTTTACAATAAAAATTTAAATAAATTTTTAGTAATTTTTAATTATTAAATAAATTTAATAATTTTAAATAAAAACAACCAACAGCTTCTGAGTAATCCACTGAATAGAAGTTCCCAGAGATTACTTCCAAACGATTAAAAAAAAAAATTAGATTATCAAACTTCTCATAGGCAATTCTGAATTGAAAATTTAAATAATAAACTGTGAGGTATTCACTTCAAAATCACAGAGGTTACTAGCACAAGAGTTTGTTATGCCACTTAGGAACCTGAAGGAATCCCACAAATATGTAAGCATGGATATATGTGCATGTGTACCTCAAAACCTGAAACCACCAGAGCTCAGGGAGATGTCAGACATTAGATTATTCTCCAATCTAGCCAACAAAGCCACAATGATCCAGGATTAGTGGGTTATCAATTTAAATGGTTAAATGAAGGCTAAATTTCAATTTTAAAAAAAATTGAACATCAACACACTGGTCCCTGCTGTAATTCAAAAAAGTTATAGTGGCTTAAAAAAAAACTAGACTGTGGAATAATCTATCTACACAACACAATAAATCAGGATTTAATGGCATTTTGGCCTTAGACTGTGTTCCAAGCTGCAGTTCCTTTGAAAAAAAAATCAATTTCTAGCTGAAACAATTTGATTTCTATCAATAGCTGTTAAATTAAATTCAGATGAAGTATATATTTGGTGATTATGCTACTCTCTCCACCTTGCTACGTCCAGGTTATTCAAGTATATGAATTGTAATCTGTAACTTGCAGAAAAAACCCAATTTTGTTGACAATCTCACCTTCTGGGTTGTTGCTGATTCTGAAGGCTTTGTTTTGCTCACACGCTGTTTATTCAGTCACTGAGCACTACCGAATCCTTTAGGAGTGAAAAGAGCAGCATTCCCTGTCCAGAATGAGCCAATAATCCCCACAGTCTCACCAATACCATCCAACCAAGCAGGGCTAAATTATCTTTTACTCTGTGCTCACACAGGGAGCAAATATGGGGGGAAAAATGGGATCCAACTTGTTTTATCAATGGAAAAACTCTGCAGTTTCTCCTCTCCTGCACTCTGCTCTGGATAAAGCTGTCCCAAACTCCCAGTTTTCCCCCAGGCAGTCTCCTGAGGAATCAGGACCTCACAAATATTGGAACAAATATTAGAAATATTAGAAGTGACTGCACAGCATCACAGCTTTTTAACAACAAATGCAAGTTCTTTCCAGTTGCAATGATTTTGTTGCACTCCATCCCAGCAGCACCAGGTGCAATGCGCCCCCTGCCCATGTGGATTTACAGCAACACTTCCAGGAGCTGCCAACCAGAATAAAAGAACAGTTTGGAAGTGGGTTTTGATATTTTGACACCCCATAAGAATCTTTTATGGCAGCTCCCTGTGCTTGTTTCCATGCACAGCCTTGCTGAGCAGCTCCAGAACGACAAAGAACCTTCTGACACCTTTTCTAACACCTTTAAACATTTTTAATGAGGATTTTTACTTACATTTAATAGGATCTAAGAGATTTTAATGGCCCAGTTTTCTTAAAAATATTCTTTTCCAGGAGTTTGTAGTACCCCACTTTGTACTGGGTTTTTTTGTTTGGGGGTTTTTAAGGTTTTTTTTCTTTCTGTTTTGGATTTTTTTTTTGTTTGTTTTTTGGTTTTTTGGGTTTTTTTCTGGTTGTTTTGTTTTGAAAGAACTTCAACTCAGCCTCCAATCTTGAACTTGCAGAGTTTTACATCAGGGATTAATTACAGGCATTATGCAACTCCCCACCTGATGGTTTGTGCAGGTAGTTCAGAGATTTTGCTTGAATTCAGCAGGATTACTGTCCTCCCATCATAGAGGGAAAGGGGCTAATCTGACACAGGTATTTTCCTGCTGAGAAATGCCTTGATGAATTGCTTTTAATCTGAAGAACTTTCCAATCATGTAAATTCAGAGCATTCTGTCAGTGAGCAGGCCTGAATCACACATCTTTGGTTTAACTCACACAGAAGAAGTGACAGCAATTTCAGCAGCCTGTCATCTCCTTAAGAAAGCAATTATAGTAAAATATTACTGTCACTGCTCCAAAGTCTATCAGGCAATGTCCAAGGGGCTTTTAGCTCCATCTCAGCCCTTCAGCTTCCTCTGGTGCAACTGCAGACAACAGTCAGTGTGCAAAAGGAAAGAATATTTCCATTTGATTATCATTTGTATGTTAGTTTGCTTGGAAATGAAATGCATCAAAGCAGGACAAATACCCCATCCACTGGCTTATTTATTTATAGAACAAACTCATGGTATATTATCACACTTTTTCACTTTGCATCAATTTCTGCCTTTTTTTTGTGGTTGGGCTCCCCTAGGAGCTGTTATTGATACTGAGCCTTATCCCTTCTCCTGGTCTAAAACATGAGAATTACTCCATTTATCCCCTGCTTTATGATGTTATAATTGTCAGCAAAAAGAACTTTTGTTGCTGCATTATGAGCTGTTCCAGGAGGAACTAAACCAAGAAAGCCTGGCTACATCCCCAAATTCTACATCCCACCAAACACCTTCAGCTCACCTCTGTTACAGGACTTGCTCACCTGCAACTCCTGCAGTTCCTGCTCCAGCCTCTCCCTGCAGGGAGCACCAGCACAGCTCAGGTGAGGTCCCAGCACGGCTGCAGCAGCAGGGAGAGGCTCTGAGCTGCTCCTGCCCTCTCCTCTCAGCTGCCACCACTCCCTGGGCCTCTCCTCCACCTGCCTACTGAATTTCCCACCTGCCTACTGATTGATTGATTGATTGATTGATTGATTGATTGATTGATTGATTTTCCATCTGGCTACTGATTTCCCACCTGCCTACAGATTTTGCACCTAGCTACTGATTTCCACCTGGCTACTGCTGATTTCCCACCTGCCTACTGTAGGGGAATACAGTATGGGTAAATGAAGGTGGTGTAGAATGTAATCTTATCCCCTAAAGAGTTGCAGCTGAGCCAATTATTAAGGATTAGGAGCAGGCCTGATGTTAACAGGCCACAGCTGTAGCCAGTCAGCAGAGTGTTATAAAAGAGTGGATTGGTGGGAACTGGAGTCACTTGGCTGCTGTGAGGACAAGGAAGAGTCAGTGCCCAGAGGAGCTGCCCACAAGAAACATCAAAGAGGTACAAAACTCTGGCAATATGGAACCCTTGCAATGTAATGACAACACCTACTGATTTTCCACCTGGCTACTGATTGATTTCCTACCTGCCTACTGATTTCCCACAGGAATCTGGACTCTACATCTCTGAGCTTTTCCCCACTCCATGGAGTTCAGCAGCATGGTAAAAGGACAATCACACAAACTGGCCAAAGCCAGCCCCATTTAAAACCCTTGCATGTGTCTCTTTTTAGCCTCTGCTTTTGCTCCTCAGTTTTCCACCTCAGCCACACCAGTGGCTCCCAGGGGAGGACACTGTTCATTTTACATAAAAGTGGTGTAAGACATGAGCAGCAATCATTCAGCTTCCAAGGAATGCTGTTGCTCTGCTTTTCTTCTGCGTTCAGTCACTCAGCTGCCCTGAATGAAGCAACATGAAAAATGTGGGGTGCTTGGAAAGTACAAATAAAAGAAGCCACCACAAGTGTATGTATTGATCTCAGTTCAGAAGAAAATTAAAAATGCTTGCCTGAAAATCCAGCTGTATGGCTACTGAATGTGTAGACCAAAGCCATTTCCATTAAGAAAGATCCTACTGGAAAAGCACAATGGAACAATTCAATTCTAAATAAACACTCCAAGTCCTGTGAATCTCCTTACAGAAGTCAATGCCAAGGAGTTCAATTTCCACCACAGGCTCACACAGTAAAAAAGAAGACAAAAAATGTTTATTGGTTAATAAGTAGGCAAGTACACGCTCTTGTGATCAGTTTGATGACAGGTTTTAAGAATTTAATTTTGAATTAATTTTCTAACAACTCTTTCAAAATCACACACTTGGGGGTACACATGAAAACATGTACAGACACCAGCTGATTAACACGATGGGTCTTTAGTTTCTGTAATTTAGCATTAACTGATCACTGATTTTCTTCCAACTTTATGCACATCAGTCACTATTGTACTTGTTTCCATTGGTTTTTAAAATCTCTTAAACATTTTAAAATCCCTAGGGAAAAAGGAAGTGGGTAGCTCATTAGGTCTTTCATTAGAAAAAAAGAAAAGCTGGGGCTTCAGAGTCACTTCTCTTTGTAGCAGCTGAGGATCTGCCTCAGAATTTATCCAGCAAAAATACCAATCTTCAAGCACTGTTATGAAGAGTTTTGTGGTTTTTTCCAGAGCTTGTAATTGGGTGAAAGGTAAGTAACAGGTGCCTTTTGCAACATCTTTGGAGTTTTACAGATGAGTAAATTAGCTTTAAAAAATCAATTCAGGATTTCCTTTAAATTTTATCTATTGCTGCCTGCTGGAGTCTGTTGTCTAAACTGAACAAATATTTCTAAGTTATTTATTACAAAGAGTATTGGCTATGAAATCTGCCCTTTATTCATCACTTGAGTATTTCACACTCAGCATTTTCTTCTGTTTCATTCCTGATCCAGACAGCCCAAATGTATTTCCCTGCACAATTCAATTTTTATGAGGGGAAAACCCTCACCCCACACCCTGTGTAAGGCTTGCACATTACATTTTCAACTTGTGAATGTCTACTTCTCAACAAGATCAACCAGACAGTAAATGTGCTTCTGCAATTAGTTCTTTAAAGTGAGATGTATAGTGAGATTCCCAGTATTGCTTGGTTTGTAATCTTTGGAATTACTGAATTCCCATCCAATTAGGCACAAGTTCTGAGCAATGAGCCACCCTGACTCAGAGTATCTAGAGTGCAGATAAAAACCTCTTGTTTATTCAGCTCCTTGTAAGGACAGGGAGCATCTCCTCAGTATTTGCACATGATCAAGGAGAGCAGAGACTCTGAGCTCCCCTGTTATACCAAACAATAACAGTTTTAATGTGGGTCTGATGCTCCTTTCAAGCAAATATGGAAATTAAAGGAACACCCAAAGCTCTATCTCAACCACACTAATCCTGTGAAAGCAGTGACTCACCTAGTAATGGCTTTCCATAAATTAAGCAGCTAAAAACGGGTAGGAAGCATGAAATCATTCACAGTTCCTATAGTGTAAATTCTCTCACTGCATGTGAAGAAAATCCATGGCAGTAAAAATGAGATGAAGGTGTCAGCACCCGTCATGTTTAAGTATGCTGTTAATAATTCAGATTTTCCTCCCTTGGAGCCTATGGCTTCAGAATGAATCACTCTATTTCCTTCCTCAAATGAAAACTGAGCTGCTGTTGCTTCTTAATCCCATATGTTTTCTTCCCAACTATGAGAAGAGAAGAAGCCAAGGTGGCCAAATGTGTTGTTCGCAGTGGAACAACGATGTGAGACAGGAATGATGATTTTTCAATATGTCCACAGCTAATTCTTGCTTTTATCCCACCTTTATTTTCTGACACCTCTTGCAGCAGCACTGTGTGTGCTGTCACCTTGCACCCTCCACACTGCCATGGACGTGACTGATGTGACCAAAAGTGACCCAAAAGCAAACTCACCCCTCAGAGCTGAGTGAAACAGGAGGAGTCACTGCATCTTTGGGAGCAGCACTCCCTTGTTCCTGCTGCTCTGGGCCTGGCAGGGACACAGTGCCAAGGGCTGCCCTGTCACTGCTGCTCTGCACAGGTGCACCAGGGTAAAATAAAGGTTAAAACCCTTAAGGGTGGAAAACTGAAATTTTAGGGCTGGTATCTAAGCTTAGCTGGGAACTAAGATAGCAAAAACAAACCCCCAAAACACAATGAAAAAGTGGTGCCAGACACAGCAAAGTGAGCAATTTTCTCGTGACACAGGAAGGACTATAGCAGAGCATCCCAGAAAAGGTGGGAACACATGGCCTCACTCGGGGAGCTGGCAAAGGCCTCGACACTGTGACAGTTCTTGACATCCTGCCTCAGTCACCCTGTGGCCCTGGCCAATCACTCATGTGAAATTCTGTTGGCATCCAGCTATCAAGAATTCTGAATATCAAATATTCACCTCAAGGTCTCTTACCTTCTCATTTCCAGAGCAATAACATCTCTCATCAAAACCATTTGTTCTATCCAACCCAGTCTTGCTGCATCTACTTCCCGTAACTTCTTGGGGTTTGTTTATACTTTGCCAAGCTAAACAAGATCTTGAGAGAAGAGAAGACAGCAGTGCTTTGCTATTGAAGGCTGAATTTTGCACTCATGTTGCTCCATTCCTTCTGGACCATGCACCCACTGAGATCAATTCCTTTCTCTAATTCCTTCTGATCGGGGAGACAGATGAGAGATTGCTCTTGCAGTCACTCTTGCTTTAATATAAGGGAAAATTGCTAGTTTAAAGTAAAACTGTCTAACCAAAAGAAAAGCTTAGAATTTTATTTTTAATTTAGTCAAATTTTTTTCATTCCAGGTTACTTGTGAGCTGGAAGCAACAAATGACTACATCAATTTAGGCACTTCTTAGAAGAGCAGAGGAGCACCCACAAAGCACAGGCAGTGCTAAGGAGGGGCCAGGGCTGTGTGACAGATGAGTAATGCAATGATTGACTCTCACAATTAACAGACAAATATCATGTATATAGGCTAAGAAAAGTTTTATAGATTTATGGTTATGTTTTACCCCCTCGCCTGGTTATCAAGGGACACCTGGGAGGGCTGGCTTGTCACTATGGAACACCTGAGCTCCAATGAGGATTTGAGGAGGAGATCTCCACCACTGGACAGCGAAGAAGGGGCTGATGGACAGAACTTTGGGAGGGGTTAAAGGGTTAAACAGGGAAAACCTCCATGGTGAGGGGGCTGAGCACATGGCGGGGAAAATCTTTTGCTTCCCTCACTGTAACCTTTTTTCTTTATTCAGTCATCTGTTGTATTTTTGATAAGGTTTAATAAACCTTCCTAAACTATGAAAAGTGAGTAGCTATTTCTCATAGCTGGGATTTTCCAGGGCTTCCATTTCCCTCTGTCCCCATCTGGTACCAACACCCCTCCCACAGCAATGGCCACAGGCACGGCTCCAATGGGATGTGCTGAAGTGCACCCCAGGATTGCTCAGCTCTCCATCAGAGCAGCAACACAGAGGTGACACACATAAATAAATTTGCAGTGACCCTTCCTTAGGGTCTGTGAAAAATGCCAATCACTTGTTTTAAAAATTTTAAAAGCTTAATAGTAATGAAATGGTTATAAAAATAGTACTACAAGTACAGTAATAATAATTTGGACAATTTGGATTAGGACAATATGAGAGAATAGAAACAGAGTTACAGACATCCGGGTACCTTTTCTGGGCAGCACAAGCCTGAAAAAGGACCCAGGTTAACAGAGGATTAACAGAGGATTATTAAAAACAATAACCTGTTGGATATTCATACACCTCATCCATGATGCATAAATTCCATTCAAACATAGGATTCTGTCTGGGCAGTGTCAGCTTCTTCCTCTGAATCCTAACAGCGCCTTTGAGGCAGGCAGAAGTTCATTTCTTCTGATAAGGGAGCAATAAATTCTCTTTCTCTGAAAGATTCAGGTGTCCTGTGGCTGCTGTCTCACTGCCAGTCCTTTCTTTAAAGAAAAGTATCCTACATAGCAGAGTTTCTATTTTAACATTTTTATAACCTTTTTTAAAACTATATTTAATGCACTACTTAAGAGAATTAATACAGCATTACTTTCTAACACTACGCATATAATATTCATTTTAATATTTGTGAAAGCCAATCATAAAATACATGCATTTTTCACAGGTCACTATACAAATCTGCTGCCTTTACCCAAATGAGCTTCTGCAGACAAAGACAAGAGAGGCAGGTTGTTCCTTAAAAACTGAAAAGGCAAAGGAGCGGGTGACCCAGGAGAGAGGGCAGGCAGGTGCTGCTGAGGGGCACTGAGTGTTGTTTAGGTAGGATGGCAATGAAGCAAACAAGCAGCAGGTTTCTGGGATGCTCTAACATTGGAGCAATAAACCAGAGGGACCAGCAGCAGCACCTGCAGGTGGCTCTGAGGGGCTCTCAGGACATCCAGCACTCTGTGCTTAGGGCAGCTGAACTCCTGGCTCAGGTGAAGCCTGGCACAAACCCTGGCACTGCTGCTTTGTGCTGAGGCTCAGGGAGGGATGGCATAGGAACAGGACAATGAGGTGCAGCTCTGTTGGGCCCAGCCTTGGACAGAGTCACTGATCTCAGCTCCTGGAGGCTTGGCAAAGCCTGATTCCCCCTGATGTGCCACTGACGGGGACATCCTTGAGACCTGTCTCTGCTGCTCAGCTTTAGCTGCTGTGGCTGTGACAGAGGAGAACTGCAGCAGTGAGTGAGGCTGGGCACCTCCAGCAGGGCAAGGGATCTGTAGGGGGACACAGTATGGGTAAATAATATAGAATGCAATCTTATCCCCCAGTGAGTTGCAGCTGAACCAATTACGAAAATTTAGGAGCAGGCCTGATGTTAACAGGCCACAGCTGTAGCCAATCAGAACAGTGGCATAAAAGAGTGGATTGGTGGGAACTGGAGTCAAAGGATTGCTGCAAGGACCAGGAACAGTCAGTGCTTAGAGGAGCTGCCCACGAGGAACATCGAGGAGGCACGAAACTCTGCCAATATGGAATCCTTGCACTGTAATGATAATAGAACTGTTGGTATATAAGACAAGGAATGGTGACCCCAGTGTGATTTGGGACTAAACTGTATTGCCCTGTGGATTCAGGATGACCCGTGGATTTGGGACTAAACTATATTGTCCCATGGATTCGGGATGACCCATGGATTCGGGGAAATAGGATTTGAATACTAAACTATTGGCAAAATATATCAATTACAGCTATTGGTGTTTGTTAAATATGAGTGTAAAAGACCTTGAAGATAAGTGCTTTGTAAACTGGGAAAAGCTATAAAACTGAACTAACATTTAGAAGAATACATATATATATGTACTATAATATGCTGTTTGAACCTTTGTATAACTCTTAGTTCTAAATGAAATATATGGATTTATTTGAATATGTACTTCTGGAAATGCTGCAACTCTGTGGTTAAAAGAAAAAGGGGGAATTGTAGGGGGACACAGTATGGGTAAATGAAGGTAATATAGAATACAATCTTATCCCCCATCAAGTTGCAGCTGAACCAATTACGAAAAATTAGGAGCAGGCCTGATGTTAACAGGCCACAGCTGTAGCCAATAAGAACAGTGGCATAAAAGAGTGGATTGGTGGGAGCTGGAGTCACAGAGTCAGAGGGTTACTGCAAGGACCAGGAACAGTCAGTGTTTAGAGGAGATGCCTGTGAGGAACGTCGGGGAGCTATGAAACTCTGGTGATACGGAATCCTTGCACTATAATGATAATAGAACTCTTGATATAGAAGACAACAGGGACCCAGCAGGGCAGGGGATCTCTGCTGACATAACCTGAACCAAAGCTTTTTCCCAGAGCTCTCCACCCATGAAGATTTCCTAGCTCACCAGATGCATTTCTGCCTTTCTTTCTGGGATAAGCTCCATGCTGTTTCTGACCCTGGCAGGACCTGCTCAGACTATTAAAGTGACTTTTTAAGATGAATTGCAATTATGTCAGTCTCTTGTCAGTCTGTCAGGATCTGTTTGCAGGGTGCATCAGGCTGCGGTCACCGCACAGGGCACTGCAATGGGGCGGGAATTTAGGACTACAGCTCCAAGGTTATTTTGACACCACAGAAGTGGAGGCTGCACCAGACAGGAAAAAAGCCCCAATTCCCACTAATAACCCTTTAGCTACAACATATAATCTCAAGTACTTAGCCAGCCATCTAACTACCCTTTATCTCCAACAAAAAACCCTACTCCTTCCTATTCCCCTCTTTTATGTTTGAACTAACTATTTTCTCCAGGTGTTTTTTTACCTTGTCATAATCCATTACCTTCATATGCTTTGATCTTTCCATAGAGAATTTATTTTCTCTCTTCAAAGATCTTTTCTAGTCAGAAGATATTTTCCTCACTCCACAGGCTCTGTTCCATTCAGATATCCCAGCAGGATGCTTATTTTTCCCTGCTTTTTTTAAAAAATATTTTTTTAATTTATGAACATTTAAGAACTCAACTTTCAAATTAGAACCAAGCCAGGCAAGTTTATTCCTGATGACACAAGAAGTGGCCTCTGATGAAAAATCTAAAAGACGTACACGTTGTGTACACACTGCTGGAGCAAATTCACTCCACAGAAGGTTTTGTGAGGCAAAATAGTTACAGGAGAGCAAAGATATTCAAAGGTCAGTCCTAGACCAACAGTTGTTATTCTGAAGGAAAATAATCCAGAAAATATATTCTATACAGCTACATTTGCCTTAGTTTTCCAAGGAGATTTTAATTCTTCTTTGGTTCATTTGTCAATGTTTGTGTTGTGTAAATCTGTGCAGTGCTGAGGTTGCCAGCATTGCAAGAATCAATTTGCTTTCCTTACCATGTACATGACAGACTGGGGACAAACAGGCAGGAGAAAGATGCTGGATGCATCCTCTTCCACCTGGTAGGGTATTGTATTACTATAGCCCAGGATTTTCTTCTTCTATGAACAGGGCCAGTTCCTGTGCAGGCAGGGGTCACCCATTGTCCTTCTGTGAAATAAATTCTCCACTTCTCTGATGCTGTAGGCACAAGCTTAAAATAATTGTTCCTGGTTTGTTGTCATTAGGCTTATTACAAATGATACCTCCATGTGGAGAGGGTGAGCACCAGCAGCACATCCTGGGTACAGCAAAGTGACAAGAAACAAGAGCTCTGCAAAGCCAGATCCCCAGCCTGGACAGGAGCCACCCCAGTGCACTGGACCCCAAAAACAAAATGTTAAATTCCAGCATTTAAATTTGTCAAGTAACTTCTCCATTGTAGATATTCTGAACAACAAACAGAACAAATTTCCCATCCCAAACCAAGGCATCTAATGCACACACCACCATAGAAAAACCAGCAGCCTCTCAGAGCTTGACTTCTAAAGACAGAACAAAACACTGAACTGTCAAACAGAACATGCTTGAAATCATAATGTTCATATGTAAAACAGCTCTTGCACAGCATCATGGAAAATTCTGAACTGATCTTTCTTTATACACATTTGCACAAAGCAACTGTCTTTATAAATAGCAGCAATTTGAAAAAAAACATCTGCATGCTCCCAGGCAGAGGTGTTTGTTCCTGTGCTGAATATCTTCTCACCTTAAATCTCACACTTCTTGGGGAGTGTTAATATCTTCCCTTAATCCTTGCAAGGTCAACTTGTCTTTGTGATGTCTGAGCTATGCACCCTGAGCGTTTATCTGGACACACCTAAGAGCAAATTCTGTGTAAAATCTATGTAAAAAAAAATCACATAGGTATTTAGAAATACAAAATACACCACAAGTAAAGTAAAGGCTTTAAGGAAAAGTAAAGGCCTCTCAAGAAGAACCCTGCTTTGGGTATAAGGAGTTCCCAGTTCCAAACAAGCCCCCACTACTTGGGCAATGGTTTAATAATTGAAGATAACCAAACAAAGTCCTTTTCTTTTTTCTTCTTCTTTCCTTTGTTGTGCTTTGCAGACCAGAGGCAGAGACAGCAGTAATTTCATTCTCTGCACAACAGAGAGGCAGAGTGATCCCAGCCAGGCTGTCCTTGTGCCCTCCTCACTTTGTCCATCATGACAATTCTCAGTTTTCTGTGCTGCTCCCAAAAAAAGGATCCACCAGGTAGGAGCTTGTCAGAACAGAAAATGCAAAGGCTTTAGAGAAATTCAAAAGTTCTGTAAGAAAGAGTCGAGGCCCTCACCTCAATCCCTCACATATTCTAAATTAATTTTCTTCTGACCCCAGCCCACACCCAGTCTGTTCTGTTATGAAAGAATGAGCAGAGTTTGCCTAGTTTGTTCTCTCCAAGAGACAGCCAAGAAGAATAAACGCAGATTATTCTACTTTGACCAAATTGAAGGAAATTGTAGCTCAGAGCAGAGGGATTCCCTTTGTTCATCTGACAACACAAAGGAATTACTGCAATCCTGTCTGCTGTCACCACTGACAGGCTGTTGGATGTGTTTCTGTTGCTACTCCTTCCTCATTTACCTGCAAAATCCCTTCAGCAAACTGCACCATCAGTTTCAAAGCAAAACAAAGACAACAGAAATCAACCTCAGCCACTGCAGAAAATCCCTTCCACTGGAGGGGTTTTACAAATGGTTACATGTGCCCAAACAGTGAAGCACAAACACTCTGCTCCACTTTGAGGAAAGAGCTGCCTTTGCTGTAAACACACAAAAAGTACCAGAACAGACCCAGAGACAGGCACCAGCACCAAAGGACAAAAAAAAACCCAAAAAAAACCCCCAAAAAATCAAGGGAAAAAAAAAACACAACAAAAAACCCCACCAAACCAAAAAAAAAAAAAAAAAAAAAGTGAAGTTTTAAATTAAACAAACACTTGGTCAGTCACATTGAGGTTTTGTTAAATGTCTAATATTTTGCAATATTTAGGGATTTTTCATGTTCACTCAGCAAAAGTACTGCTCAGTTCATTGGGAGTTACCTTCTAAACTACTTTTGGCTACTTTTTTCATGTTTCCCTTCACACTGTGCAGTGCTCCCGCAGTGCCTCAGAGGGAAAGCCCCTGGTACAGGAGGATTTGGCTCTGAGCTGAGCCTGATCCAGTCAGCAGCCACGTTCTGAGGCTTCTGGGTTTGCCTCCCCACCCAGATCTGACCTTCTGCACCCCTTTTCCCTTTGCTGCTTAGCACTCATCTCCTCAGGGCCTTCAGGCCTTGCAGCCCCTCAGTGCCACCAGATGTGTGAGTGCTGGTTCCCCCCCTGGAGCAGGACCTGCAGGTTCCTCCAGGACCACAGAGAGTTACTGAGAAACCCTGGTGCCCCTTGGTCCTTGCCAGCACACAGGAACGGGGGATTCCAGGAGGAGCTCTGCTCTCTGGGGTCCCTGTTTCCTTTCCCAAGGTTTTTCAGAGGAATTTTGCTCTGTGGGTTCCTTGTTTCCTTTTCCAAGGTTCTAGAGACAAATTTTGCTCTCTGGGGTCCCTGTTTCCCTCTCCACGGTTTTACAGAAGAACTCTGCTCTGTGGGTTCCTTTTTTCTCTCTCCAGGGTTCCAGAGAGGAGCTCTGCTCTGTGGGTTCCTTGTCTCCTTTTCCAAGGTTTTCCAGAGGAATTTTGCTTTGTGGGTTCCTTGTTTTCCTCTCCAAGGTTTTTCAGAGGAATTTTGCTCTGTGGGTTCCTTGTCTCCTTTTCCAAGGTTTTTCAGAGGAGTTTTGCTCTGTGGGGTCCCTCTCTCCCTCTCCAAGGTGCAGGCCCTCTCTTGGTTCACACACACCAACACTCAGAGTTGTTCTTCCTTCTGCCCCAATATTTGGTGTTTGACTCCAATTGTTGTGTTTTACTCCAAGTCCTTTCTGCAGGACAGGTTTCAGCATCCAGGCTGCTCCTGGAGCAGGAAGGGCTGGGCTGCCACAGGCACATCAGGACTGAGCAGGATTTGTCCCCAAAGCTGTGCTGGTGAAGGAGCTCTTGAGCAAGCAGCTCTCTGGGAGTCAGCACCAAGGAAAGCACCAAATGCAGAGTGCCTGACTGGCTTGGCCAGGTGGGGTTGAACAGGAAAAGGACCTGTCAGCTGTGATTTCTGTTAGGAGATCATCCTACTGCTAAGACATCTCAGTCTGCACAGAACTTACTCAAATCTGCTCATTCTCCCCCAGAGTCAAGTGCATAAGGGTGATTGTCACTGCAAGGGCAATGAAGATGCTGATGGAAAGGTCTGTGCTGGAACATTGCTGCTGCTGAAGCCACAGATCAGGCACAGAGATGAAACACAAGAGAGCACATCACCTCATGTGCATGCAGCAATGAGGCTGATGTGGAAATGTCATTCCTGCCAGCATGCCAAGAGGTGTGGGGCACATTCTGCCTTCCCATTCCCTCCCCCATCTCCCTAAAATGTTCAATGCAAAGAAAAAAGCATCAAGGTGTTAAGTGACTTGAAATATTTTTGTATTTGTATCATCTAGTAAACAAAGTTGCTGAAAAATGTCATTGTGTGATCTTCACATGTGTGTGGGAGACCAGCTCAGCTGTCAGGGAATGACTGTACAGCTCCCTGCTGGAAAGAAGAAGTCAAACATTTCACAAGCAGACTTTTATAGCCTGCTGGGATCTCTGCTGAACACTTGGGATATCCAGGCTGGCAGTGGCCTCCAGGAGGGTGGATATCTGCTGATTCATGCTGGCACTGCCCACCCCAAGGGAGCTGTCCCAGGTGCCAATCAGCAGAAACGCTCCCAGCACAGCTCTGACACCAGCTCAGCAAATTCTGCCTTCACACCCTGGGTGAGCCAGTGGGACAGAGGTCACCACCAAACCCCAAACCCCAAACCCCAAACCCCAAACCCCATCACCTTCTGAGGTGCAGGAATCAGCCCAGCAGCCAGAGCCTCCTGGAAGGGCTGCTCTGTCACTCAGCGCCCTTGGGATGTTTTTGCTGCTATTGATTCAAGCTCTTTGTTCCTCTGCTTCCCTTCCCCTTTCCCCACCTCAGCTGTCACAGGGTGGCAGCTGCTGGCACCAGGTGCTGTCTCTGGGCACACCTGGAAGTGATTCTGCTGCAGATGTGTGAGGGGAATCTGTCAGAGCTATCAGCAAACCCAGCTGCAGTTCAGAAACAGGTTCAGTTCAGAAACAGGTTGAGTTCAGAAACAAGTTCAATTCAGAAACAAGTTCGATTCAGTTCCCACAAGTCAGCCTAAAAAGAGTGAGGGGGAGAGGGGATGAGAGAGTTTTGTCTCTTTTTTCAGTGTTGCTCAGATCACTGACAGCAGTAAGGAATGTACAGGCACAGAATGCCCCTTAAACTCCAAAATAATGCACAGAACACTGACCCCTGCAGCAGTCTGTGGCACCAGCTGGTGGGGCCAGCAGAGCAGGTCTGTGCCCTCTGCCTTGCTGCAGCACACTGGAATTCAGGCCCTGCACAGGGCAGTCACCAGCAGATAGAGAGGAGCTATTCTTGGATGTGAATCCAAATGAACAAATGCAATTTCTAACCATTGACCTCCTGTAGTAGATAACAAGTGGGTTTAGGGATAATTAATAATTTTCATAATTTCTAGGAAAGCTTTATCAGGATCCTTACATTTCTAAAACGCTGACACATCACACGACCCCAGACTTCAGTGTGTGAAAAGCACTGAGTGCATCACAGCACCCCCAGCTCCCAGAGGTTTCTGTGTGTGCAGGGGGTGCTGAGAAGCCCAGGCCAGGTCCCAGGACCTTTCCCTGATGGATGCACAGCTGCCCTCCCACAGGCTCCATGCTGTGAGCTGAGCACTTTGGGTGGATCACTGCCTGGGAGGGTTCAGAGATTGATTCCAGCAAGAAATGCAGTTGGCATGGGAAACTCACTGCTCACCTCCTCCAGAGGTACACAAAATCTACAGTGAGGAGGGAGATCTGAGAGGCAGGGAAGGTGCTGGGCTAGGGATCCATCCAACTTTTGGTGGTGCCTTAGGATGTCAGCTTTTATATGTTTCAGATCCTGTAGTGCATCAGTGCATCACTCCAAACTCCACACAGAGTGTGAGTTCCTGTCCTCACAGTTTGGTCACACAAAACAATCCCTCTGGGCCTGAGATCCATGGACACCCCACAGCCTCAGGACCCAAAAAGTACAAACAAAGGTGAATGGGGGGAGCAAACTGGGGGTCAATGACTTCATTAGATTAAGCTTTAATTGGAGAATTAACCCCTGATATGTGAATGGACCAAACTTATAATTGTCTGAAAAACTGGTGCCCATTGTCCAGCTTGGGTGTAGCCTCTGGGAGAAGCCTCTGTAGCCTCTGGCTGTTGAATGTGGATGGGACAGCCTGGTCAGAGAGAGAGATTCCTCAGGATTTTATCTTTTATATTTTTCACATCCTGTACTGCATCAGTGCATAACTCTAAACTCACTATAAACTCCATAACCTGTCAGCTGCTGTTCTCCCTTTTATTCAGACAAAACAATTCCTCTCCAGGCCTGGAACCCAAGGACACCCCACAGCCTCAGGCTGCAAAAAGGACAAACAAAAGTGAATGGGGGGAGCAAACTGGGGGTAAATGACTTCATTAGCTGAAGCTGTAATTGGAGAATTAACCCCTGATATGTGAATGGACCAAATTTATAATTGTCTGAAACACTGGTGCCCATTGTCCAGCTTGGGTGTAGCCTCTGGGAGAAGCCTCTGTAGCCTCTGGCTGTTGAATGTGGATGGGACAGCCTGGTCAGAGAGAGAGATTCCTCAGGATTTTATCTTTTATATTTTTCACATCCTGTACTGCATCAGTGCATAACTCTAAACTCACTATAAACTCCATAACCTGTCAGCTGCTGTTCTCCCTTTTATTCAGACAAAACAATTCCTCTCCAGGCCTGGAACCCAAGGACACCCCACAGCCTCAGAACCCAAAAAGGACAAACAAAAGTGAATGGGGGGTGGCTGTTGAAGGCCTTCAATAAATCCCCACTTTATTATTTGAACTCTGCTCTAGGCAGCCCCTGCAAGGCATCCCCTGGTGCCCAGGCCAGGGGCACTCCCTGCCTGCTGTGGCTGACCCCTCTCCATGCTGCAGGGGCAGGGATTTTCCTTCTCCTCTGCTGTGGCCTGCACACCCCACTTGGGACCAACACATTTGGTTTTATTGAAGTGACCACTGTGCTCTGCTGGGGCAGCACTTCCAGGAGCAGCTCCAAGGCTGCCCCCAGACCCCCAGGGCCCTGTGACCCTTGCAGGGAGCTGGGAGCTGGCACCAGGCTGGGGCAGCCTGTGCTGAAGGTGAAGCTCACCTGCAGAGAACCTGGGTTTTGTTCTCTGTGGGAAGAACACAAACTTTTGCATCCAAGACAAATTTAATAATGCATTCCAATGATCTGCATTTTTCCAAGCTGCTCCATTCCCTCCCTTCCTGAATACCATATGTTTGCCCATTCTATCACAGGGATTTCTGTGGCATCCACTGCCAGTGGGTTGAAAATCAAAGTTATCATGGATGAAACGTCAGGATCTTGAATGTTTGGGAAACGGCCAAATGTTAGTTTAATTAACTCCAACATACTCAATTATGAGTGACCTTTTCAAAGAGAGCCAGAGAAGCACCGAGGCTGGAAGCAGCCTCTGGAGATTATCTAGTGCAACCATCTGCTCAAAGCAGAGCCCATCACATGGACTTGCTCAGGACACCATCCAGTCAAACCTTTCATTATCTCCCAAAACAATTTTCCAAACATCTCTCCTCAACACAAGCACTGCAAGAAGTCCTTCAAGAAGTTACTTCAAACCAAATTTTCCAACTTCATTTCCTTGAATGCAAAAAAGTGTTTTGATAATTCTGTAATGACACATTTTCCAGAATAGGAAATAAGAAAAAAACACTCTTGCTACAATGACTGCATTTTTAATACTGTTTGCTTTTCAAATTTCAATTACTAATTAAAAATGTAAAATTTCAATATACAAATTCCCACCTGGATCTTGTGTAAGATCACATCTTAAAAGAAAACCAGCACCTCTCCAGTACCAAGCAGTAAGAAGAGCTCAATTCAACACTCATCACTGTGTGTTTCCTCTTTTCAGCTCTTTTCCAGATCACATAGGGAGTTCTGGAAACTCTGGGGACACATTTCTGCCTGCTCAGGCTCCAGCCCATGGAGCCTCATTCTTTTTAGGGACCACTGGATGGGACAGGACCCACCAGAGCCTCTGGGCTGTTCCCACCACGCAGCAGCTCTGCCTCTGTCTCCAGCTGCTTGCAAGGGCTGCTGCAGTTCCCTGTGCTTTCCACAGGCTCCAAAACAATGAATTTCCACTGAGGGTCACAGCACAGACCCCTCACAAACACAAACTTTCAGCTCTCTGGTGCTTCCAAACGTGCAGCGCCCACATTTTGGAAACCATGACCATCCATCTACTGGTTCACACTGGAAGTGCACTGCAATGCAGTGAGAGAGATGAGAAAGATGAGAATGTACTTCAAAAAAAACCCCAAAAAACCCCAAACTAAACAAAACACAACCCCTGAAACGTTATGGGGTTTATCTTCTAAAAGGTTGTCATAGGAGAATCTCTGCTTTCCAGAAGAGTTCTCTTTTGATGCTGTGATACTGAGTCCAGGTGTAATTTAAAACACAGATAAATTAAATTTTTCTCTCATTTATTCTGAAATAGAAATACTTTTATTTTACTTATTAAATTTTTCATCCAAAAAGATCAAGGAACTGGATCATGTAATTCAGATTATTTGGTCAGAAACCTCCATTCTAAATATATAACCAAGCACAGAGGCAGCAATATAACTGCAACCAACAAAACACTTGCAAAGGTACAGACAGCTCTATTTCAATGAGTTACTCACTAATTTACACTGAAAAAACATGAGGTTGTCATAGCTGAGCAGTTAAAAAACCCCACCTTGCAATCACTTGATGCTTCTGCAGTGAATAATGCAAAAGGGTTTCGAGTGCTCAGCCACAGGCAGGGAAAAGGAATTGCATCATTCCAGAAACCCAGGCCGGTTAATTGCAGGTAATGGCCATGAATAATGACAGCAGAGAGTGCTCAGTGACGTAGGAGAGTAGGAGAGGCAATATTGTCCCTCTGAGCTGGAGCTGCTTCAAACAAACAGTTTGGTCAGCCTGAGCTCACTGGTGCCTGTCTGTGCTGCTGGAGCTGGGCAGGTTGGGCTGGCAGGGAGCAGCTCCAGGGGCTCTGCACCCACGGACTGGCAGAGGAGCACAGTGGGGTTCAGTATTTCTGATTTCTCTGTCTGGTGGTTAACGACTCGAATGCACAGAGCTGATGCTTTGTTGGACTGGTTGCTCCCTCTTTGCCAGGACCCAGCACATCCCTCTGGCTGTCCTGAGCAGCCCAGACCCTGCCAGGGGGCTCAGAGACCCTGGCATGGAGCCCAAAACACCTCTGGGTTTGATTGTGACCCATGGAGCAAATTACCAACCTCATATGAAGATCAGCAAGCCACAACAGTTTAGGTAGAATAATAGTGAAGTTATCACGGGGTGGAAAAGTAGATTTTGGGGTTTTTGGTATGGGGGTTCAGGGGGCAAGATGGAGGGAACTGGGTGTGTCCAGCCTTTCTCCTTCTTCTTCTTGGCCTCCATCTTCTGCTGTGATGTTGGCACTTTGGGATTGGTTTAGAGTAGAAGCTCACTGTCTAACACAGGTGATGGGTATTGGGAAGTAACTGTAAACATTGTACACATTGTAGTTTTTAGTATAAAGACATAACCCCACCCCAGGGGCAGGCAGAGTGCCTGGAACTGTCCTGCTGGATGGACCTCGGCAGGGCAGGAGAAAGAATTTTATAGATAAGAAACAATGAACAACCTTGAGACCGAGAAATGAAGAGCCCTGACTCCTTTGAGCG
This sequence comes from Molothrus ater, assembly GCF_012460135.2. NCBI lineage: Eukaryota > Metazoa > Chordata > Aves > Passeriformes > Icteridae > Molothrus > Molothrus ater. The sequence continues at coordinate 2,782,846 of NC_050487.2, forward strand.
CTGGGCTGGGAAAAGAGACTTTGGAACTCTTCTTGGGGTCACTGTGAGCAGCCAGAGACCCCAACAGCTCTTTTTTCCTGCCTTCCACCCTTCTTCCCACTTGGTAGAAAGCCCAGTGGCAGTCAAGGAGAGGGAGAACATGGAACCCATTCCTGCCCTCAGCCCTGCCTGTTCATCCCCCACCCAGGAACATTCTCCACACCCCTGCACACAAATGTGGCTCTGCCTGGGGCTCTACAGCCTGATCAGGAAGACATTAATTACAGAAATAGTTCCCGAAGAAGGAGAAATGTTCCTTTGCCAGACCAATTCATCTGCTGCTGCAGCCACTCTCAGTGTCCTGTGAGTCACTCCACAGCTGGAGCTATCTGTGAAAAATGCTGGGAGTCAAGGGGAACAAGCTGTGGTGATGCACAGCAGAACAAGGGAGAGCTAAGTCACAAGGAAAGGGATCTCCAAACTACATGTATTTGGGTTTCATGCATTTGGGTTTCATCTATTTCACATTAGCCAGTTTGGAAGAATGTTTATTAGGACACAATCTTTGCCTGCACTTGTCACATATCCTTCCCATTAGCTCCTTTCTGAGATTACTTCCTTGGCTGAGGCCCTCAAGACACCACACGGTTTGATCTCCACACTTGCAAGCACTCATCACCCAAATATCCAAAAGATTTATGACCTACTTGGGCCACCCTTACTTCCAAGAGCAAGGTGAGTGTATGAGGAACAGCACCTCATGTGAGCTGGAAGCATTTATTTCTATTGCAGTACATGGAGCTGATCTGTGTCTGCATGATGCCACAAGGGAGCAAGTCAGGGGAAGCCAACAGTGAATAAAGCACCTGAATCCCCCTGGTGATGTCTCCAGGCAGCAGCTCCTTCTCCTTAAAGGCTCTTACAAAGAGCTGTGAGCCTCAGAACCAGCACAGGGGTCAGGACAGAGCTGTGCTGAAAGTTGGGCTCTTCCCACTCCTCAGCATCCTTTCCAATGTCCACAGCCCTGCTGCTCTGAGCTCAGCCTGGTTATTTTCACTACAAGCTCCATTACAGGCCCTAGATGAGAAGAGCAGCTCCACAGCCATGGCTGTGTAAGCCAGCCCAAGCCATCATCTCTGGCTGGCTGCAGGAGGGGCAGAATGGCAGCAAATGTCACCCCTGACCTGGGCTGGCTGGGAATGAGCACGGGCCACCAGGTATGAAACCCTGAGAGCTCCAGGGGGCTCCCATCTTCCTGCACCCTGGCTCTACAGAGCCCTTGTGGAAGACATTTCTGAGGGAGCACAGACACAGCTGCATCCCTCTGAACGTGTCTCCCTCCATCTCCTGCTTGCTGGACCTGCCCAGGACATGCCCTGGCTGAATGCACTCCTGTAAGGCACTGAACTCCCTGCAAGCAGTGGATCAGGACTGTGAAGAGGATTATACTGAATTGTTTGTCTCTGCTGATTAGTACAAGAAAAGGGCAGGGAGATTTTGACAAGTTTTATAAAATTATGGCCACAAAAGCAGGGCTAAGCACTGCTCTGCAAACAACAGGAGACAATAGTCACGACATTGTCCTCAGAGAAACTGAACAGACACTCAACCAGAACAGACTCGCTCTGCTGCTGGAGCCATTTTAACCCCACCATCCCCTCCTTGCTGCTCTAAAACAAGCACAAGAATAATTTTTTTAAGAAGCTCGAACTGCTGCCTGGGGAATGAGGTAGGACTTTGCCCCAGGTGCTTTTGCTGTCTCACAGAAGGTGTCCCTGCCATGGTGCTGCACTAATGCAGCCAGAGGCAGCCTGGCCACTGAGCTGCCTGATGGCCCCATGCCTCCAGCTGCTATGGTATGGGATTGCCCATTGAGCTGCGTGAAAAATGCATGTATTTTATGATTGGCTTGATGCAAATATTAAAATGAATATTATATGTGTTGTGTTAGAAAGTAATGCTGTATTAATTCTCTTAAGTAGTGCGTTAAATATAGTTTTAGGTTATAAAAAAAGTTAAAATAGAAACTATGCTATGTAGGATACTTTCTTTAAAGAAAGGAGTGGCAGTGAGACAGCAGCCCCAGGACACCTGAATCTTTCAGAGAAAGAGAATTTATTGCCCCATTATCAGAAGAAATGAACTTCTTCCCACCTCAAAGGCACTTTTAGGATTCAGAGGAAGAAGCTGACACTGCCCAGACAGAATCCTGTGTTTGAATGGAATTTATGCATCATGGATGAGGTGTATGAATATGCAACAGGTTATTGTTTTTAAGGGTTAATCCTCTGTTAACCTGGGTCCTTTTTCAGGCTTGTGCTGCCCAGAAAAGGTACCCAGACATCCGTAACTCTTTGTTTCTATTGTCTCATATTGTCCTAATTCAAATTGTCCAAATTACTATTACTCTAATTGTATTACTATTTTTATAACAATTTTATTACTATTACACTTTTAAAATGTTAAAAACAAGTGATTGGCGTTTTTCACAAGCTGTGGCCATTGCAAAGGAGACAAAACCACCACTTCACCTGCTGCTCCTGTCCTGTTTTCCAGCCAGGAACAAAGCCCAGGAGCACCTCAGCTCTGAGCACCATTTTGTCCTTCACTGCTCCTCACATCTCCTCCAAATGAGTTTGTGTGCTCTTCCTCACACCTGGAACAACTTTCCCAGCTCTGCTGGCAGGTCTGACCTTTCCCTGTTCTTGCTTTAAACACCTTTTATGTCCTTCTCCTTTCATTTCATTGATTTTACAGCTTCCCCTCCTCTGCCTGCGTAAAGGTGAAAGTTCTGTTACCTGGATGGATCCCACCTGCCCTGGGTTGTGCTCACTGTGAGAGGCCACAGGCACAGATTCCCACCTGATGTGGACCATGCAGCTCTGCTGGGGTGACACACAGCCACGGGTCCCAGAAAACACGGTGAATAAGGAACACTGTTCTCTGGTTTCCAAAACAAGGGCGAGATCAGGCAGAGCCTGCTCCGTGTCAGCTCCAAACCAACAGGGAGCTGCTGCCACACACTGCAGAGCTCCTCAGCCAGGACACCACAAACTGAGCACCTGACACCTTACTGAGGGAACAAAACCCACCAGGAGAATGAAATACAAAGAAACATGAAATACAAAGAACTCCCCCGAGGTTCAGACACTCCCCAAGCTGGAGACTTTTTCCTGAGCTGGAAACTGGGAAAGCGTTCTGGGAATAGCTCAGCACAGCCCTGTACCTTCCTGAGCAAACCCTGCAAGCTGCTGCAGGGGACAGCACAGGGGCTGGGTGGGGCTGGCACCTGGCCCAGGGCAGATCTTTACCCCAGCAGTGGAGTCAGAGCACCCTGGGTGTCAGCGCAGGGCTGGGCAGGCACAGGAGGAGCCCAGCACTGCCACAGCTGGCACAGCAGCACGAGGGGCCTCGGAGAGCAGCTGCCTCTGATGGCCAGGCAGCTCCAGCTGCTGCTGCAAGGCAGGAGCCAGCCCACCCTCACCTCTGGGGCTCAGCAGCAGCTCCAGGGACATGACACCCATGGAGATGTTCAAAGGAAAGGTTTCATTGCAACATCTGGCAGTGAAACAGAAGCTAGCTGACACTCTCAATGACAAGGTGCTTATTTGCCTTGGTTTTCTTTCAATTATCAAACTGAAAGGCCATTTGGCTAAATTAGACAAAAACTGCCTTCCCATTTTCCTCTAATTTTTGTCAGAAGTCTGATGTAAAGCACCTACAGAAGAAGTATGACCAAGTTATATCAGTACCACCCTTTCTACTTAATTTACAAATACTCTCATGAAAACCTACATACACTGAGACTGAAACACATACAGGTTATGTTAAACATCATCTGATTATTGCTTAGTGTCAGAACAGCTCAGGTTGTACAAAACTGCAGCAGCAAACTCATATATTAATCATTGAAGAACAGCTCACGTACAAATAAAAGTGTTTGATGTCATCATCTGGCTCAACAGAAACCCAGCCAGGCAACAGGAGCCTACAATGAACTGGCTTTAACTGACAGGCTTCAGTGTTTGCATAAGGAATCTTCTATTAGAAAGTGGTTTTTTGAATTCCAAGGAGTTCCTTGCTTTAGAAATATTTTGGACAAAAGCTTCTTGTCTGAGATATTATCTAGGAGACAGCATTAAAGACAAAAGCTAACATTTCAGAATATGCCATTGCAGACTCTATTTTGAAAATGCCTCCTGAAGAACAGTTGGTTATTGGAAATATTTTTAAAGCAATTTAATCACAGATTCCCAAGGCAGTCTGCACTCCTCATGTTCTCTGAATCAACCAAGCTCCTTGCAGGATCACCCAGTACCAGCACAAGTGACTGTTTGTTTGAGACATCTTCCTGGGCTCTCCCTTAAGGTCACTGGGAATGAGCCATGAATTGAGGCAATAGTAAAATGATGCACTCAGCTGCCTGAATCCTTTTGTGAATGAAGAGGGGTCTGATCAATTCCTCTCTACCTCAGCACAGTTCTGATTTCAGAAGGGACTTTGGGGGTTTCATCGCTGCCTACCAGAGAACGCTAACGCTTCCATTAATGCTCCATGTAAAAACTTGGAGCAGGTATTTTGAGAGATGGGAACAAGAAGGAACAGATTACTACCAAGCACTGCTGACAGGAAGCCATAGGCACTGGAGAAGGTGAGGCTGGCCTGATCAGACAGCTCCCGTCTGCGAGAGAGCGTTTCATTAGACACGGCAAGCAAACAGGACCCGTGTGCCGGGAGCAGCAGCGCCGGTGACTCATGCTATTGAACCACCCTGGCTCGAACCTGTTGAGGATCTTGGCCCAGCCTTCCCTTTTCAGCATGAATCCGACCAGAAACGTGCCAGTAACCCCCGGGCTGCTGGATAAACACGGGGAGAGCCCATCCGTGCGCTCAGGTGCAGCAGCAGCAGCAGCAGCAGCGGGTCCGACGGGCGGTGCTGCCGCAGCTCCGAGCGCGGCACCTGCCGAGCCCCCGCCCTGGCAGCCGCCCCAGCCCCGGCCGTGTCCATCCCCGGTCCGTGTCCATCCCCAGTCCTTGTCCATCCCCGGTCCGTGTCCATCCTTGCCGTGTGTCCATCCCCAGTCCTTGTTCATCCCCGCCCGGCCCCTGTCCATCCTTGCCGTGTGTCCATCCCCGGTCCTTGTCCATCCCCGACCCGTGTCCATCCTTGCCGTGTGTCCATCCCCAGTCCTTGTCCATCCCCGACCCGTGTCCGTCCTTGCCATGTGTCCACCCCCGATCCTTGTCCAGCCCCGGCCGTGTCCATTCCCGGTCCTTGTCCATCCCGGGTCCTTGTCCATCCCCGCCCGGCCCCTGTCCACCCCCGACCCGTGTCCATCCTTGCCGTGTGTCCACCCCCGACCCGTGTCCATCCTTGCCGTGTGTCCATCCCCGACCCGTGTCCATCCTTGCCGTGTGTCCATCCCCGGCCCCTGTCGATCCTTGCCGTGTGTCCATCCCGGGTCCTTGTTCATCCCCGACCCGTGTCTGTCCTTTGCCATGTGTCCACCCCCGATCCTTGTCCATCCCCGGCCCTTGTCCACCCCCGGTCCGTGTCCAGCCCCGACCCGTGTCCATCCTTGCCATGTGTGCAGCCCCGGCCAGCCCAGCCCCGGTGCGGTGCCGGCCGTGTGCCCGGCTGCCCGGTACTCACATGGCGAGCGGGGGCTGCGGGCTGCGCTGCTCCCTCTCCAGCAAAGATGGCTTTCGGCTCCGCGCCTGCTGCCAGCCGGCTCCTACTGTTGCAGGCTGTGTTGTTGGGAGAGGAGGGGTAGGCACCGGCTACTGAGCATGCCTGCGCCTCGCATCACAGCCCGGGAGCGGGGCGAGGCTCGGAGCGCCCCTCCACACCCTCCTGCCCGGAGCCGGCAGCGGGGACAGCGCCGGGTGTGGCACCGGGGTGGGCTCGCTGCGGCCTGGGGGACAGATGGACAGCGCTGGGTGTCTGTCTGACCACCCTCCCTCTGCCTCTCCTCGCCAGAAAGAAACATCCTTGAAAAGGAGAAGAACGACGGAAGGTGCTGCCGTTCGATCCCACGCTGTCGTGCGTGTCATTTCACCCACAGAGCACGTCCAGAGACAGATAAGCTACCAGGTCAGGCACTGATTCTGGAAAGGCTGGGTCTCAGAGGAGGTACAGACCGTGCTCCCACCCTCGACCCATCCAGCCTCACCCTCCATGAACACCAGCACCTCCCTGGCATGCCCATCCATTCCCCTGTGCAGAACTGAAACTCTGAAACAGCACAGGCTCCTCTGCATCCAAACCAGGGCCTTCACATGCTCTAAACAGAGGTGAAGGAATAAGAAAGTCAGCATGGTTTTTCGAGAAGTGGCATTTAACACTGCTGCCCCAATGATACCTTGTTCACTTATAAAAAGAGGCTTCACCTCTTGCTGCCTTCACTAATTTTCCGTGGGTGTCAGTGGCAGCCAGCACTGGCCATTCAAACCAGGTGTTGGGGTAAGGCAAGTAGCTTTGCTAAGTGCCTGGACCTCAAATCTTGGGGTGCCTGTTGGGAATAAAGGGCAGCAGTGTCATCAGATCAAATCTATGTTTTCTGATGTGGAAATCTAAGAAAAGATGAATAGTTCCTCAAAGCAAGAGGCAAAGGCAGCAGAGCTACTGGGGGTGAGCAAGGCATCAATCCCCATTTCTCAGCTTGTTATCAACCAGCTGAGTGTTTTCATGCAGAATGTAGCCAGGAATGTGACATCAGCCCCAGCCCAGACATCAGGACACAGCTACTGCCCAAATCTGGGCTCAGCTGTCACCACAGATGTGGTGTCACTGACTCAGACGTGAGCCATGGGCTGCCAGCTCTGAAGGGATCCAGCTCCTTGGGGAACCAGGGAACTCTCCCAGTGACAGTCACAGGAACCCCTCTCCTTCTCTGCTGCCTGAGAGTTTGGTCACTGCACTGGAGACTCCTCACACCTCCTGCCACTGCACTCTGTCTCTTGTGCTGGAGCCAATTATCTGCATGAATGAAGAAAAAAATGTCACTTTGGGCAGCACTTCCAGCCTTAGGTTTCTGCTCTCATATCACACTCATGAGAGCCTGGCCATAGAAACTTTTCCTGATGGAAGTAGAAAACACTTCAAACTGCATTTTCTCTATGTAAAGATGGAGTTTCAACCATTAGGCACACCCTGATGACAATCAGGAGATTCCCAGCTACCTTCAAGCTTCATCCACCCACAGATTACTCAGCTCAGCACTTCTCATCTGGAATTCCTCCATAACTATTCCCTCCCAAGGAGAGTTTACTTTTCAGATATCCTAGACAAAGATACATTTGTATCATACTTTATATATATGATCGTTTATATGATACATTTATATGATTATTTGTGTGGTGCCACAGCAGCACCCACACTCAGGCTGGCACCAAACACAGGCACCTCCTGCTGCCAGGGACATCCTGACCTTCATCTTCAAACCCAAGCCACACCTGAATATTGAGAAAGTGACAAGTCATGGAGCCTCTGGGACAGAGAGACCTTACACCAGCCCTTCCTGCCCTTCCTGTGGTCTCACTTCCAGTCATTATTACATGCAGGGTGGAACAAGTGGTGGTGCTAGACCAAAGCTCACGGGTCTCAAAAAAGAAAAAAAAAAACAAAAACAAAACAAACCCCAAAAAACCCCAAACCAAAAACCTGGAAGAGTCCAAACCCAACCTATTGAAATGTTTTAGTATACAAACTATCCAGAGCAAATGGTACAGTGTTTGTGCTGACCCCATGGCAGCTTTATCCTGATTGAAGGGGAACAGAAAATATCCACTCAAGCATAAAGGTGAAATGGCAGCCAGGAAAATTGGAAATCAGAAATTAGCAGAAGTGTTCCACTAGAGGGAAAACACCTCAGCCCTTGTGAGCACAGTGCAGAATCAGCTGAAGCTGCCAGTGCCCCACATCACCGGGCCATGGCTTCCTCCAGAGCAGCACCAGAGAGTTCTCTAAACCAAATTAAACAACCTCATTGCACTGCAGCTGCTAAAAATAGAATTTCCTACCAGCTAATGAAGGCATCACCATTCCAGTCCAAGAAGTCTCATGATCCTGAGGAAAATCCCCAGCTGACCTGGGGGACATTTCCCTTAGCCCCACGTTCCCTGGAGCCTGCAGGCTGCCATTAAAGGCCACCACAGCCTCTGGCCTTAGAAGAGATGCAGAGACACCCTGTGGTGGCAAAGCCAATACCACCAGAATGAGTTCAAACAGCTTCAACTGCATTTTAGTCACAGAACTGAATCAGAAATTGTCCCCCAATTGCTGTTCAGGTACTTTCCTCTCTCCAGACCTCCTTTCCTGTCTGGCATCTTTTGCTCTGTCTGTTTGCACTGCCACAGAGATTTTCCCTCTTATTCTGTTTGGTGTGATAACAACAGCAGGATCAGGGCTGGGCACTTGGAGGGATGGCTATGGAAATGCTCCACTTTTGGAAAATAACTTCCTACATCTTCAGCCTGTTCCTCCTGGCTATGGAAAACCATCAGTGTGCTTTGCAAACTGTTGGGGTTTTACCCCATCCAGAATTTGTATTTTGTCCTGAAGCATAATTTTGCCTATGAGGGCAGTTTCAGAGCCACCAATACACTGCTGAGGATGTTCCAGAATGAAAGCCACCAACAACCATCAGCAGTGGAAATCAATTCTGCATCTGGAGTCCTGTACGTGCTAGAGCTTGCTTCTAACTATCATGGGACAGCCTGGAGATAGAACCCTGAGGCTCCCAACAATGTTCTGTGCTGCTCTTACGTGATCTTCAGCTGAGGGAAACACATTTTCTCCTAGATCTGCAAGCAGGATCCCCACTCAGAAGAGTCATCATGTAGTCTATAGGTTTATGGAGCACCCATAAAATAGAGTAAATCTCAGGGCCAGCCACAGTAACACTGGTACTGGTTACTTTGGCTCACAAAACAAAACACCATTAGTGCCAAATAAGAAAGGTGAGAGCAGTTAATTGGTTTGTAGAAAGCAATGGTAATTAAGTTTCACAAGATTTAAGCAGAGAAGAAAAGCAAGGCAAATAAATCAATTATTCAAATGCTGCATTTTCACATCTTCTGATCTGGCAATGCACTTAAACAAAATGTAGGAGGAATTCCCCCTAAATCATTTCAGGAAACTCAGCAAAGTCAGACAAATTCATCTTTAAAAGAGAAATGAAACACTATACATGTGCAAAGTACAATTTTTCAGAAACTATTGCCTGAAAGAATTAAGAAAATATCTGTTCTAAGTATGTTCAAACATTTGCCACCAAGTTCTACATGTTTATTTTAAATGGCTTGTTTTCTTCTCTTGACTTTTTGGAAAAGTGGAATTGGTAGGGAATGACCCAGCCCTTGCAGCTCACCTCTCAGAAGTAAGGCAGATGGTACCTGCCCAGCTGCTGCCTTTATTAGCCACAGCTGCTCTGTTCTGCAGAGCTTCACCTCAGCACCACTGCTTGCCTAAAATGGGTCTTGCATGTGCAGATTATTTTGTCACAAATTAAAACCTCAAGTCTGTGGGGTTGAGGTTTTAATTTGTGACAAATTTGTGGGGTGTGTAATTTTCTTTCACTCACAACTTCTATTCATTCCTTCACAGCAAATTAGTGCTGTAGTGATAATTTCCTTTTACAGGTCAGTGAAGCATTTGTAATTTCTCTCATAAATTGTCTTTTCTGCCATTTCTCTGAAAGATCCAGGTCCAGCTTACCTGGGCTCTGTTAAAACCCTGGGTGGCTCATTACCAAGCCTGAGTAGCAAGGTGTGATGCTCTGTGCTCCTTCAAGGGATGTACAGTTCCTTGTTAATGTGTATTAATGGATAAATTTGAAAACTTTGCAGCTGTGATGCTGCCAAGCATTTGCACAGTGAGGCCCAGTCCCTCCTGCCTGTGTGTGTCCCTGTGGTAAAAAGTGGGCACAGGGAACTCTGCTTAAAAGTCTGTGAGGGGCTGAGGAGGGAGGAGAAGAAGAGTAAAAGAAGAAACGTTAAAAATGGTTGCAAATTTTGTTTTTAAGCATACGAGCTTTGTGTGGTTTGATTTAGAAGATTTGTGGGAAATATTTGTAGCAGGCAGGAACAAGACAACAGACAGAGGAGGGGGGGGCATGACCCTCCAAGTCAAGCAACCAAAAGTTAATGCAATTACCAAATATGAAATGTGGAGCAGAGGCACTAATTCGATCAGAGAGGCCAAAGGGATGATTCTCGGAGACAAAGCATTGCAACACGGAAATGCGGGCTAATCAACTGCTTTATCAAAAGAAAAAGGAAACCATTTCCAAGCCTTAACCGAAATCCCCAGTTGGTTCTTCATCTTTTCAGGGGTCTGTTTTTTGCCTAGCAGCGTTTGTTCCATCTCACATTTGTTTCACTGCTCCTGGTCCCTGCACAGAGCTGTTGCCCTGGCTCCTGCTCCTCGCTCGTGTCCAATGATCCGCCTCTGCTCCCGGTTTAAGGAACTCCTCAGCCATGAAAAGGAGCCAGCAGAAGGAAATATTCATTCTATTTAATGTCCAAGCCTACTTCCCATGATTATCTGGAATAGAGCAAGACTATCCAGAGTCACTTTGTGCCTGCAGGATTTTTCAGAGCAGGTATTTTCTTCATCTGATGGAGAGCAGCTGCTCAGTGATCTCCACTGAGCTCCTGCGTGCCCGGGACCCTCTCAGGTCTGTAGAGCAGCAGATCCAGACTTCACCAGGTACAACCCAGCAAAGCTGAGGTTTTCAGACTCAGACTTCTGCTTCCAGGTGCTGCTGGTATGACAGATAAAATGAGCTGGCACAAAGGAAAGAAGGAGCTGACGGAAGAAAGCACAGGAGAGGGGAAGCACGGCCGGAAAAAGCGAGAGCGGCTCTTCAAGAAGAGATTTTCTCGACTGAGCCTCTTCTCTGGGTCTCCCAAAAATAAATTGTAAGTACACCCAAGATTATATTTTGCATTTTGCACAAAATTTTCGAACAAGAAATTTTGTGAGCATTTCCAGAGCAGCTTTGGAAGAGTCACAGACACTTTGTCACCTCCATCGGATTAACTGTTTCACAAACAAGGAAACAGAGGCTAATTGAACAACTTGAGCTAAAAACTATTAAGTCTCTGGCAGCACTAGAGATGAAATTAACTTCTCCAAGTCTTGTGTGTCTGTGTGTTTATCTAATACCCATTTCCCTATGCCTCGAGCAAGAGATTAGCAGGGGCAGCATCTCTGTTTCTCCAGGTAGACACACCAGCACTGCCACTGGGACAACCCCACCGTTTCCAGCAGTAACTTTAAAAGAAAAAAAAATGACGTTGTTACACCAGAGCAGTAACTCCGGGGTGCAATGGAAAATGTCAATGCATGGGCAGCAGCAAAAATAACTGTTCAACAACGTTAATGATACTAAATTTCTGAAAATTCATAATTAATGCCTGTGTTCCTGTAATAGTGCCTTTATACTTATTCTTTCCAGTTAAAAGGAGAAAAAGGGAAACGAAACAAAAAGACAAACAAATAATAACAATTCATTTTATTAACCAAAGCAAGCAAAGGTAAAAATTACTTAGAGCTTACTGCTTTGTGAATGTATTAGTTTTGAGTTATTATAGTCATTCTTACAGGTACCTGGGCAGGTACATTCTTACATTTCATTCTTGAAATTCTTTTCTTGGCTCTTTCTCCCTGGTATTATTCTTCCTTAACATGAAGTATACTGAGTGTATGCTAAGATCAAGGAGGGGTTTCCAAAAAGTGTCTTTTCTCATCCAAGAGCTGTTTTCCCTACAGATCTCCTAACAAGAGTCTGCCTTTGGTAATTATCATGAAATTACCGTCTTAGCAGGAAGTGCACGCAAGTCTCCACAATTACTCAGCTAACTGCATTAGCCTTGATAGCCACAGCAGCTGGTTGCAGGCTCCACAGAAGATTAAAATACACTAGCAAGAAATGAACCTGAGAGCCAGATTTTTCTCTCTGATCTAATTGCAGCACAATTAATACCAAGGGCTTGGTTTTGGGATTTTTCTGCTGAGGAACTGGACTAGAAACATAGTCAAACATCCAAGAAGTGAATTACTGCTGTGAAATGTTGTCTGTTGTTCATAATTTCACTGAAGAGCGCATTCAGGAGGCAGACAAATACAACTGAAGCAGTAAAATCTTGTTTTCTGAACATTCATCCTTATTTGTAAGTGATAAATACGGATTTTGCTCTGTTTGAGCTAAAAGAAAAAAAAATTAAAAATTGAACAGTAATCTAGTAACCTCCCATGGTACTCTCATGTTAATGGAGAGAGAGTCAGCCTTCAGACTTTACTGGATCCACTCCTACAGACACACTGCATGGCAATGGGTTTTAAATGCATTTGAGCCACCAGAGCTTACAGAGCTTTCCCAGTGGTGCAGCCAAGCCAGATCATCTCTGCAGTCAGCACTGATTCATGAGCTCTGTCAGGGGTTGTGTAGGTAGAACAGAAGGGTGTATAATTTGATCAGGAGAGCTTTCCTTTCAGCTCTTCCATCTCTGGCCAAGGCCAGTGCAATACTGGCCAGTGCTGGCTTTATTGGCCACATTGGGGTGCATTGCTGGCGCACACAAGTGGGACAAGAATCTTTGTGATGTGTAGGACAGCACGGGGAGGATGTGGACAGCATGTGTAGGACAGAGCTCTGTGGAGTTTGTTTTCATGCAAACACACGCAGCTCATGCCACAATCATGCACAGAAGAGTTGCACATTGAAGCTCCTACCCCATTAGGAGTACAGGTGAGCATCAGCTCCTACCCGTAGCTGATGCCACCCTTATGGTTTTGTTTAAATGATGAAAATCATTCAATAATTCTGTGCTCTAAAACTATCAGCTTGTCACTGCCACCGCAGCCCAGAGCCAGACTCTCCCTTTTGCTGTCCATCCCTGCTTTCCCAGGTGGCCACACGCGGCACCCACTCGTAGGGTGTCACAGGCACGGGTTCTGGAAGGGCTGATAAATCGAACGATTCATGCACTCACGAATCCTTCTCCCCAGTGCATCCAGGGGCTGTTTGTCACCTCTGTGTGTGTGTGTGTGTGTGTGTGCCGCTCGCAGCCCGCAGGGAAGGAGCCCGCTGGCAGAGGACGCGCGGAGGTGCTGGCACAGGAGGGGCAGCCGGCGGCCGCAGGAGGAGCCGTGCCCGCTGCCGCAGCTCGGGGCCCCGCGGCGCTCCGGGAGGATGTGCCCGAGCTGCGAGATCCTGCTCTGCCGGCCCTGCGGGACCCTGCACTCGCAGCGCGCCTTCATCGCACACAGCCTGCTGGACCACTACGACAGCGCTGCCCTGCCCTGCTGAGCGACACCGACACGGGCAGCAGACCTTTCTCCTCTTTAATGCTTTTGTTAAAAGTGATCTGCTCGGGTGGGGAGGACCAACAGATCCGTGCTCACGCTGCCGCTGCTCCCAGGAGCGACTCGGAGAAGGAGGACGAGGGAGCTCAGCTTTGGGCACTGGTTTGCAGGCAGAGATGGGGGCTCCATCCTCACGAGAGCATCAGGAAATTCCTTTCATTTTGGGTCAACATTCGAGGTTCTCTGTCTAGCCGACATCTTTTGAGGTTAGGGTGAGGGGTAAAAAGGTCTTGGCGGATACTGGATTCTGTTCCTCATGTCTAGTCACACTTTGATTCATCAATTTTGTGTTGGCTCGTTGTTTTAGGGGTTTTTGGCTGGGTTTGGTGAGGGGTCCCTCCCGTTCCATTCTGGATCCGATGTCATTCGCATGCTGACTATCAACAACAGGTAGTTAACGAAAATGACAGGTGATTACAACAACAAACAGCTAGAACTCCACCCTGGCAGCAATTGGCCCAACCTGTGAACTCTGCAACCTTTTTAAAAAATGGGCAGCTGTTCTATTCATAACACTGAGTGCTCTGCCAGGATGGAGGCTCTGGGGGCCCTAAGCACATCCCAAACCTGAAGCTGGATCCATCAGGATGACAGATCCTGGCATGGAAGCTCTGGGGGCCCTAAGCACATCCCAAACCCAGGGCTGGATCCATCAGGATGATGGATCCCGCCATGGAAGCTCTGGGGGCCCTGAGAGCATCCCAAACCCAGAGCGGGATCCATCAGGATGACAGATCCTGGCATGGAGGCTCTGAGGGCCCTGAGAGCATCCCAAACCCAGAGCGGGATCCATCAGGATGACAGATCCTGGCATGGAGGCTCTGGGGGCCCTGAGAGCATCCCAAACCCAGAGCTGGATCCATCAGGATGACAGATCCTGGCATGGAGGCTCTGAGGGCCCTGAGAGCATCCCAAACCCAGAGCTGGATCCATCAGGATGACAGATCCTGGCATGGAGGCTCTGAGGGCCCTGAGAGCATCCCAAACCCAGAGCTGGATCCATCAGGATGACAGATCCTGGCATGGAGGCTCTGAGGGCCCTAAGCATGTCCCAAACCCAGAGCTGGATCCATCAGGATGATGGCTCCGTGCAGCTGCAGCCGCCCCGCGGTTCAGTCTGTACCCACCACTCATTTAACCAGCACAAACCCGGTAAACAGAGCTGTAACCTAAACATTTCTCAGCTGTTAAGGACAGGGAATTGTTTCACAAATATTCTCCAGAGCCTTCATTCTCCTCTCAAGGAAACAAAGATTATCCCATTGGGCTGCAAACTCGAGTGTGACGATTACATGCAGAGCCACTTGCAATGCCTTTGTTTGCTTCAGTGTTGTTTGTGGTCTGGAATATTAAAAGTTTTATTTCTAAATTAACTACCTCTGAGAAGCAACTTTATTGGGGAAAGGGGCTTCTAAAAGCTGTCCTGGCCACAAGGATTGGAGCTCACATCCCAATTCCCTCTTAGAATTTCCAAACTCGATATCTCACTTGTGATCCTGCACCTTGCCGTAGAAGGAGCAACAACAATCACAACTCACCAAGTATTTAAGCCTTCTTTGAGCTCTTAAAGCCTGACCTGTATTTTTAAGCAAATTTTCAGACAGTGTAGTACAGCTGCAGACACCAGGCCAAGGCTCTGGGCCAGGGGTGGGTGGCATTAAGCTCCAGGTGTACAAAGACTTTACCACCGTGGAATTCCCAAGCAGAGGTGAGGGGTGGAAGTAGCCTCAGGAACAGAAGGTTCCCAGTCTAGCAGCATGCACCTTTTCCTCCCATGCCAAGGGGCACACATCTATGTGCAGGATTAATTCCTTGCTCTTTGGTAGGGAACAGGCTAAACAGACTTAGTCTCCCACAGCCGTTAATGTTGAGGCTTCTTTTATTTAGCCAAGCAAAAGAACACAGGCTGGGATGTTTGGACCTTTGTTTAATCTCCTCTTTTCCTAAATTCCAAAGTAACAAGTCCATAGGGAAAAGGACTTTCTGTCCTTCCCACTCCTCTTTTGGAGCTGTTCCATTTCTGTTCAAATGAATGTCTGGTAAGGTGACTGGAATCCAGATTTTTTTCCATCCCTAGGGAATACTTGGACTGGGCTATGACAGCTATTCTTGTGTTTTGTTTCCAGCCCCCCAGGAAAAGGGTTTCAGCAGGAGGAGTTCAGAGCCACATTTACAACATTCTGTGCTCCAGAGTACCTTGAACAGTGCTCAGCTCCCTTGTGGAATGTGTGACACTCAATGCTGCTCATGCAAGAGTACAGAGATCATTTCAGAAACCAGACTGAGCTGCTGAGAGCTCCCAGGGCAGAGCCCATTAGGAATTCCATGTAGGAGAAAGCCTTAGGCAGGACTCACAAGCTGGAATGAAGCACTGCCAGGTTCCTCCTTTCTGCCCAGACTTCACTGGTTCTGCCCATTGCCAGCAAGTGCCCAGACTTCCTGCCCAAATGCAGACTTCTAAAGCCAGAAATGAGATCTTACAACACCCTTGTGCTACAGGGGCCTTAATCCTTCCAAACCCACATTTCCATGGTGCTTGATTGTCATTTTCAAAAGCCAACCAGGGCCTGGCGAACCAAAATTAACCTTTCACATTTCTTTGGGACTGCTATTCCTAAACTGGGACCCCTTACAGCTCTCCCAAGAGTAAGCCATACCATTACTTTGTAAGCCATACCATTACTTTGTAAGCCATACCATTGCTTTGTAAGCCATACCATTACTTTGTAAGCCATACCATTGCTTTGTAAGCCATACCATTACTTTGTAAGCCATACCATTGCTTTGTAAGCCATACCATTACTTTGTAAGCCATACCATTACTTTGTAAGCCATACCATTGCTTTGTAAGCCATACCATTGCTTTGTAAGCCATACCATTGCTTTGTAAGCCATACCATTGCTTTGTAAGCCATACCATTGCTTTGTAAGCCATACCATTGCTTTGTAAGCCATACCATTACTTTAGGAAATATAAATTCAACCCCATTCCTCATAATCAAGCAATCCAGAGGAGACTTCTCCAGACAATCACCCGAGGAAGAGCAAGGTGACAGACTGAAAGGATGGAGGACTAGCTCATCACAACAGCATTATTTTAATCCTTCAGTGCCATGCAGTGAAATCAGTTCAAATAGGTCACAATTGAGCCTTCATCCAAGTGTTCCAGAGGGGACAGAGCAAGGGAAGTTCTCTCAGCATCTGCCTGGGAGGATTTCCTGTGTGGCTTGCTGAAGGACACAAGCAGCTCCTCATGTGGGTCATGAGGCTGGAAAGGCACCTGAGCAGGAGCAGCAGTGTGCAAACAGAGCTCAGCTCTCTCCTGTCCCCATGGATGCTGCTGGGCTGGGCTGGCTGAAGGACAGCTGCCAACACCAGGGTGAACAATGCTCCTGGCAGGAGCCCCTTCCTCTCCTCCATCAGGCATGCAGGCATGCCTGGGGAGAGTAACTGCAACATTTCTGTCATGCACTGAGGCAGCACCAACAGTTTTGTCCTTGATTTCTCAGCAGCTGGTGAACTACTGCTCCTTGCCTGCACTGGCTACCAACACCTGCTGCAGAGATGTGCTTGGTGCTGTTTGCTCCTCCCACACCCAGGTTAATGTGTGTCCACTGAGGCCAGCCAATAGAGCCACACCTTGAGTTTAGCCTGGCTTTCATCTCATCGGCCACACCACAGCCAGCCCCTTCTGTCTCCAAAATCCCCAAAGCCCCGTGCAAACAGTGAGGCCCAGCAGCAGCAGCAGGGCACTGAGCCCTCACATGGCAGCACCTACTGACACTTGTGCACCAGAACAGCTCTGCCCCCTCAGCTCTTGGACTGTCATGCCAGACAAGTCATTTTTAAAAATTATTACATCTTGGTAGAGGATTTCAGGCTTAGATTTTAAAGCTGGCTCAGACACATAATTACACTAATACACTATATTGTGAAAGAATAATAATAGAAATACTGATTACACATTTAAAAGATGTAGGCTTGAAACCATCCTACAGAATAAAGCTACAATATAGCCTGACATACCAATTATTAAGAGCCTCTACTATTTAATTATCTGATTTCAATAGCTCTGGGAGATTAAAGAGGAATATTGGACCCTTTTCTGTGAAATACAGGAATGGGCTCTGTCCAAGGCATTTGCTGGAATGTGAGTGAGTGACTGAGAACCAACACCCCACTGCCAAAACAACCAATACAAGCACGAGAGGGAAAGGAAGCAGCTCCACAGCTGAGGGGCAAATCCATGGGAGTTCCTTCCCTGGAAATGCAAGACAGGAGGAGCAGGAGTGTGAAAGCAGCAGCTGTCACTGTCTGTCACAAAAATAAAAAGATTCAAGGTAGAAAGCAAACCCATCAAGTAATCACGCAATCAGTAATAAACCAGAACAAATAAAGATCATTTACACACTGCATATACCCAATTTCAGCTGTGGTTTTTAAAGCAGCCCAGGCAGCTTTCCCCTCTGCCAGATACAATGAAGGCCTTGAGAAGGAAAAGTCGTTTTTCCAGTGGACATATACAAAGAAAGGCATTTAACATGAGACCATGTGAACTGAAGATTCAACACAAACTCTTTAAATTCTCTTATTATAATCTAACCATTTGATGTCTTGTGAATTCAGAAACTGATCTAAATCAATATGTTCAAATCAGCCCAAATTAACTTACCAATTTAGTATTGGAGCTGGATATTGTGAGGAAAGTACAGAAACAATCAATGGACTGTTGTGCCAAAATCCAGTCTTCTCTTGGATGACAAACAGTGTCAAAGTCTCCTTTGACTTTTCACAAAGCACTTCATTTATTTATTTGTTTTCTGAATGAAAGTCTGTATGCCACAGGTTGTAGCAAGTATGATGAAAACCAGGGGAAGTGGTGATTTTTTACTAATACAATTCACACACCAGGACTCTGCTCAAAACTTACCATGAAGGTATCACAAAATCAGCCTTGGTGACCTGGTAAGTGCTGCCTCCTGCCAGGTTCAGCCCTGAGAGGTCAGCCTGGGAAGCATTGCTGTGGGATGGGATCTCTTCTCAGCTATTTGAAGATCAATTCACAGGAGGAAAACGCTTCATTGTCTTTGCTGCCAAACACAAAAATAGACCATTTAACTCGGCTCTAACTTTCTTTTCCCATCCTTGTTAATTAATTGCCAAGAGTAAACACAGAGAAGGTAAAGACAAGCAAACACGACACAGCCATTGAAGGGCTATTAACCCACACAAACACTGAGCAGAAGCAGAATTTCCTAATCACTTCTAAACACTCCTCAAGGAACAGAGGCGATGGGATTGTCTCACCATCTCAAGTACTTTTATAACCTGCATTAAAGTCGCATCCAAAATCCCCTCTGGACTCAGTGCAGTGCCCCGCGGTGCTGGAGGCAGGGAAGTGTTCGTGCACCTGCAGCTCACAGCTCTCACCTGCAGGGGAGCAGAGGGGAGCAAAGGGGAGCAGAGGGGAGCAGGGGGGAGCAGGGGGGAGCAGGGGGGAGCAGGGGGGAGCAGGGGGGAGCAGAGGGGAGCAGAGGGGAGCAGGGGGGAGCCTGAGGCACAGAGGGGAGCAGAGAGGAGCCTGAGGCGCACAGGGGAGCAGAGAGGGGAGCAGAGAGGGGAGCCTGAGGCACAGAGGGGAGCACAGAGGAGAGCCTGAGGCACAGAGGGGAGCACAGAGAGGAGCCTGAGGCACAGAGGGGAGCACAGAGGGGAACCTGAGGCACAGAGGGGAGCACAGAGGGGAGCACAGAGGGGAGCACAGAGGGGAGCACAGAGGGGAGCACAGAGGGGAGCACAGAGGGGAGCACAGAGGGGAGCACAGAGGGGAGCACAGAGGGGAGCACAGAGGGGAGCACAGAGGGGAGCACAGAGGGGAGCACAGAGGGGAGCCTGAGGCATAGAGGGGAGCACAGAGGGGAACCTGAGGCACAGAGGGGAGCAGAGAGGGGAGCAAAGGGAGCCTGAGGCACAGAGGGGAGCCTGAGGCGCACAGGGGAGCAGAGGGAGCCTGAGGCACAGAGGGGAGCATAGAGGGGAGTACAGAGAGGAGCCTGAGGCACAGCCTGGAGCCGCCTGCCCGAATCCCACGGGACACCTGGGGTGGGACAGGAACCCGGCTGCCCTCGGAGCTAAGGAAACAAAGGAAATGGAGATGCCTCTGTGCTCCCTCCTGCCAGAGTCCATCCACACCAGCCCCAGGCAGCCAAGGGGGTGCCAACTTCACCTCACAGTCCTGGAAAAGCTGATGCCTCCCTCAGCAAGCCCAGAGATGTCCAAGGGCTCTGTCCCAGTGCTCTGTCCCACAGAAAAACAGAATGTGTCCAGGAACAGCTCCTCATGCACAGTCACGTGCTGTGAATTACCGGAAGATGCCATCACTTTTTTCAGAGCTGTCACCTGCAATGTTGTTTCTTTTTAACTTTCTTGCTATCTGCTGTAGAAATAATAAATTAAAAAA